>NW_008348201.1:847701-867448 GCF_000622305.1 Nannospalax galili | reverse complement strand
TTTGTAAGAAAATAATGTTTTAATTTTTTTCATTTTAATTAGCAATTGAAAGAAAGTTCCCAGAAGGAACTCCTGCATCGGTCTCCAACTGATAAGCATTTCAATGACTGTGGAGAGTTAGGAATGTTGCAGATCTAGAGTCTATTCACAAATTATCCAGGGACATCTTTAACCACACCTTGCCTACCTCTGTTTCTGAATTAACATTCTTGTGAATGATAAAATGTATTAACTTAGCAAACCACCAGATCCCACCAATCAAAAGGCTAAGAATGTGATCAGATAGCATCTGAGACCTATAGTAGAAACCACACCCCAGTTTGCTATGACCTGCCTACCGAATGTAAACACCAATGTATTTGAAAAGTGTGATTTATGACTTTTCTTTGTTCTGTTACTATAAAAACGTAATGTAATTGTTACTGCGCTGGAACATGGAATTTGGGGTAATCTGACTGTGTTCCCGGGCCACGGTCACTCATATTTGGCTCCAGAATAAACTGCCTCTTATCCCCTTTGACGTGCAAGTTATGCTTTTGCATCGACAGTAACTATCATTTAACATTTTAAACAGTCTCATAAACAATGATCCAAAAATTGAAAGTATAAGACCTGTAAAGCCCAACAATGGGAACGATCTAAAAAGATATTACAATTTGAATGTGAACTGGCTCCCACAGACCCATGCACCTAAGAGTTCACCACCATCTGGTGGTACTGTTTTAGGAAGTTGTAGAAGCTTTTGGACCTGGGGCTACCTAGCAGATGTGAGGCTTTACAGCCAGGACTTATGGGTGGTAGCCCAGCTCTACTTCAGGTCTGAGGTCTCTGATTCCTGACTGACCATAAGACAAGCTGCCTCACTCATCCACCATGGAAAGGTACCATTTTTACTACCATGATGCCATGCGTTTGCAGCCATGTAAACGTGAGCTTCCTCCAGCAAGGCTCTACTTCCTGAAGGTTCTACAACTTTCCCAGGCAGAACCACCAGCTGAGGACCAGGTGTTCACATACGTGAGCCCATGGAGATATTTCACAAACTGCAGTGGTGACCAACCCAAAAGTATACAAAAAGCTGCCACCAAAGGAAAATTTGTAGCCCTAAGTACTCCATTAATAAATAAGGATGAATAAACATAAAATGTTTAGGGACTGGAGAGATGGCTCAGTGATTAAGAGCACTGGTGGCTCTTGCAGAGGACCTGGGTTCAATTCCCAGCACCCACAAGGCCGCTAACAACCATCCATAACTCCAGTTCCAGGGATCTGATGCCTTCTTCTGACCTCTGAGGGCATTGCACGACATGGGAGTATTACACACATGCAAGCAATACACTCATACACGTGTAATAAAAATAAATTAAAAATAAAATAAAATGTTTGATTCAAAAGCTAAGTAAAAACCAGGTTGGATGCTTAACAGTCTATGTGCCGCACTGGCGAACATCAAAAGGAATTAATATGTCTATTACTGGCAAGTTTGAGAGGGAAAAGTACTATTGGTGATCATGTAAATGGACATAATCTTGCTGGATGGATAAGCACCAAATTCCACTTTTACACACTTATTGTAATGATGGGTTTGCTCAGAGACCGAGTCTGGAACTTAAACCACAAAGCCTGTTAAACAGTTACATTTTTAACTGGAGAAAAAGAACTAATGTGAAGAACAAGAATAAGGCAATACCACTAAATGGTTCAGGGACCTATCGTTATAGTTACTATGTACCATGGTTACATTGACATGTCTCCTAGAGCCAGGACTACAGAGGGGAATTTTTACTACTTGTATCCGTAAGATTTTTCACATCAGTCCCTGTCCCTTACACAGTCTGCACACCCTATTTCAGTCACTTTAATGATAACATAAACAAAAGGTAGAACATTTTTCTATAAAAAATACCTTCCCATCTTAATACAATGCTTGTCAAAGAAGTCTCTGAAACCCTTATGGTATGCGCCACTGAATGTAGCCCCTCACATATCAATGAGCACGAGGATACGCATAATGGAGTCTATCGCCTGCTTGTTTCTTTATTGGGAAAACCATGGCATTCGCTATGTGTTAGACTTTCATTGCTGTGATGTGTCTGTGCAAAACGACTTAATGGAGGAAAATCTTTTGACTCGGATTTCATGTAAGGAGGGCGTGGTCGAGCAGAGTCGCTTCTATCACAGAGGTCAGGAAGCCGAGAGAGAAAGTGCTGGCACTCCGTGGCTTTTCCCTCTGTTACTCCACCCAGGCCCCCAGTCTTCAAGATGATGGCCACATTCAGGATGGGTCTACCCCTATTACCTAATTTTCTCTGGAATTTTCCTCACAGACATACCCAGAGATGTGCTCTGCTAATCTCCTAGGTATTTCTCGGTCCAACCCAGTTGACAATCGAGATTAAGCATTCTAAGTGCTGACAGAAGTGCAGTAGGTACAAGGCCTGGTTTCCATTTTTCGATGCCTTTTTACCTAGAAACCCGGCATCTCCTGACATACAAGCCTGCCTTCTTATCTTCAGTCTCATTCTCTGAAATGTTCTGGATCAATTTATTCGTACTACAGCAAGTTTATCTCGTAGAGTCTTCTCTTTAGAACAGTGACCAAAGTGACTATTGACATTTTTTTAAGGATGAAGAGAGATTTTCTTACATGCCTTAAAACCCAAACACTAATACAGCCTTCTAGTCCAGCCTGAAAAAATATCATGCCATTTGTACATGGTTACTGGAAAGCTAAAATTCTTCAATTGTTCTAAGTTCACAGCAGAAATTGAATCAAGAGTTGGTTGGATGGCTGATAGATGACAGATGATAGATGACAGATAGATAGATAGATAGATAGATAGATAGATAGACAGACAGACAGACAGACAGATAGATAGATAGATAGATAGATAGATAGATAGATAGATAGATAGATAGTAGATAGTAGATAGATAGATGATAGACAGGTGATAGATGATAGATAATAGATGATAAATAGATGATAGATAAATGATAGATTGACAGATAATAGATAAACAGATTAATGATATATGGTAGATTATAAATAGGTGATTGATATATGATAGAAAGATGATAATAGATGGTTGATAAATGAAGATAATAGATGATAGATGATGATGATAGATAGACAGATAGATAGATAATTGATATATGCTAGATAGATGATAGATGATTTATAGATGATAGATGATTGGTAAATCAATAATAGAAATACATCAATTTCATATAAAACAGTAAATGATGTTAGTATTTATGTTCCTTGCTCAAATCCTTTGTCTTTCTTTATTATCTTCCTGCAGAGGAAATGTGATTAAATAAATATAACAATGTTAAATGAGCTTTCAAAATGGTGTAAAAGATGTGCTGGACTATTTATAAGCTTCTGCCTGAGGATACAGACAGATGCCTAAGGCTCCATTGCATGGACATGCACTCATTTACACATGGTAAATTCTTACCTTTGATGGTGCTTCACTCTGTGTCTCTGCTGGTTTTAGCAGCAGGATTTCTAGCTCTCTGAAGCCACCTTCCTTCCGTTTGATTCCAAGAGCGCATGTGTATTCTGAAGGAGCAACACTTTCCATCCATGAATCTGCTCAGATTTCTACTTGCTTTGATTAGCAAACTTTCTTTCCCCCAAAACAGAAAAGAGAAATAAACCAGTTGCTTGCACATTGCTCTCTGGCTAGCTAGCGTCTTCCCTAGGGAAAGCCATCACACATCTGGATTGGTTGGAAGGCATCAGGTAATCAGTTACGAAGGGTAGTTATTATTTTGGCTCACACCTGTAATCCTAGCACCTGGGAAGCTGAAGCTGGAGAATCCCAAGTTTGTGGCCACCCTGGGCTACAAAGTGGGACCATATCTCAGGCAAACAAGCCTCTAGGAGCCTAAATGCTTTACTTGTTTCAGGGAAGATACAAAAGGGCCTATTGATGGGTTTGTTTTGCCCACTTGCACCAAATGATCAGCAGGGCTGATCATATAAAGGAAGATCTCTACTCATAGCATCAAAGGGGCAGAGGAAGTTTTCTTTTTATCTTTCCCTCTGAAAAAAGATTCCAGGTTAAAGAATTCAGAAAAGAATCTCCATCATAAATTCTTTGTAAAGTAGGCAGAAAAGAATCTTTAAAAAAAGAGAAAGTGGAGGGGGGAGGGGGAGGAGGGTCCCCCTCTTCCTTGCCTTTGACCCACACTTCTGGGCTTACTAGAAGCAAATGTCTAATTTTCTACAGTGGAAATTCCTAGTCCTCCAACCTACTTGGTATACCAAAGGGCAGATTGAAAAACAATTTGTAACCCTGTTTGCTACAGTATTTCATTTTTCTCCTGCCTTCCAAGAAATTAAACACCCACCAGATCCAAAGGTAAAGGCAATGTGGGCCCTAAATCTTCAGACCATGGCCAGGAATTTTGCTCATCCAGCTTTCATAAAAAGTAATGGAAGCACAATCTCCTATCACACCAAGGCCTTTACTGGTCCCTCCTCTGTCTTTAAACCAGCTGTAACTAAAGCTTAGGTAAGTATTTGAAGGCTGAAGTTTCAAACAGTGGGTCTTTTAATTTCCAGTGTGTGTGTTCTGTGATATGAAACCTAACATTTAAAAAGTTACCACGTATTATAATACACAGCTCAGCTTTTTCTGTGTTTAAAACATTCCTCACATTCCAGAGTGCTAATTTGAGGCTAAATGGAAAAATGCCTCTTTTAACCCCTTCACTGACATAAACTCATTTGGATTTCTGTTAACCTTGACTGCAATATTTTGACCAATTCATCAAAGATCTTTAAAAATTAAGGAAAAAGGATGAAGAAAGATATGAGACAAGTAGTTTTGTAATGCTTGTGACAGACAGATGCTGCCCACTCAGCAACTGGCTCCTGAAGTTGATGGAAAGGAGCCAGGAGAGAGAGACAGAAAGAATTCCCCAGGGCTGGGAGATATGGTGGCTGCAGTCATCAGGGTGAGGCCCAGCTGTGGGCTTCCCAGGAATGCTTCACCCTGGAGAACAGTCTTTAAGTAGCCAATTTGAAGTTACAATGTTAAATTTCCTGATTTTTATTTCCAAAGCTTAATGATGTCACCTCTCATTCTTTTAACCAGAATTTTAAATTTTTCATGTACAGGTCACTCGTAGAAAATATGTGCTGCCCCTCCTGTTTTACGAAGCCCAAGAGAAGAGAAAAAGTCAGTAAAGCACTCAAGGGAAATTTGCTTTTAAAAGTCGGTGATTTCCTTCCTAAGATGGCTCCCTAAGTTAATTCAAGCAACTTGTTATTTGAAAAACCACGTGATGTTTTTGGAGGAGCAGCATTGCCTTTCTTAAGTTTTCTACTGAGAGATATTCAAATGTTCAAACGTTCTTTCCCCGTTTCTTCCCTTATCCCAAAGTAAGTGTTTCTTCATACCAATCAGGAAATCACAAAATACTCTCAACAGTGTGAGCGTGCTCTTCAAATCCGCTCTATAAACTCCAGAGTGCTTGCGTGCACATTGTCAACGGAGGGTAAATAATACTTAAATAGTATCCATTTTCTCAGCCAGGAGGGCAATTTCCCTACCAAGAATCCCCTTCCAATTTGACTTAATTATGCTCTACAATGCTATCGGCGACGTTTTAGTGTGCTGTAAAACTGGAATTGTATCCTAGTTTGTGTTCATTAGTAACCCTTCCCTTACTTTCCAAGAAGCCCTAGAAAGATTTCACTCTTGAGATTTAAAGAAATATTTCACTACAATTTCTGGAACAAGTCCTAAAGGCAGGAGTGCACTGTGAGCCCCTCCACAAGACCCATGTGCTAACCTGCTCCAAGGGCAGCTCACAAAATCATGCTTTCTCTCTGGATTAATGTCCCCTGTTGTTAGTTACCATCGTACACTTTAACCAGTGCACTGCTTTAACAACTCAAGGCTTTTTTTTTTGTTTGGTTGGTTTGTTTGCTTTTGTTTTTCGAGATAGGGTCTCCCTGCAGCCCTAGCTGGTCTGGAACTCCTTACATAGTCAGTCTGACCTCCGTCTCACAGAGATCCACCTGCCTCCACCTCCCAAGTGCTGAGATTGAAGGCATGCACCATCACATGAGGCTTTTTTTAAAACAAAAATTAAAAATCATTAGTGTATAAATCATATCACTGGGAAAATATCAAAGATTGATGCAGTTGACGTGAGTTTTCTAAGGGAAAGGCAGACTGGAGAGCCCAAAGGGGATTACATGTTTATTCATAAATCCAAGGAGAGTTAATGGAAACAATTTAGGAGCCCTTTAAAAAAAAACAACAGTGGTCAGAAGTGTCACAGTTGTCTCTCACAGCAGATTCATTCACTGGTACTGTATTTGGATCTCTCTCCTTCGGGGACCAGCTTTAGCCAATTAAAAATGATTTATGACCCTGGGTTTACATGATAGGCGTGTTGGAGAGTTCATGCGTGTGAGCGAACATGGCCACATTTCCATCTGACTATGACTGGATTTTTTTTTTCCCGTAACCTGATTGACCACAAGAGATGGAAAAGACTTGAGATTTCAATTTAATGGACATAAATGTTTATTGATTGTTCAAACCAAGAGTCTATCCCTCATGTCAGCTTGGGAGCCACAGCCCCCCACTCGCCCCACATACTCAGTCCCCTCTGTGGGTCTGAGCTGCCCATCAATCTCCCACTGGATTAATGTCAGGAAAAGTGACAGACCTTTCTGAAATTTGCATTAACTGTGTGTTTTTTAGCTAATACTTGAGTGTTTACAGATTACAATATGTCTTATATACCCTGTCTTAAATTAAATTTTAAAAATGAATGAAATATGGACAGAAAACAAATTTCTTAAACTAAAAAAAAATGTTTTTAATTTGAGTTTGCTCTGGAAGCAAATGAATAAAAAGGAATTCGGAAACCCACCATTAGATTCTCGACAGGCTTTTTAAATATTTTTTATTTATTATTTTTATTTTATGTGTATACGTATATTGCCTGCATGTGTATAAGTACATCCGTGTCATGCAATGCCCATGGAGGACAGAAGAGGCCGTGGATCCCCTGGAACTGGAGTTACAATTGTTAGCTGCCACGTGGGTGCTGGGATTCAAACCCGGGTCTTCTGCAAAAACAACCAGTGTTCTTAACTGCTGAGCCATCTCTCCAGCCCCAGACAGGTTTTTTAAAAAGTGAAAACTATCTTGTCTGAAATATTTAAGCTCTCCTCTTGCAGAGTTCTTCATCTGTGACCGTTTACATTTCACTTGATCCCTCTTTCACATCCACTGCCTAGGGAGTCACTGATCAAAGCCAGCCTGGGCCTCTGCAACACCACTCCTCCACCCAGAACATTAGGGCCAAAGAACGCTGCTCTAGAGTTCCACTCACAATCATTCCAGAACTGAGCCTTGCACATAGCTTGGGAGTCCATGCTACAGGTGTCTGTAGGGCCACAGCAGAGAGATCAGCTAAGTAGGTCAGAGCTGTGTTCCCTGTCACTTCAACCAATGTACCTTTTGATCTCTTACCAGATTGTGTCACCTGGGTTAGGAAACCAACACTTTTATCTGCTTAACAGAGTGCCGGAATATCATTTGGAAAGGCATTTTACAACCTTGAAAATGGTCAGAAACAATGACCTACCTACAATGAAAACAAGAATAACATTCAAGGCCTTCTGGAGTCTCAGCTTATTCTACCAATAGAGGCAGCTGGGTCTGGTTGCTCCATTTAAATCCGCACCCGTTTTCTAGTACAGTGAACGTAGTTAAAGCTGCTGCTATCCCACCACCGCTAGCAATTTCATAGTAACTAGATATGGAGCTAGATAACTAAATAATAAGCTTATTGTAAGGAGTGGATGAAATTATATAAATAACTTCATCTAGACAAAAACGAAAGGTCAGTGGTGGTCATCCTGGTTTCCTTTCAAGTCTTTGATTCTGTGAATCCCTCAGTGAACTCTCTGCTACTGAGGAACAACCTTATCACAGGTTCTCAGATCCTCCTGAGGTTGTGTTCACACATCATCTCTTCTTTAACCTGGATCTCCAAACTGGAAATACCAGCCTTTCTGGAAGACCAGTTTTAGAAACAAGGGGCAGAGAGAAGAAGGATGTGAAGAAACAGCACTTAGGACTCCCAGTAAGTGGTCTTATCTTTACAGTGCCTGCTCTCCTTGGTGACTGCTCACCGGAAGTCTAAAGCTGAGCGGCTGAGCTTTGCAGCCACGGTGGGGCAGGGCGATGGAATCAATACAGCCTGAAGCTATGGATTCCAGTTGCTTGAGAATCCCTAAGCCTGACTTAACAGGCTCCATTCCAAAGCTGGGTGCTTGCTTTGGTCACTCAAATCTGGAAAACAATTTAGATTTCAAAGTGAATACTTCTTTGGGGTCTCTTTAAACACTAAGACTCCCCAGGCCTCTTTCAAAGAGCAACCATTGAGTTTCCCCCTCTGAGCCAATTTCACCTCTCTGTTGGTTTCCTTCACAAAACAGCGTGTTTTCGTATTTTTATATGATTCCCAGAATACTTTGAGAAAGATGTAGGACCATAAAATAACATGTTATGACAAAGACTTACAACAACCTGTGTAGCTCTCCTTGCCCGGTACAACGGCATCTGAATTCGAATGAGTGGGAAAAGCACAACAGATCACACGGTGGCATCACCTTAGATATGCTTGGTAGCAGGCAATTTTCATCTCGTCCAGTAGGAACCACCACACTTAATGTATTTCTGTTTCACTGTGTTGACCAGTTTTGGGAAAGTCTCAAACCCACTTGCCATGCCAGCTCCTTTATTAAATTTTCAATTTTTAACAGTTTGTCGATAAACAGACAATTATAAAACTCCAGGGTTAATGTTTTTCCAACTTTCCATTTTTTAGTAACCATGGACATACCCTGTTAACATGCCTGCCAATTCCCAAATCTTGGGCTTGGAGAGGAGAAGGAATCTTTTGCCTTGGCTCCCAGAGCTGTAACAAGATCACCATTGATTTCCTGCAAATATCCTTCTGGATTCTTGCCCTTATCCAGGACAAGTTGGTTCCAGGAAAACATCCACTGTCTCTGAATCTCTGGCTTCACTCAGAACACCACCTGGGCTGGAGTCTACTTGGCCCTTTCCAGTGCTTAGATTAAAGAGCAGAATAAGATCTAATGCTTTGTCTTTAAGTCTTCCTTGGTGGCCCATGAAGTCATAAGGAGAAAATAATAAAGCTTCAGATCAGCTGCTATTCGGTGTCAGGCACTGTGCTGTGTTCTGGGGAGTCAAAGCTACAAGAGCCTTTGTCCTCAAGGAATTCATTATTTAAGAAAAACAAAACCATAAACAGGAAAACTTAACCATGCTTAGTTACTGTGGCAGAACTAACTAGAGGAGGTTTACTAAATGATGCATCTGAAGGAATAATATAGGAATACTAGGAAGGACACCCAGGCACACTGAGTTTGGATGACTAGATCTAGTAAAAAAAAAAAAAAATTCATAGTCAGGTAAACTGACACAGTCTAAGAGACAACTCTGACCCCATTTATGAACATACAGTGACACATAGAGAGTCTGGGAGCCCCATCTTAACAAACGAGCAAGATAAGAAATGTTCCCCGTCACCATGGGCTTCACAGAAAATGAGTGTCAGGAATCTGGTTTGTGAAATGCAGATGTACACTGCCGACTTGGAGCACGCGCCACAGCTTAGGGACCAGGGCCAGAGAGACCTCACCACATGCCTTTAGCATCCCATATGCAGCAAACTGCAACATGAACACATGATGAGCCTCATTAATCACTGATGCAAGATCCCAAGAGGAAGAAAAGGTCCCCCGGGACAAACCCAAACTCCCTCCCAGCTCACTGTACGCTGGGCTCTGC
This sequence comes from Nannospalax galili, assembly GCF_000622305.1. NCBI lineage: Eukaryota > Metazoa > Chordata > Mammalia > Rodentia > Spalacidae > Nannospalax > Nannospalax galili. Next base: position 857,588 of record NW_008348201.1, on the reverse strand, counting down.
AGGTTTACTTAAAGATGTGTAAGATTTCATGTAGTTCGATAGTCCCTGGAGGGTCCTTGTGTGCAGTCTTCATCCCACTCTGAATGCCGTAGAACATTCACTTACAATTTTCTTCCTGGACAGCCTTAGAGGCTTGGAGACACTGTAAATATTTAGTTCTTAAAGTCAAAACTATCCAATCTTTTTTTCAAAATACCTCTCCGGGAAACTCTCAAACATCTGTTTAGAACATCTTTGAGTCAGTTTCAAGCTTAATACAAACTATAAAACACACACATATACACAGAGCGCTAGCATCCGTAAGGGGGTAAGTACGCTGTGTGGAGGCGCTGAGTGGAGGGGGACATGGTCTGGAACACAGATGTACCAACTGGAATGGTGGGTGGGGGGAGACACTCAGCTCAAAGTATCTTAATCAATTGGGCAATTTTTTTTTCCAAAATAGGTTTAGTTGTAGGGTGGTTCTAAAACAGATTAATTCAGCAGCTTAAGCGCCCACGTTTTCCCAGCTTTTTTGCTGTGCCTTCTTTGGTGGACTGTCGCTTTTCTCCTCCTCTTATGTCTCCGTGGTTGCATGCTGCCCGCAGATCCTACAAGCTTCATATTCCACCATCAGTGTCCAGAAGAGGAAGCCAGAAGGCATCTTTTTCTTTAAGAGGACCAGGGTTCGATTCCCAGCACCCACATGGCGGGTATGAACCGTCCTTAACTCCAGTTCCAGGGGAATCCGAAGCCCTCTTCTGACCTCCATGGCATTGCACGACACCGGTGCACTCACATGCAGGCAATACACTCATACACATAAAATAAAAATAATAAATAAAATATTTTTTTAAAAACTATCTTTGTCTTTTTTATCTTAATTTTTACTTATTATTAACATGGGTGGGGCATGTGCAGAGATCAGAGAACAACTTCTAGGAGCCAACCCTCCTACCCCTGTGGGCTCTGAGGATTGACCTCAGGTCTTCAGGCATGCAGGAGAAGCACTTTTACCCAATGAGCCATCTCTCTGTCCTAAGTTATCTTGACAACCTTACTGGAAGAATTGGCCAAAAGACCGTCCCTAAGCCAACTAGCAGCAAAACGATGGAAGTACCAGTTTTGATCTAGATCATTGCGTTTAACATCCTAGAACAAGAATTGAAAGCTCCTGGCTGTCTACGTTAGTTATCTGCTGCTGTGACAAAATATTTGAAAAGGGAATTTAAGGAAGAAAGGGTTTATTTCAGCTTATGGTTTGAGAGCACAGTCCATCCCGGCAGGGAAACCATGGTGGTAGGAGCTTCAGCAGCTCTGATCACATGGCATCCACAGTCAGGAAGCAGACATCAATGAGTTCCCAACATCCAAAGATGGCAGGATGGACATCACTGTCAGATAAACACTTAGTGCATCTCACACCAGAGGACACAAGTGCTTTGACTTTTATCTGATCTAATCTTCCCAGTGACTGATTTACTGGTAAAGTAAAGAAGGCTTGATAGAGCAGAAGTTAAGACTGTGTGGCTCCATCATTAATGTGCCTACATACAAATCCTAATTCCCCCATTTAAGGAACTTTAGCCAAGTTACTTAACCTTTCTGAGCCTAAACTTCTACATGTTTCAATTTCAGAAAAAATACCCTAACCCACAGTATGTATACAACCCAGAGTATCTGTCCACATTCCCCTCAATCAGAAGTATAGAGTGCCTTATCACTAGCAGACTAGCACTGTACCAGTAAATATCAGCAATTATTATGAGCATAATTTCACCCCAGAAACTAGCTCTTCATGCCTAAAGGATTTGAGAATCCTTCTTTTTATACTGCAAAAATGCAAAGCAGAGCAAAATCCTCAAAAAATGCAAGGCCACCAAAAAAGTCTGAAGGTGGGAAGGGAGGATACCATAGTTAAATTGTGTTGATAAAAGTACACCATAGCTAAAATAAGCTCTTGACTTTTAAGTTCATGTTTGACTTTGGAGCATATAACCATTTTATCTGCTTTAGGGAGCAAGACAAAAAAACTATATTTGGCAATCATAAGATAGACGCATGAATTCAAGAATAAGTTACTTGTCTCTTTGAAAAAACACAGAAGGGAAATACCACATTTAAAATCAGCTGTATGGGGCTCTCAGTGTTTCTCCCTCACCGTAGTCTTTAGCTGTGTTCCTCTCCTCTTCATTTACTTAGTGACTGTATTCTATAAAAATCTTTAAAATCAAAATCTTAGCATTGTTCCCTTTCCTTCTCTCAGTACATTTGCCAAGAGGTTTAGACAAGTGCACAAGAATTTATAAAAATAAATTTCAAATTAGTTACACCATGGAGCTGGAGAGACAGCTCAGCAGTTAGGACTATTTCTGCAGAGGACCCTGGACCCTGGTTCGGTTCCCAACACCTACGTGGCAACTAACAACCGTCTGTAATTCCAGTTCCAGGGGATCCAAAACAGCTCTCCTGGCCTCTGTAGGCATTGGACAACATGGATGCTCTTGCATACATAGACAAAACACTCATAAGCATAAAATAAAAATAATAAGTAAAATATTTTTTAAAAATAAAATAAAATTAGTGACACCTTAAGAAAGACACAGGCTGTTACTAAATGTTTTCTGTTGATATATTTGGGTAACTTTAGACTATCATCTTCTCAGTCTTTGCTATATACTAGATACAATCTTTTTTTTTATAAAAACATCAAATTTATTTTGGTAGATGATTTGTTCTGATTTTTTTTTATTTTTATTTTTTTGCTTTTGCTTTCTTTTAAGGGTCTTCCTATAGCCCCAGCTTTGTAGACCAGGCTGGCCTTGATCTCACAGAGATCCACCTCCCTCTACCTCCCAACATGCCTGGCTTTGTTTCTAATTTTAAATGCATTTGGCTCCTACAGAGAGTGAACTCAAATGGTTAGCCAATCAAGAAAGATGAACAGTACACAAGTACGGTGCATGCTGCCTACCAGCTGCTCTTTGCCCTAAGACCAGCATTCTGTCATTTCTTTGACATGTGACCAATACAAATTAGAATTTAAATGACACATGTAGATTTAACTTGCATTCCCATTTGAAATCGGCTCAGAGAAACCATCAGTCCAGTGCTAAGCTATTAGTTGCCTCTGGTTTGAATCTGATGATGACATAGCAAGTCTCCACTTACATTTTTATAAATCCCTGAAGCAATGTTCGAAACTTGCAAAAATTATTTTGGAGCTTTTCCTAAGCTCCTTATGAAACTTGTTCTGTGCATTTCCTCAGCACATAACAGGGCTCTTAAGCCAGCTAGATAGAAAGAAAATCTAGAACAAAAGCATACAAAATCTGTAACAAACGTACAAATCTCTGAATCTTATAAGACAACATCCAATTTTCTTTTTAGTTGTGAGCTTGCCATCTGGGGATAATAAAGAAAAAATTTCAAGTCTGTGGATGCTTCGTCTCTGGGGGCCTAAGATGTGCCTCCCTCCACACAGAGAGAGAAACTAACAGCCCACAGAACGTTAGTTCTTAACCAAACTCAGAAGACAGATACTGTTTAGCATGTAGAGAGTTAAAAAAAGAAAGGAAGGAAGAAAGAACGAAAACTTATTCTATGTGGAGGTAGAGTTCACCCAACACACAAACAAAACTGGATAAAAAATCAGCACAATTTGAAGGAAAAAAAAATCAAACAATACTAGTTAGGGCAAGAATTGGAAATGACACCATCTAGCCTGTTCTTGTTTAGGAATGTCAAAAGGAAAGATCTGTGATGATCCTTTGGCTTTTCTTTAAAAGAAATCTTTTTCTTACTTCTTTGTTCTGTGGGGGAAAAAAGACACTCATAATTAGCAAACCACAGAAGAGAGTGAGTTCTCTCATTTAACACAACAAATATACCACCCAAGACCTTAGTCGCAGCCCTCCTCACTTAGCAGGCCTGTTTTCCCCACTTGCTTCTTTTAAGCTCCAGACCTCAGGGAAGGTATAGTCAGCTGTCACTTGAAGTGCCTTAGGGAACCAGCTAAATGAAAGCTTGTAAAAGAGTTTGAGGGATGTTACTCAGTCGCCCTATCCAAAGAGGCAGTAAATACAGCGTCAACTCTAAGAGTCCTGGCTGAGCTCTGGAGAGTGGAGAGGGCTGCTGATGCCTTCACTCCCTTGGGACTTCACAAGCAAGTGAAGGAAATAATGACTGTATGTAAAAATAAACCATGTATATAAATAATAAACAAGTTGTACAGAAGTGCAAAGAGTTTATGGGGCTTGTTTTTCTTTAATGAAAGTAGAGATTTCTCTCCCTTTCGCTGTCAGAGTCCCCATGGAGTAGAAGTTCCATGAGGACCACGGCATGTCTCAGAGACTCAGACTCCCAGAACCTAGCAAGTGCTCAGTGAAATTTAAGTGACTCTCATTATTAAGCTACTCTGGGGGGGGGGGGGAGGTCTTGTGGGAAAAGGAAATAGGATGAGAGGGAATGCTTGTTTTCGATACTCTAGCCTAGCTTGTGGTGAGAAGGCAGGAAAGACTGGAGAGCTGAGGTGAATAGGTCAGTACCCATGGATGTGCAGGAACATTTAAACCAACTGAGTGTTCAAAGCTGCAATAGGAATATAGGATTCCATGGCTCCCTAACCACAGCATAGAGCGGGAGATGGCATCCAGCAAAACACATGCAGGATGTACTGTAGGCAAAGAGGGACACACTGGGAAATACCTGAGACGGCCTTGCCAGGTGAGCATCGTGTTAAATAGCTAGGAACCAAAGGGGCATGGTGGTCATTTTATAGCACATCAGATGTCAAAGCATTCTTTAAAACCAAGGGGTTCCAGAATCATCACCCCAAAACTGCTAATAGAACTTAGAAACTAAAGTGATTGGACACAGAATAAACATCAAAAGCAACAGCAGTCACGGGGGTGGGGAAATGAGTCAGTGGCTAAGGGCACTTACTGCACAAGCATAAGGACCTGAGTTCAAACCCCCAGAACCCATGTAAAAAGCTGTGCATGGTCACAAGCACATCTGTATCCTCAGCTGTGTGAGGGAGCAGAAACAGGGGGATCATTGTGCTTGCTGGCTGCCAGCCTAGCTGCAGGTTCAATGAGATATCCTGACTCAAGGGAACAAGGCAAACTGTGATAGGACACCCAACATACTCCTCTGGCTTTCATGTGTGCACAAGTGTATACCCTAACACATACACATATGTGCATATACACCACAAACATATACATACACATTAATTCTTTTAAAAATCAATGCTACTCATTGGAATGAACAATTCCAAATTATATTTATGTGTGTGTACATGTTTGGGGATGGGGTCATGAAGGGGTATGAGTACATATGTGGAGGACAACCTCAGGTCTCATCCTCAGGAATGCCATCTACCTCCTAGACACAATCTCTCATTGCTCTGGTGCTCAGCCAGTACATCAGACAGGCAACCAGCAAGCCCCAGGGATCCTCCTGTCCCCACCTCCGCTGTGGGGGGACGGCAAGTACATCCACCCGTATCTACATTTTTACATGGATTCTAGGGACTGAACACAATTCCTTATACTTGCAAGGCAAGTGCTTTACTGCATGAGTTCAAGTCTCTCAAAAATATTCCTTAAAAATAATCAGATATGTTTTAAAAGATCCAACTCAAAATTATGCCTATAAGAAAAAAGACCAATATTGATCAGAAGGAAAATTATTAAAAGAATAAATGGAGATATATTTCTCATTTTTAAAAAATGTTTTAGGGGCTGGAGAGACGGCTCAATGGTAAAGAGCCCTGACTGTTCTTGCAGAAGACCCGGGTTCGAATCCCAGCACCCACATGGCAGCTAACAACTGTCCATAACTCCAGTTCCAGGGGATCTGACAGCCTCTTCTGTCCTCCACAGGCATTGCACAACACGGGTGCACTTACCTACATGCAGGCAATACATGCATACACATAAAATAAAAATAATAAATGAAATATTTTTTAAAAATGTTCTTAAGAGGCAAGTGATAGAGTGGAGAAAGCCTTTGCCAGATACACATCTGACAGAGGGTTAGAGTCTAGAATACACAAGAAACTAAAAAAACCTGAACACCAAGAAAACAAACAATCCAGTTCAAAATGGGCTGTTAAACTGAACAGAATTCTCAAAAAGAAAAAGAAAAGAAAAGAAAAGAAAACAAATACAAATGGATAGCAAGCTCTGGTCTACATCTAAGACTCAGAGAACATCACAAAAGAGAAAGAACAAGAATGTAAGAGCCAGAGGGACAAGACTCCTGCTGTTAGTTATGCCTTCTAGACATGAAGGAAAGCTGTACCACTGAAGTCTCCACAGTACAGTAGACTAACAAGATTTGAATAATGTCAAAACAAGTTGATACGCCAGGACGGATGGGGGAAATGCCACAGGGCCTCACCTCAAGATGAAGAGCCACAGGCAACCAATGGATACTGAGGGAGAATCCGTGTTCCCCAGGGTCCAGCTCCTTGAGAGGTTATCTAACCCCAAGTGGGCAGCCCTGAACACAGGTACATATGGGCACTGCTGAATGGACTCAGTGCATTTAGTTGCATGTTTATATGTTTATAATATATGTATGTAACTGTAATAATCAAAATACAGTCAAGAAAATCAAGGGGGAGTAAGGGGGGATACGGGAGGAATTGGAGGGGTCTGGGAAGGAATAATACAAATACAATATTCATGTGAAATTCTCAAAAATAAAGTTAAATTAAAAATTAAAAGGTATTCGATGTCTTTAGCTATCAGGGGAATGCAAATTAAAAGAGCTCTGAGATTCCATCTCACCTGGTCAGAATGGCAATCAAGAAAGCAATGACAGTGCAGATGAGGATGTGGGGAAAGAGGACTTCCTTAGTCAATGCTTGTGAGAATGTAAAATGGTGCAGTCACTATGGAAATCAGTTCAGAGGCTCCTTATGAAAACTATGACTAGACCCACCAAACAGCCCAGGTGGCAAGTCCTGGGCATACGCCCAAAGGACTCAAAATCCTACTGCAGGGACACATGCACACAAGTTCATTGCTGCTCTATTCACAATATCTAGGAAATGGAATCAACCTATATGCCCATCAACTGACAAATGGTAATGAAAATGTGATCTATTACATGATGGAATATTACTCGGCTATAAAGAAAAATGAAATCATGAAATTTGTAGGTAAATGGATAAAACTAAAAAAAACTATACTGAGTGAGGTGGCTCAGGTTCCCAAAGACCAACACTAAATTCTCTCTTTGATACGAGGGTTCCTAGCTCCAAATTGTTTTGTGTGCTTAATACAGAATGCGTATGGAAGTCATGAAACTAGAGATGGGTCATTGGTGGGGGGATGCATTTAAGGAGGGGCATGGTATAATACAGCTGAAATGCAGGCAGAGATGGAGAGTACTGGGAGCAACAGGGCCCAAGCAGGCAGTGGGATGATAGGGATGGGGAAGTGAAGGGCCAGGGGAAGGCTAACCAAAGACATGTGAATGAAGAAGCTATGATCTTGAAAACCAGGAAAAGATATAACAAGAAATGGAACATATGTGACATGAAAGAACAGGGAGAACACTGGGAGCTAATGGGTTAAGTAGAGATGGGGTCAGGGAGGTGGGGGTTGTGAGGAGTTGGGGCTGGGTAAGCCAAAATTAAAGATGTATGAAAACTTAGGTACATTAAAAATGTACGAAGTCTTATGAAACCCCACTAGCTTGTATATTTTTCTGTATAATTCTTTTTAAAGGAGTTTAAATATAAGTACCCCATATTAGTGAATAATGCTGATCCCAGAAGACATGGTAAAATCTCAGTGCCAAGCATGAGTTACTTCCCTTACAAGTTATTGGTCAGAGAGGTCCTGGAGGCATATAAAACTGTATAAGCTATTACTGTTGCTCTTGGTTACCCACCATAACTAGATGGTAAGACCTAATTGCTGAAGACACCACACTTTGTTCACAGGACACAGAAATCTTGAACTGACCAGGAAACTCTGCCTGCATGTTGACCAGCTTTCACATTTCTAGAAGGCATTATGGAGGTTGCGGGGGAGAAAAGACATCATCAGTGGTCTCATCCAGGGACAACTACTCTCTTGATTGGATTTGAGGTCTGCTCCACAGGAGGGATACCACGCCTGGCTCTGTAAGCACGATCTCATGGATTTCTGTGAGAAGGATGTCATAGGCCCCGGAAGAGTCTATTAATACCATGTTTCTAAAGTTCATATTGCCAAACTGCCTTCTAAATATTTACATTTTTATTTACATTGATTTGTGCTATTCCCACCTTTGTTCAGAAAAGCTTCTTATTGCAGTGGGTAGTGGCTAATGCAGAAACTAATACCTGTTCAGAGTGCTGATAATGAGTGATCAGCCAGAGATGGGACCTCTATGGCAACCCTTGTCCCCCAAGGCACAGAGTACATCATGGAAGAGGGGGTGGAAATAATGTAACAGCTGGTGGATGCGAAAAAGTGTTGTGAGATGCTGTCCTCCAGACATGACATGGCTGTTGCACACATGAACTCACAGCAGCAGTGGTTACTGACATAAGACCTGTATAAGATCAAGACAGTTCAAAATTCAGGCATAGAGGGGAGGGGCTTCTGAGCTCCACCCCTGGCTGAGGAACTATTGGCAGTTGATGGCTGCTAGGAAATGGAGGGTCACTTTTCCTTAGGAGTGTGACCATTCGTAAGTTCCCCATGCCTCAGTAGATCATTACACATCCATGGGCATAAGGGCATCACTGGATTCAGTGAGTAAAAAATAAATGAAGCTGGAAGGGAGATGAGATGGAGATCCTGTGGAAGTTGGAGGGGGAAGTGGGGGTGAAAATGATCAAGATACATTGCATACATATGAAATTTTTAAAGAATAAATAAACATTAAAAAATTTAAAACCACCAGTCCACTCATGGTAATGTATAATTTAAATATAATTTTGATCCTCATCTAACTGAATATTTTCATATCTGAAAAATACTGTCATTCACTTGGAAAATAAAATGCTAAAGAAGAATCAAAATATAATTCTTAAGAGAACAATGAATAGGAAAATTAGCACATTTTAAATTGCCAAAATACTTTTGGTTTTGTACAATAATAAGGGGATAAGCAAAACACAACAACAGTACTGGGAATGGCCAGTTAATGACAGTCCTCAAACCCTTCCAGACAATCAGAGGAGGGAACACTTCCAAACTCATTTTTTAAGGCCAAATCCAGAAAAAGACTCACAAGAAAAGAAAGCTACAGGCCAGTACCCATAATGAATAAAGATGTAAAAATCCTCAACAAAGTACCAGGAAACGATTTTTAACAGCACATTGTTAGGGCATTCCTCACTGAAAAGACCTTTAATAACACATCCACACTAATCTGGGATGCAAGGGTCATTTGGCATTAAAAAGCAATAGAGTCCACACAGAATAAAGACAGACCATGTGGTCATTCTCTTAGACTCAGGAAAGTGTCTGACACTGATCAGCATCTTTCTTCTGGTCAAAACAGGACAGGGAAACAGGAGACCTGCCTCCTCGAAGAGGTTGTCTCTTGTCCCTAACCCTCAAGAGGATGGAATTTCCAGACTCTCACATTTTGCCATTCCCACGGAAAGACTTCTCAGTGTAAGCCAAACTTCTCACTCCTGGGCATTCCTCATCACCTCCCTTCCCACAAGCTAGGAGTTATCTATGAAATGACTTCATATCACCTTGCTATATCTAGTTCACTCCAAAACTCAAAAGCTTAGGTTCCCCTAAGCTATTAGTCAGTCTTTGTTCACATTCAGATTCAGTTGAAGAATACAGTATTTGAATTGTGTCCATGTAGTTACTTTGAAAACTAAGTCTAGGATAGATGGAAAGACAGACAGAGAATTGAACCATGAATAGAAACTTTAA
>NW_008348201.1:820583-847671 GCF_000622305.1 Nannospalax galili | reverse complement strand
AAAAGAAGTATTGAGGAAAATGAAAAAGAAACAAAAAGAAATGAACAATAAAAAAAATTTTTAATGTTGTTTCTTTTTTGTTGGGTTTTAAAAACCTTGGGGGGGGGGGGGGGGATTCAAACTATTTTCAAGATTTAAAACTTTTCAAAACATAAATTCTAAATTTCAAAGTGAAAAATTCTTGATTCAAATCAGAGCAATAATAGCAAAACCAGAGCCAGACACAGTGGTGCATGCCTGTAATCACAGCACTCTAAAGGTGAAGACAGGGGAATCGACAGTTCAAAGCCAGCCTCAGTCACGTGGAAGTTCAAGACCAGCCTGGCCTACACGAGACCCTCCAGATGATGATGAAGAACACTGACATGCCAAGTATCACAGGCGGTTATTTGAGAACTTACCATTAAAATGTATTTTTATCAAGCGATTTTTCTGAATTGAAGTTACATGCTGTCCTAGTTAACGTTAATTGTCATCTTGACACAGCCTAGCGACCTCTGAGAAGAAAGCCTTGAGGAACTTCCTAGATCAGATTGGCCTGTGAGCATGTCTTGGGGGAATTGTCTTGATTATCAGTTGATGCAGCAGGACCCAGCCCATGGCAGGTGGTCCTGAACTAAGAAAGTCAACTGAGCGTGAGCCTCTGAGTGAGTCATCAAGCCGTGTTCCACCATGACTCCTGCCCTGACTTCTGGTAAAGATGGAACATGGCTTGGAAATGCAAGAAATTAATCCTTTCTTCCTCTAAACTGCTTATGATCAGAGAATTTTGGCACAGCAACAGAAAAGGAAATTAGACACATATAAAGCATTAAGGTATGTTCACTGTCTAACTGGGTGGTAAATTATGAAATAAAGATGCCCAATTATAACAATAACAGGACTATATTGTAATTGTTGTAGGTAATGACAGATTCATAATCTTTGACTTGACAATAATTGTGTATCTTCTGTAGTAACATGTGTTCCTCCCCCAAGCATTACTTGGTTATTTTTCAATTTCCCATGAAGGAGATCAATAAGTAAAATTCTTCAAGCCTTATGGACTTTTTAAAAATAGTCCATTAACTTACTAATTCCTATCTGAATAACATGAATAGAAGATGAGAACGTATGAAACTTTATGAAAATAAAGTTTGGTTTTTAGAAAAACAAAACAACTTCTTTGTGCGGTTTTTGTTTTGTTTTGTTTTGTTTTTTCCTTAAATTGCCTCTGTTATCTAGACCCATTCTTCTTTGGGATTGTGTTATTTAAGAAGAGAATCGTTAGAGTTCAAGAACTAAAGTGACAAGAAACATAAGCTACCACTTCACCAGTCCCAAATGCACCCTGCAGACAGAGGCATGTGGGTTAGCTGCACTACTGGGCTTCAGGACCAAGAGGTTTCCTCCACTTCCCTCTTCACGTTTGCGTGATAACTGTTATAATCGATCCTTGTCCAGATAATGTTTAATAGTTCTGCATTTAATAAATAAAAGAGGGGAACACCAGCGATGGAAAAGTTCTCTTTATTGTTGTTAATGTTTATTTTATAAATAAAGAAATTGAGGTTCAAGAGGTTAAAGAGTTTTCCAAAGAGCAGAGCCAAGAGAAGGCCAGTTTGTGTAAGTCGGGTTTGTGGGTTTGTAAGAAAACACCTGAAAAATCAGCTTTAAAAAGAGGAAAGGTTTATTTTGCCTCATTTTTTCAGAGGTTTCCGTTGCTGTGAGTCCATGGCAGCAGGAACATGGAGCTGCTCACTTGTGGCACAAGAAACAAAGGAGGATGGAAGAGGAGGAACCAGGATCTCAATATCCCCTAGAAGGGAATTCCCCTCCTCCTGCCCCATGACCCAACTTCCTTCCACCAGGCCCCACCTCCAAGGGGTGCCATCACCTCCCAATGGTGCCAAAGGTGGGAGACCAGGCACATAGGCCTTTGAGAGACATTCAAGATCTGAACTATAGCACAGGTCCATCTGATTGCAAAGCGTATTACCTTCGCCTCTGCACCAGTGGTTCTTAAACTCTGACAGGCATCAGAATCACTGATTAAAACACAGATTTCTGGGCAGCATTCTGCAGTTTATGGTTCAGCAGGCCTGGGAATGGTCCCAAGAATTCACATTTCTAATGAGTTCCCAAGTAACAGGTGCTGCTCAGGGACCATGCTTGGAGAGTCTCTGCAATACAGTATGGAATTTGGCTCTGTCAAGGCAACGATTCGAAATAGAAATGTTTGTTTACTCTCATGGATGACGGCCAAAGTCCTTTGGGTGATGGAGGAAGATGTAGGAGCAGGTGCTGGAACTCCTGGCACGCATGTTTGATCACAAATACAGCAACTCTGTTTAAGATTTTTTTCAGAGAGCATCTTATCCTCCCATAGCAAATCCAAAGTGAAGAGATGGCCCCAATGCACAGCATTCCTGTTTTCTCTAGAAGCTTTTGGCCTTTTCTTCGCATATGCATGCATGTATATGTGCACACACATACCTGAGAACAAGGACATCACTTGGGTGTCACTTTGTGAATCGTGTCGCTGGACTTTCCTAACGTCAGGATGGATGCTGATGTTGCAGCAAGGCTACTGTGGGCCAGCCACACGTGGCCTGCAGGCTCTGCCCTGTTAGTTCATATGAGCTTGCCCTTTACCTTCTAGGATCAAGAACAGAACTCATGATTTATAGCTGTGGTAAATTTGCTTATGCTAAAAATTATGCCAAGTCTAAGTTTAGAACAAGATTTTATGAGCCAAGTAGTAAACCCCATAAAGTCAGGGTTTAAAATGGAAAATGTTATTCAGACTAATTATGGGTGGTACAATTGGGCATTGCTGTGGCAAGCTTTGTTTCAATATTATCCCAAATGAAGCCATCAGGAGAGCACATGTGCTACAGACACCGCCCAAAGCCTGGTCAACAAGTGGAGGAAGCCCATAATGGCAAAGAGGTATGACCACCAACGCCCCTGTGGTGGCTTCCTCATAAGACGCCAGCTAGTGAGTCTTCTCAAACTGCAGACCAAGAACAGAGAATCAGATTATCAGTGTGAAGGGAAGGAAGGGGAAAAAAGAAATACCTCATGAACTGGGGAGAAAGGTTATCTGGTAAGAAATTATTTCCAAACCCATTTTAAACAAAATAAACTCACTATGAATTCAGTAGTTGAAAACATTTAACTTCTGGGATGCAAACAAATTAAATATATGAAAATTGTTGTGCTGTAATGGCTATAATTGATATGACTGCAATGATAGGCTATTATTTTTGTTCAACTTCATTTCAATAGCTCCATGAACAAATCCTGAAGTCCGTGATGACCGATTATGCTCTGGGAAATTCAACGAGTCCTAAGTGGATAATGTTCTTTCCTTTGCCTAAAATGTGCAGGTGGGATCTTTGCTGATAATCCTTGGTGTCCGTTACAAGTCAGTACATGGTTCTAAATTTTGTGGTATTAGGAAAGGACTGCACTGACAGGGAAGGGAAGAGACTAAGGCCTGAGTATGTATGGTTTGAGTGTGGCCTCTACTAGTTCACATGTTGGCAGCTTAATTCCAAGTGTGGCAGCTTTGAGGAGGTGGAATCTAAGAGATGGGGTATTGTGGAAGGTGTCTATGTCATGAGGTCACTGCGTGGGACGAGATGAGCACTAGTCTCAAGAAGTGAGTTTGTTCTCATGAGAGCAGTTTGTTACAAACTGAGTCGCCCAACATGCTTAACGCCTTCTGCATGCAGCCCTGTTCCTTTTCTGCTCTGCCATGTTGACCCAACCAAGGAAGTCCACACTAAAGGCCAAAGAGAGGGGACTGCCTAATCATGGGTTTTAACCCCCCAAATGTCTTCTATACAAAGCACCTAGCTTCAGATCACATCACAGAGAGAGAGAGAGAGAGAGAGAGAGAGAGAGAGAGAGGAGAGAGAGAGAAAGAGAGAAAAGAGCACATCAACAGAAAATTAGGTCTTTAAGCATCAAGATAAAAATGTTTACATTCAAGACAAGTTATATGAAAAAACAAAACATTAAGACATTTTGCTAAAGAGACATTATCCAATTTCATTTTTCTACATCAAAATTGTAAAGAATTAATATGGACCTCAGTCTTCATCTCATTGCACATTTCAACAGCACACAAGAAAACACACTAAAAATAAAATGAAGTTAATATGCACTTGGAGAAAAATAGAATTAAAGTTATTTCAATATTCTATCTCAGTATACAATAATATGTGCTCGGTAGAAAATGAAAACTGCATCCAGCCCCAGTACAATGCAGCTTCAAGTTTCAAATTAAGAACTCAAAAGGAGACTGAGGGTGTAGTTCAGGGGTGGAACCTTTGTCTACATAACCACTCTGCTCACTCCCAGCAATGGAAAACAAAACAACAAACTCAAATGGAGGTGGTCGTACTTGGCTGGAACACTAAATTTTAACATTAAAAACATTATTTCTAATGCTGTTAATTCTGTAGTCCTTTGGGGGCTATCGCTTGCTCCATTTCCATATAAAAGGATTAGTAATATAAAGAAAATCACTTAACATGCAAAAAGAATTGTTTTTTATTTATGTTTATTTTAATTTATGTGGATGAGTGTACTGTCTGCATGTAGGTAGGTGCACCTGTGTCGTGACTACCCTTGGAGGTCAGAAGAGGACATTGGATCCCTAGAACTGGAGTTACAGGTGGTTGTTAGCTGCCACGTGGGTGCTAGGAATTGAACTTAGGTCTTCTACCACAGAACCAACTATCTCCAGACCCTCAGAAAGAATCTTAACCCAAAGAGTTATCATTTTGTCTGAGACTACAAATTTTTTTTTTTTTCACTTAAGAGTGAAGAATTGGGTGCTGGTACTATGAGAGTGAGTAAATACAGTCTCTGCACTGAGAAAAATGTTCAAGATCAGATGTGATGGCACACGCTTTTAATCCCAGTACTCAGGAGGCAGATGCAGGAGGATCTCTGTGAGATCAGGGCCAGAGTGGTTTACATAGAGAGTTTCAGGCCACCTGGGGCTACAGGAAAGCCCTGTCTCAAAAAACAAACAAACAAAAAATGCTCAGTCCTGTAAAGGACACAGACTGTCTATTACTCCTGTGTTCCTTCCCGCCTGAAGTAGCCATTTACTATGAGTTACTTGAAGGCCAACACTATGTTAGATCATAGGGATAGACCATGCATGGCCTGGATTCTGCCAAGACTTTGCTTTGTGGTTTGCTTCACACTGTGACGCTGACTGACACAACTTCCACTTACCCTGCTCACCTGCGGGTCTCAGTCACTGAACTTGTGTGAGATCACCCCTATCCTCTGGACAGAGTCTCCGGACTCCTTACCTGAGCTCTGGCTGGGTAACTTAACTTCCGAAACCAGTCATCAGATGCCTTTCTCCAGCACCACCCACAAACTTAATATAAGCAGTGTGTTTTATAGTCAAGACATAGTAAATGGCCATAGAAATAGCAGTTATATTCCAACTATAAAAACGCAAGGTAATTCTAACACTGTATGTTTAAAATTTGTCGATAGATTCAGCAACACATTTAAATAAAGCAGCATCAATCAATATGCATATTAAATACGTATAATAAAATTACTAAAGAGACCACCTATATCTGAAGACCACCATCTGAAACAGTTAAAGGTTCCAAATATGTAGTTTATTTCCCATTGGGGTAATGTGTTTTGAACCTGCCTTAAGAGACCACCTGCCTAACATGAACAAGGGCCCTTTTCCAGCACATTAGGCTATTTTTAAAAATTATACTTTTGGGGAAAAGGGTTATACAAAAGGTAGAACCTGACCAGCTGTAGCTCCATGTATGCCACCACAAGAAATGCTTTTCAGAAAATGACCCTGTGTGAGGTGTTAAGCTTCCCTGCTGGGGTCTCGGTCCCCTTGGTATAAGACAGCAGGCTTCCAGTTGTTCTGAAAGCTAAACTGATAGCCAGAAATAGTCCTGCCTAATGGGTCATTGTTCAAGGGTTGACCGTCAACTTCGTTGCTCATTTCCTGGAGGACATTGAAGATCATGCCAGAAAAATCCCAGGGGGAATGTGAGGGATGATCAGGGCCAATTGCATTCAATCTACATAATTATAAATTGCCATGCCTAAAGAATGATTTTGGTTGTATTAGGAGCACTGTTACTGTGAAGATCACCTGCCAAAAAGACCTTAGCGCACAGGATGATCTCCATATCATGAGCTGACAATTGTACATTATGAGCAACAAAATGTTAAATACACCATGCAGGGTGGTAAGCGAACAGTGTGTTTGCTGACTAGAAGTGAAGTCAGAAAGAAATGATCACCTCACTATTTAGAGAAAGACATTAGTGAGCATGCAGCCCCACCAGGAGAGACCAGCCTCTCTGCTGTCACAAATCACAGCGCTGTCCAACGGGAGGTTAGGGGAGAAAAAGGGCAGGTAACAGAATAAGGAACAGGGCAGGTCTCCCCTGCTTGAAGTTAATTAACTGAGTGTCTCTCCAGTGGACTCCAGGTAGAAGAACATCTGTCCAGTAACCCTTTAGTAAATTCTCTCTCAGGTGCTATGGGCCAATGGAATCCCACAGAGAAGCACAAGTGCAGTTTACACCTGGAACCTTCCCAGGCAAAGACACAGGTACCTGCACGTAATACATCATTGTAAGTTGGCTGAAATCAGTAATAGGCAAGTGGGGAAGGACAGCTGCTGGTGGTCCTTTTGGATATAGAATGAATGAGTACACCTATTGAAAATGAGAGGAGAGAATTTCACTACAGTCTTAACAAGTCTTCTTTTCTTATTGTTTAAATCTATTTATTTTTACTTTTTATGTGTATGAGTGTTTTGCCTGCATGTACTTAAATGCACCACATGTATACAACGCCCATGAAGGCTTGAAGAGGGTGTCAGATCCCCCTGGAACCAGAGTTGCGGACAGATGTTAGCCTCCACGTGTGTGCTGGGAACTGAACCCGGGTCCTCAGCAAGAGCAGCCAGTGCTCTTAACTGCTGAGCCATCTCTCCAGCCCTCAAGGCTTCTTTTCTACTTCCTCTCTTATTATCAAAGCTCAGTCTCTTCAGCAAAGGAAGTCATTTCTTCCAGGCTTCCAGTATCAAAGGAGCTGTTATCCACCACAGGTTGTTGGAAAGGGCATCGCTGCTCCTTTGAGCTGCCTGGGGATTCCATAATGAACATATGGTTTTTAAAAAGTTCACTCTGTCTGGGATGTCATACCAAAAGCATCCCGACCAGTAAGCTTTACGGCTGATCTTTGCACATTGTTAACAAATGCTGTGAAATCCAGGAACTCCACTTTTAAACAGCTGTCAGAATTCACTGGCTTCTAATATCTCTTCCTCAAAGAGGTGGATGGTTAATGAGATTCAGTCTGAACAGGTTCTGAAAACTTAATTTTGAAGTTATGGACCCTAATAAAGAGACATATTAGCACCTCGGTGATATACCAAGTTTGACTTTCAACAGCTGAAGTTGCATACCTTCCTGTCAGCCTGGAGCCCGGTAGCTTATTCTGGTAATTAATGGTTTTAAAGAGTTTTAAAACATACCATAACCTTTCATTTTATTTTGGGATGTTCTTTGTTCAACCTTAATTAGCTAATAAAGCTTGGTCTTTTCAGTTCAGTTTTTTTTAATATGAACCTGTTTCTGGAAGAAATGGTAAGTAGTTTTAAGTGTTGACAGTACTGTCCTAATTCTGACTTTTGTTCCCTCCAAAGACAGCCCCATCACCCAAAAATACAAGAAACAAGAAACAAAAGTGCAAACCCGCCTGAACTGCCTGCAGAGACGTCTCGGTGACTGGATTACAAGTGCTATGAGGTGTGGTAAAGAGCCCATGTTGGCACCGGCCGTACTGTTCTCTGAGCCATCACTCAAGGCCTGACAGTGGCTTGGCTTTTCAGAAATCCACAGACACTTCAGAGAAAGCTTCACTATAGTATAATCATATCAGGGATGAGAAAAGATAAGATCTAGCTATATAATAAGCACCTAACCTAGAGTCAAATTACGCTGCTCAGAAACTACTATTTACTCTGCTTACAATGATAGGCCAAGCTCTGTACTAAACACTTGACATGCGTTGACTCATGCGTACCTCAAAAGAGATCCAGAAAAAGTATAATTATCAATCCATATTCATTTTCTATCACTGAATAACAAATTACCACAAACTTGGCAGCTAAGGCAACACAAATTTAGCATCTCATGATCTCTGCAGGTCAGGAAGCCTTTCCAGAAGTTTCTGCCCAAGGTTGCAAACAAAGACTGAAATCTAAGTGTCATCTCTCTGCTCTCAGCAGCTCACCATGGGGAAGGTCTGCCAATCAATCAAAGTTACAAACATTATAAGGCATATTCAAGGGCCAATGTTGATGTTAATGTTTCCCCTTCCTGAAACATCACTCAAGGTCCTCCTTAGCATATATCAGACACAATTAAATGTGAGTAAAATATCTGTATGATGCTAGGACTGGTACCCAAAGGAAACCTACAATCCGAGTGTCAAAAACAATCAATTCTTTGATTGATCCAGAAACTCCTAAGGGTGAAGATGGCGCCCCAGAAAGTGACTTTAGCAGAATTCTATTTAATCAACACATTTGGGTCAACTCATTTTGACAAACACAGAGTGCTATCACCTACTGATAGGGGCTGTGCTAGCCAGTGCAGTATGGCACAGTGACAGTGCTGATGGCTGGCACTTCCTGTCCTAGAAGCCATCACAGTCCTTGGTGCTTCCTCAGAAAGAGCAGTTACCCGGTGGCTCACACCATCTATGGTGGCTCAGAACTGTGACCTGCTTGCTTTCCTGTGTCTAGACAAGTTTTAAACTATCCCCATTGTGCTTCAAGGCTCTGTTAATCATCAGAATTCTGAGGCTCCCAGGTCATCCGGCATCATTCTCTACCAATTCTACTACATGCGAAGACAATGTCCTCTGTTTGACCTCAAACAACTGCAATCCTCTGAGATAACTTCAGAGCCTCCTCTGACAACTATCTCCCAACCTCTGTTCTAGCTTGTTATTAGTCTCATCCTATCAATTTTTCTAACACCCTTCATCCCAGCTTCCCAGCAATGAAGAGCTAAAGCTAAGATTCCATATTATGAGCTGCCTTGACATCAGGAAACAACCTGGAGGGCCTTGAATGTCCTGCGGCATGTTCCTCTCCCACAGATGAAGTCCTCCAACCAAGCAACCCTCAACATTGTAGGAACACCTCCTCCTTACTCCTTGGGAGAAAGCCCTCAGAATTATTCTAATAAGCCAATCACATACCCCAGTGAAATCGGGGACATTGCCACTCCACTGAAGCCTTAAAGTCTGCCTCCTACAACCCTAAACTGTTTGTTCTGCTCCAGAGTGTGGCCTGTGTCCTCCTGCCTCAGGTTATAAGTATATGTGACTGACAAGCTGTCGTTGACCTCATCTTCCAGCATATGGATAGCCTATGATCGGTCATTCCCATTGTCCTAAGACATGAATCTTTTCCACACCAACTGGGTAAAGAGGAAACACCAAAACACCAGGACTTGGAAAGTATCCTAGATAGCATGATTCATTATTGCGACCATCACTCAAGCACTTCCCTCCCTTGCCTCTCATTTCTACCCTCACACCCCTGTGGAACGCAGAGCTAATTAGATTCAACTATCTGCTCCACATCTGCAGAAAGAAGACAGTGGCTCTAGTCGTGGCTGTAAGTTCTAAGTGCGCACTCCGCATGGCCTGTGGTCTTTTGGTATTCAGTAGTGCTTCGTGCTCATAGCCTGCAGTCCGCACCCTCACCACACAGCTCGCTCCATGACAGTCATGCTAACTTCCGTTTCTGTTCCTTGTACCAAAGTGCTTCCCGAGTCCGCACCCTCACCACACAGCTCGCTCCATGACAGTCATGCTAACTTCCGCACCAAAGTGCTTCCCATCTTGGGTCTATCTGCATGCTGTTCTCTCTACTCGCAATGTTCTTCCCCAAAATATTTACATGACTGTTAGTAACAATGACTTTTCTCAAGTGTCTCAGTCTCAGAAAAAGGAACTAGTCATAGAAGCTGTTGGAGCCCCCAGTATGCAACTCACTCAACTATGGTACTCTGTGTCACTCTTTTCAAATCACTGTCTGAACTTTCATACTTGCTTTTTAATAGTCCGCCCCTATCTGTATAGGGGAACTTATGGGGGTCAGATATTTTGTACCATTCTATGCCATGAGTTTATCAAGTAAAAAACTATGAATTGACTTTTCATAGGAAGAAAAGATAAGAATACTAATGTTTCATATCACATGTCCATGTATTTTTTTCTTACTCCAATTTTATTCTTTACAATGGTCTTTGTGTTACAGTTCGTAGTCATTACAACTTAATAAGACTTCATGCAAACAAATCATCAGTCTGAACAACTTAATCATTTATGTGTTCATAAAATTCACATACTCTTTCAGAACCCTACACATTACTGCTGGAAAAGAAAAAAAAGCATAACCAAGAGTTTGTAGCCCAGACCTTAATCAATATCAGTAAAACTAGGTACATCCTACACTTCTAACCATGTTTATTACAATAGTTTGGCTTAATGGTAGTTTCTATATTCATAATAAAAGAAATTTAGGATCTTGTTCCCATGTGCTATCTTCAGCTCCTAGCCTCCGCTCCCTAGATTCCTCATATGACTTTGAACTGATTAACTCTACATACACACCACTATATCCCAATACATTCCATTCAAATTCATCACATGTGGTCAAGTGTTAACAGAGACTTTGTGTCAGGAAAGTAGCTGCAGGTAGTGTCTTGACACCCAAAACTTATCTACTGAAATTATCTTGTCTTTTTATATTCTAAGGAATTTGTTGATAATAATATTTGATTTGGGGCTCAGACCTTGACTGGCACTGAAATCTATTCTTCTGTATTTATAGATTGATCTAATATTGGTTTGGGGCCTTGTATTATCCAAGAAAGATGATTCTAGTGCATTACAAATTATATTATAAACATTTCCATTATAATAACGTATATTATTATAGTACATGTTTACTTAATCATGATATAATTATAACCAAGTAAGTTCATTTTATTCAACAAGATTTCTAGCCCAAATCTTAGTGTGACGTATCTAATAATCAAGTTACTTTTGGAAGTCAAATACCAGCAGACATAGGGAACAAGCTTGTGTCTTGTCTAATTCCCCCAAAGTCAAACAGCTACTAGTAGCTCAAAATATTTTGTAAACATTTAGAAAGTACTTTGTTAAAATTACTTGGGGGATAGAGATCTGGCTCAAGAATTAAAAGCACTTTCTGTTCTTGAACAGGACTGGGTTTGGTTCCCAGCACCCATATGGTAGCTAACAACCACGTATAACTCCAGTCCCAGGGATCTAACGCCCCCTGCAGGCATTACACACATATGGTGCACTTACATACATCCAGGAGAAATACTCATACACATAAAATAACAGATAAGAAGATATTAAAAGTTACTTGGGGACAATTATTTAGAATTAGCCTGAGGGGCTAAGGATAAAGGAAAAGGCCATTGCTCTGACCTGCTGGAGGGTATCATCCGTGAGTTGGCACAGTTGTTTCTCAGCCCTCTGCAGGGTATCGTCCATGAATTTCCACAATTGCTGCAGCTGTGATTAATCTCAGCCAGGTCTGAGGTCCACATGTCAGCAGCTGCATGCTGTCCCCCACAGAAACCTGGGGAGCTCTTTTTTGTCTCTTCCACTCTGGAAAACCCAGAATCCTTCACTTTCACACAGAAAATAGTTTCAGGATAAGAGATTTGAATGCCAATTCTAAGCACAGGGTTAAGAGAATCAGAGCTGCTTGGGAAGAAAGCAAGACAGACCCAAAAGCACAGGTGTGGACTTCTCTAAGAGACAGTCATAGTTAAGCATTAGCGGTAAATGTGTACACCATAGCTCTCAGGTTATATCTCGAAAGATTTCTAAGAATTTCTCTCCAGCCCTGAGTGAGATTCTACGGTGACTCTAGAGATGCCTTCCATGGGCTTATAATCTGATAAGGAAAAACCAAGAACCACTTGAGTGGCACAAAGTGTTTACAGTATGTTTTGTACTATAGCGACATACCTAGAAAACTGTAGATTTATAGTTGGGAAAGGAGAAAAGCTTTGAGCAAATGTTAATTGTTTTAGACTTCTCAATTCTCGCGTGACAGACCTCAACAAGACTCTGAGTAAGGACCTCCCATTCCTTCTCAGCTTCATAATTTTCCATCTTTCCATCCTGCCTCACATGGAGTCTGCAAGACTGGACATACCATCCTATTTATAAATGCCTAGTAAAGAGAATGATGGGGCCCATGCAGACTCTAATTCTGACCTGCTTTGATGAATAAGGGTAGAAGTTATGTGTTAGTTTTCACAGTCTGGGTGTTTGCTTAAAGATGGGTGTAGGCCTTGCTGCTGCTCCTTAGTGAGTAGGGCAAGAAAGAAGCAGCTAAGAATCAGTGGGACAGCTCTTTGTCAGAGAGAAGAGTTTGCATCGTGTACTTCTCATTTCCCACATATAAATCTCCACAGCTGTGGCCGTTGCAAATGTTCTGTGCGATTCAGAGAAGGAGCTGCGATAGCCTGCTTTTGATTTTGAATGAGTGACTTCATTAAGTACATAGCAAGTAAAAGCACAAAAATAAATAGTGACTAATAGATGACAGCAGAGCATCATCGGATCAGGCCCTACAGCATCCAGCAGAGATAAGTCAGTGGCCCGGGTGAGAGAGCAAACAAAAGCCAGTGAAAACCAGACTTAGAACACCCAGCAGAAGCTCCGCTGAGCAGCCAGCTCGAGTCCTAGTGGAGAGTTCCGAGTGCAGCAGAGCACTCTCTCCACAGAGGCTTCCAGCTTCCTATCCCACTGTAGGCATTTTTATATTCTGGGATAAATAGTCGATTTGTAGTTCCCCTCTGCTGGAAATGGCGTCCTCTCTAGCTGTTCTCAAGGACACAATGTTTTTATTCTTGGACTATTTTGCTGCTGTCTTCCATCTGTGTCAAGGAGTTTGGGGGGCCAGCCCACTCCCAGACAAGGGGCCTTGGAAGACACTTTGAGGCAAACATGCTTGGGTCTGAAATGAGGGGGAGGGGCAGGCCTACTTCCAGGGCCCACCTCTCAGTGAGCTCAAACCGCACTTGACAGTTTACCAATACAGTGTTCATTACAGCAAAGGATCCAGGAAAACCAGCAGTAAGAACATCAAAGACGCCTCAGATTGGATGCTCAGACACTGACCACCCTGCCTGAAAGGTTATGCTGAGAAACACATTTGCTAAGGTAGACATGAGCATCAGGCTCCTCATAACCTGTAAAATACTTGAGTCATGCACCTTGGCCCTAAGCAAGAGTACCTTCTGAGTCTCACTCTGCCCATCCTCTCCCTTCTGCCCTGCACATCTTATAAGACCCAACCTAGACTACAGCTTCCTCAAAGGACTCTTTAGCTTCACACATTATTTTTGCTTCAGAACCTTTTTTATATATATATATATATATATATATATATATATAGTCACATAACAGGGTTGATTTGAAATTGTTTAAAATGGATAAGATCTTGTTTCTTTCTTTATATATCACAGAT
The DNA here is from genome assembly GCF_000622305.1 of Nannospalax galili. Classification (NCBI taxonomy): domain Eukaryota; kingdom Metazoa; phylum Chordata; class Mammalia; order Rodentia; family Spalacidae; genus Nannospalax; species Nannospalax galili. The sequence continues at coordinate 834,065 of NW_008348201.1, read as the reverse complement.
TCTAGAACCCTGCTAGCCACACAAGATGTGTTTTGTAATTGGTTGGTCTTGTTGTTGAAAGAAGTCGTGAATACCAAGATGCTGGAAAGCTGTTCTCTGAATTATCAAAATCTAGTTCATCTAAATATGATCCTGCCCAGAGCAACCTGTAGACAGGCTGCAAGGAAAAGCCCAGCATGGCTTATCTTCAAAGGGGTTGAAACAGCTAGGTCACGATAAAGTGAGTCGTCTGACTTTGAAGTTAAAACTACATGTTCCAAATGAGGCTGACTCCAGAGACCCCCTGCAGCCTGACGACCCCTTTCCTAGTGACAGGCTTCCCCCTGACTATTCCTCGCTGTAACTGATGAGCTAAGTAAGTCTTGCCTCAGGACTTAATAGAATTCAGGAGTTAGGAGTTAGGTCTACCTTCTATGCGAAGAAAGCAAGCACTGGAATTTAGGGAAGACGTGTTGTGATGGCTGTCGCATCTGTAGCTAAGAGGCTTAATGCTGTGGTAGGTGGTGATGAATCTCTAGTTTGGCCCCTAATTCCACTGCGGAGGTGCTGAATAAATGCAGATAGTGTTGTTATAATAGTCTTGATTTAAAAAAAATATTTATTTTGTGCGTGTGTATGTATGTGTGCACGTATGAGTGAGTGTGCGCATGCACGTGTTTGTGGGTGCACATGAGTGCAGGCACAGATGGGCAGGTCAGAGGACAACTTCTGGGAGTCAGTTTTCTCCTTCTACTGTGCGGGTTCCGGGATTTGAACTCAGGTTGTCAGGCTTGGCAACAAGCACCTTTGCCCGATGAGCCATCTGGCCACTCCTGATTGCCCGATCTTAATCTCTGTGCTGCTGTTTTAGGGACTCATTTTGTCTTGCTAGTTCCTATTGCTTTCTAACTAGAAGCTTTTCTTGTCCTTGCTGTTTTCCCTCACTACAAGTCCCTCTCCAGATGACATGGGGCCCACCCCATCAGCTGTCTGAGCCTGAGGTGGTGATGCTATAATTAAAGTAGCTGACCCTTTCCTGAGAAGCCTGTTCTCATCTAACATAGGCAACCCTCAACTCGTGTTAAATTTTCCTGTCCTCATTTGTCCCCCTTCCTGGCGAGCTGCTTCTGGGTGACTCTGTAGCTTTAGAGTGCCACATGACTTTGAAACAAAGAACTGAAAATCAAAATAACGTTCACAAGCTGTTCTTTATCATTCTTACTTAAAAATCCAGTAAGATGATGGTATAGATTAAAATCACCAGATGAAATAAAGTAACAAGGCCTGAAATGATCTGCTGGTATTGATTATCTACTCTCTTCCATGCCCTCCTCCCCCAGAGACAACAGAGAAATGAAATATGAAAATACAGTTATATAACTTTGAGAAAGGAAGAGTTGTAAGTAAGAACTTACGAGAAGGGAACGAATGTCCTCCAGGCATCATTTCCTCATTCTAGAATATTGTCCTTTCTTATCCAGAATCTCTATCAAGAATCTTTTTTTTCCCCTCTGGTGTCTGTCTTCTTTCTCAATCTACAATCCACTTAAGGATGAAGGGTCATTTACTCAAGGCCAGATTTATATCTAATGTCAATAAAGTAACTTCTTCTCTCATGCCAAATAAGAATAGCAACCTAAAATAACTGTGTTCTGTCTTAACGATGAGCTGAACTGAATCTCCTTTTTCTGATCTCTTCCACTCTCTGACATCTGTGCAGCTCTCTTATTATTTTCTGTGTTGTCATACTATCTATCTCTTTGCTCCCTTAACTTAATATTCTGGGGTTGAAATTTTCTGAATTGCAGTTAAATACAAATATCTCTTCGATAAATAATCTTTGTTGTATTGAATTCAGCCTTATCCAGAGAACCAAATAGATAGTTAAACAAGGACAATTGCTAAGTTGGAATGCACCGAACTAACATGTACGTCACTCCACTGTTCAAGAGCATTAAGCACGATAGGCAGGGACCTGGGCCTCAGCACATACAAAGGGAAAAAGGAAGTGTAACTCCTAACCCTGGAAGGTGGATAGACTAGCTGGGATTTATTCCATTCGTATAAGGTGCAAAGCACTGCACCCGTGTGTGCTCACATCATATTTAAAAGCTATGTGACAGTGTGAAATTGGACATGCGGTTTCAGACAAGTGACTGGTTTCAGCCCCATCCATGTGCAAAGGCAGTCATTAGTCCCATCCATGTACAAAGGCAGTCATTAGTCCCATCCATGTGCAAAGGCAGTCATCAGTCCCGTCCCTGTGCAAACGCAGTCATCAGACCCATCCATGTGCAAAGGCAGTCATCAGTCCCATCTCTATGCAAACACAGTCATCAGACCCGTCCATGTGCAAAGGCAGTCATCAGACCCGTCCATGTGCAAAGGCAGTCATCAGACCCGTCCATGTGCAAAGGCAGTCATCAGACCCGCCCTTTAAAGCACTACTGCTTTGCTCCCAATGCAGCTGTCTTGCTTCTTGCTTCTTTTGCAAATCTGTCTGAGCCCTATCTTCAGTTCTTCAGATAAGAGGCAAGAACTTGGAATACCCTGCCCTGCCCTGATCATCAGTAACACTTTCACTTACTCACAAAATCCCAGCTGCTTTCTTCCTGAACCTCTACAAGTAATTCTTCCAATATGTCTAGTCTGAAAGCAATGGGCAGTTTCTAGTCTTTACACTGCTAATCTAAATATTCAACATAATTGTGTTTTTGCTTCATGGCTGAGGATGAGACAAACCCATGCCTGTGGCTTCCCTTCCTGAGTACAGAATGTGGATCTACTCATGAAGAGCTACACACTGATCTACGGAGAAGGACAGGCTGTAAAATAAATAGTTCAGGGCTGGAGATGGTTCAGTGGTTAAGAGTGCAGACTGATCTTGCAAAAAACCCGAGTTCTCTTTCTAGTACTATCATTGGGCAGTTCACAACTACCTGTAAGTCTAACAACCTGCTGCCTTCTTCTGGCTTCTGCAGGCATCTTCACTCATGTGACCATACACATGGACATACACACACATATACACATAATGAAAATAAAAATAAATTGTAAAAATAGTCCACAGGGCGCTGGGTGTGGTGGCGCAGTCCTTTAATCCCAGCACTCAGGAAATCAAGGCCAGGACTGGAGAGATGGCTCAGCAGTTAAGAACACTGACTCTGCTTGCAGAAGACTCGGCTTCGAACCTCAGCACCCACATGGCAACTAACAACTGTCTGTAGCTCCAGTTCCAGGGAATCCAACACCCTCTTCTGTCCTCTGCGGGCATTGCATGACACGGGTGCACTGACCTACATGCAGGCAATACATGCATACACATACAATAAAAATAATTTTTTTTAAAAATTAAAAAAAAAGATCAAGGCTGCAAAGACAGTGTCATTGCAACACTGGATGCCAATGCATGGAAGTCCAGGGCAGTGACATCATCAGTAAGTGATAACAATGGACGTCACCTCTGAAGGACAGCACTAAGAACAGGAACACAAGAGATGATGTCTAGGAAAGTAGTCACTCAACTCCTCTAACTTCACAGAAATCTGCTGTACTTTCTGGAAATACTTCTAGTCTCCAGTAGATCACCAACATACTTGGTCAGTGCTGATCTTCAGGATGTAGAAATGGGCTTGATATGTCCTGTTTATTTTGTACACAAGGTGGAGAGCGGATGTTTGCTGTTTTGTCTGTTTATTATTCATCTGTTTCTGGCTGTTAGTTCCATTTGCAGAATTACCTCTAGACATAGTCTGGGGAGCAAGTAAATGACCCAATTAAGTCAGTCAACTGCTCCTCCTGGGAACTTGAATACCAAACAGTCATAAAAGGCATTAGAAGCAGTTCGTCATTTCTGCAGCCTCACCTTGCCGAAACCTCCCGGTAGATTCTGCAGCCGCAGCCCCGCCCCATGAAATGCTCCTGTTGGTTCTTACCACAACCGCATCTCTTCCTAATGAATTCATTCTGCTACCAAAGTTCAGAATCACCTTCTAACGCTTGTTCTGAAGAACCTTGCAACAGCACTGCAGCCTGCCCTCCCATGGTCTGTGTTCACTTCCCCTAGTATAAAGCAGTGTCTGGAGGTACTAGCAGCCAGGACCCACTGCCAAGTGCCCTGCCACCACTGAGAGCTCTTGTGACTAGTTCTCAGTGACAGGATGTGAATAGCAACAACTTGTATCATTTCCAAACCCAGGAGGCTAAGAAGTGCTGCACTCTGCACCCTCCTCCTTCCTGCATGGCAGACTAGATGTTTGCTCCCCACGTGTTCATGGATGCCACATGTTGAAAATGACAGTCTTCTTCAGCAAGGGTCTCTGAAAGACCTGTGTACCAGAACGCACCAGTCTTACCGCCTTCCTCCTATCACTCCTATGCCCACCATCTCTCAGACTTGAGGAGAAACGACCAGCATAGTGAACCGGGGTAATTTCGAATGTTATCTAGGATAGCAGCTGGCAATACTTTAACTAATGCAAGCCTTAGCCAATACAAACGAAAATGCAAGAGTATTTACTAGACTTTCGAAGGCTGAAACAAGGAGAAAGTCTATTTGGCAGGAACAAAAGTCACCTGACTCTCTGCACAGTGATCCAGCTGTCCCAAAGCCAGACCCTGACCCTCTCCCTGTCTGTCCTCCCTCTCCTTTCTCTCCTCACCAGCCGAAAAGGACATTTCCTCTCTCCGCTTGGAGAAGAGAACATGCTGCTGGAGATAAGTTCTGAGGTCAGGGTTGCCTTCCGAATGACACCATGGAGAAGTCTTAACACCTTTGCCTTCAAAGGGACTGTTGGCCAGAAGAATGCAGGTTGGATGGGCTCAAGGGGTGCGTCCTGTGAGACAGTGCTTGGCAAGCACAGAGTACTGTGGGTCTGATTAGTGTGCCTCACTGGCTTTCTGCAAACAGCCCTGAGAGCTTGTCCTCAGAGTTTTGAATTTCCCACAGCTCACCACGTGTTTGTCCTGGATTTATTTTTGCTTGTAGTTCTTTCAATAATAATAAATTATCCTATAAACAATGTGTAGCTTTGAGAGAAGCATGTCTGTCTGTCTATCTGCTTGTACACAGGATGCGACGAGCAGCAAATGCCCATTTAAAGCCTGTTGTACATCATTAATAACACTTTCTCAGCCTTACATTCAGGCTCTAGTCACATACTTTTGTGTTCTCTGAAGGAAGTCTGTGAGGGAAAGTGCAGGACCTGGGTTAGCAGGGGAAATAACACCATCTCACTCAAACCACAGCACTACAGTGATCCCTACATAAATCCATAACCTCCTGTGACTACAGCTCCTTGTGGAAAGCCCTGCTGTGCTACCGAGATTAGGAGAGAATATAGAGAAATGCACAAGTGATACATGATGTTCCAAAGCACAGGCCTGTACCATGGTTGAGTCGGGGCCTCTGCTCCCATCATCGTAGGTGACCACATGGCAGCCGTGCGCATCCTTCTGTCATACGGCTTTTAGCTGGTTAGCAACTGTAGCACTGAACCCACTTCTCCCCGTTTCTCATCTATGATCCAAGAAAAATGATGCATACCTGACCAGTTTGTTTTGCTCCATACATCTAAAATGCTTTAACGTGTACTGTAATTTCTATAAATTTATATAAAAGCCTTGGTGTTTGAGATGTTGGACATATTATGCTTTTCCTCGTGACCAGTGGCAGTTTCATGCAGTTCTGATATAGAGAACCGACTATTTATGGCAAGGAGTTTCCTGTTTTATATATCGCAATTTCCTTTGTCAACCTGCATACCTCAGAGGTTTGAAGGTTGCTTTAGTACTTTATTATTTTTATTTTATGTGTATGAGTGTATTGCTTGCATGTGTGTGAGTGCACCCATGTTGTGCAATGCCCACAGAGGTCAGAAGAGGGCATTGGATTCCCCTGGAACTGGAGTTACTGACAGTTGTTAGACACCATGTGGGTGCTGAGAATTGAACCAGGTCCTCTGCAAGAGCAGCCAGTGCTCTTAACCGCTGAGCCACCTCTCTGGCCCCTTGTAGGTTTCTTTTAAAACTGTGTTAGAGGGATTGATTATTAACACTGCCCATTGTCTTCCCTCCAAAAAAGGGCCCTTAAAGAACCTTATTGTAAGACCAAGTCAACTAAGTCAGGCTTCCTTGGATTGCTGGGATAAACGAATTCACATTCATCATTTCTCTGCGCGTGTGTTGTTTATAGAGTGCTCTGCAAACATTTTTCTCCTGCAGGTATGTAAGTGCGCTGTGATGCTTTTTCTTTTCCATTGTCTCTTCATCATGTGGAACCAACTATTTAGTTGGTCTCCCATGAATCTAAGGATTTACAAGTTCTGTAACTTCGACTTCTATCAACACAGAAACTGATATTGGCAAAATTTCTTCTTGTGAGATCAGTATTTAGAATTATTTAAGACAGTTGTGGCAAGATTATTAGAAACATGCAAAGGTAAAATGGCTTACTTTAACTATGTGTGATTACCTGTTGGATTTTGTACAGATCTTAAGATATCAAGTTCTTAAGGGAGCTTAAGAAATATTATCTGGTGATAACTTTGATGATTTTGAGGCAAATTACATATTTTAAGAACAAAATGTAAATTCTTGCCCTCTGGATACCATAATGCTTCCTTTTAAGCCCCCTTGTCAAGATCCATTTATAATCTTCCTAACCAGATTCTCGTAACTCTTTCTTTTTGCTTAGAGATTTTCTACTCATAAGAGACCATAAATAAAAACACACCAAGATAAGCATCTGAAGAACAGGCTCCTGTTATGAATGCTCCTTGGATAATACCCAGGATCCTTGCTCCCAATTTTTAATAAAGAGTTCTTTTCTTTCTCTGAAACCTCAAAGCCCCAGTTCACCTAACTGGTCAATGCCCTATTTTCATTTTCATTTTCTAGTACAAAACTCCTTTGAAGCAATAAGGTTAAAAATCACATATACATTCTCCCTTTCAATTTCAAAAGCTACAGTTCCATATGAAGTTAATAGTGTCAAAGGTTTTAATACAAGTCATTGCCAAACTGAGATCAAGAATTTGAAAAAGCCAAGGTCTAACCTTAGAGTATTTACCTTGGATTTAAGTTGCTGGTCTCCAAAGGGAAATAGTTTGAAAGAAAGCTACACATAACACACCCTGTTTTGTTTAATCTTTTGTGTCTATTGCTATTATGTGGAAAGAGAAGGGAGAGGGAGGGAGGGAGGGAGGGAGAGGGGAAGAAATGGAGGGAAGGAAAAATGGAAGGAACATATATTAGTTTTTTCGTCTTGTGCCAGAATACCTTGGTAAAACAACTTAAGGAGAAAAGATTTGCTTTGCCTCATGGTTTCAGAGGTCCCAGCCTGTCACAGTGGGGAGGGTATACAGAGCAGGTCACCTCTCAGTGGCCAGGAAGCAGAGAAAGAAAGTGTCCTTTCAAGGATGGACAATTCCTTTTCATCTCATCTGGAACCCCAGCCTGCATAATGGTGATGCCCACGTTCATGGCAGGCCCTTCCCCTTTAGCCAATCCTCTCCAGAAGTCCTCTCACAGTTATACCAGAGGTGTGCTTTGCTAGTCTCCTAGGCGATTCTTAATCCAACAAGCTGATGGTCAAGATTGGAGGGATCCAAGAACGGGATGAAGGGAGGACAGAAGGATGGGGCAGTAACGGAGAGGGGAGAAAGGATGCTTATTGTCGAATGTGTAAGAAAGGTGATTGGTTTAATCTCTCAGTGGGAAAGCCAGCCAGCCTTGCTACTTCCTGTGAATTCCCAGCACTGCGCAGGTGCTTGGAGCCCGTGATGTAATATCTCTATAGAGTAATCCCCTAGCTCAGAGCATTCTGCTCCGAATCACTGTACTTGGGAGAAGGAAAGCTGGAAGTTGGGGATTCTACAAGAAAAATGTATGTGCTGTGGGAGTCTGTCCACAAACCTGATCTTCTCTGTATATGGAAAGGGATTCTGCAGCTACACGTGAGATTTTAGCCACTTTGAGTTGACAATGTAAAATGCAAAGTGCTCACCATATTAAATTCTAGAGTTGGATGATCAATATCCTGCCATTTTATCCTTTTTTTTTTTTCCTGTTTACACAGTCTAACTTGAAGCTATATTTACAGATTGGAATTCAGTTAGGAAAAAAAAAATCACTTGCTAGTGATGTGATAATAAAGTTATAAGCTTAATCTCCATAAACCATTCAAGAAATTCAATCTACAACTTGGTCATTCTGCTGTATGTATAGCAGCCACGTAAGTGGTGAGGCTGAATTTTTTACTTTTGTGTTCATAATCCAGTCTCAGAGTTCTGCCTAAAAGGCCTTTTCCTAGTGCGGAACACTGCAGACATAGGCATATCTTCATGGAAAGGGCTCTGCGCTGCATTCCAGCCCGCACATCCCTGGAGGGTAGTGAAAGGAGACTCACCGTTGTGACAGTGTTGGAGAGGACATCCACTTCTCCATTCCTACTTGACAGCCTCACTACCTGAGTCAGCTGTCTCCCCACATCACTCCTCATCTGCATGACTTTGAAAGTCAGTGGATATGGATATGTTTGGCTCCATATTCTGGTAAAGCAGAGCACCCAAGTTTTTGTCTTGCTTTCTGGCGGTCTGTAAATAGGTTAAATCAACTCATACCTTTTAAAATTCAATGTTCAACTGATATACCAGACTCTGAAACTTTGAGTTCTGAGATTTTTTTCAGCGCTATTATAAAACACATAGTGAGATTTTAATTCAAAACAGGAAATTTTTCACATTCTAAGAAAATTCCTTTAAAATTTTGTTCTAGTATAATTTCAACTTTATGCTACTTTATTTAGCTTTAAGCACTCATACTTTGATAGGAAATAAAATCTAAGAGTCTCACTGAGGCATAAAACTACATTTCAATGGAAGTCAAGAAAATGAGACTCTAACTTAAGATACACAGATCCCATAGACATTAATAATTCCAAATTATACAAAACTATGTCTCCCTTTAGTCATCAAAGTATTTGTGCAATATTTTCCAAATTATCTGTTCCTTTTCTTCCCCTCTACCATCTAACATCATATCTAGTCCTTTCCTGCCAACGACTACTTCCTGGCTGCCTTCTCAGTTGCTGGTGATGGGCTCAGCAAGCAGAAGTAACTAAATCTTAGATCTGGTTGAGCAACAGTAAGGGCTGACCCCGGAGCAGGCCAGAGCAGTCAGGAAGCGTGAGCCGTGCTCAGGGTAGATCACGGTGGGCATTGCTTTACTAGAACAGAAAATTACCTGACAAAAACCAAGTCAGGCATACAACCTGACTTCTTCATCTGAAGCCACTGTGAGACTTGAGCCAAAGAATTCAGAAGGTGATAGTTATTCCACAGCACAAGAGTAAAGAAAACTCAGAAAGAAAGGAAAGAAACAACCCAGGAAGAGATGCCAAGTGCGTTTTGCCTTGCCCATATTTGAAGAAAATCTAGTCGTCTTTCTACTTCAGGATGTTTTATTTTTTCATGTCTTGACTTGAAAATTGTTTGCCCTCAACACCCTCTTCTTTTAACATTTTTAAACATATACCAGGATGAGCAGCGTGTCTTAAAAACTACACACCTCCACTCCAACTGGAACGCTTGTATCTTTGACCACGTTTCCACTTCGCCACTCCCCAACCATCAGTCTGCTCTTTGTTCCTATAGGTTTGTTTTGTATTCTACATATAAGTGAAGTTGCAAAATATTTGTCTTGTGTAATGTCCCCTAAGTTCTTTCATGTAGTTGAAGTCCCACTTGAAATGATGAGAATGCGCAGAAACAGCCAGGGGAAAGCAGGAAGGTAGCTGTACTAGACAGGATGTGCTGGAGGAACAGATGGACAGAATGTTTCTTCCTTCGGTTAATCCTTCCAGGAAGTGTTCTCACAGACCCACCCAGTCTCTTCATTCCAGATCCTGTCAAACTGACATTCAAAATCTGTGCCGGTTTCCTTTAATCATCACCTTGACACAACCTAGAATCACCTGAGTAGTCTAAGCGAGGACTGCCTACCTTGGGTTGGCCTGTGGGCGTGTCCGTGGGGGACATGTGAAGTCAATGGGTGTGGGAAGCCCCATTCCCTGGAGAAATCAAGCGAAGCACAGGTAAGCGGGCGCGCATGTGAGCATTCTCGTGCTCTTGATGTGGACATGGTGTGCCTGGCTGCTTCAAGCTCCTACCACTTTGACTTTCTGAGAATAACAAATTACAATCTGGAACGGTGAGTTAAGATAAACCCTTTCCCCTCAGGTATCATTTTCACCTGGTATTTTATCACAGCAATAAAATGAAAACTAAGACGCCATCACAGTAATCTCTCTAAAACTTTTGGAAATACAGATGAGAGTGACTTTTTAAAAATATTTTGTTTTTATTTTATGTGTATGAGTGTTTTGCCTACATGTATATAAGTGTATCATGTATGCGCAGAGGCCAGAAGAAGGCGTTGAATCCCCTGGAACTGGAGTTACAGACAATTGTTAGCTGTTGTGTGGGTGTTGGGACTGAACCCAGGTCCTCTGCAAGACCATGAAGTGTTCTTAACCACTGAGCCATCTCTCCAGCCCAAGAGTGACTTTTTAACCCCAAATTCTTTAATTTTCGGTGTGCTCTGTAATTTGCTAACCCTCCATTGTTGTCAGCAGGGCTAGCCCAACGCCTTTTCTTGTCTATGACATCACAGGTCCTTTGCTCTGGATAGAAAATCAGTACTCAATAAAAAATGGAGTAAATATGTGGGTGGATGGAGGAATAAAGGACTGAGTGAGTGAATAGTGAGCTATTCATCTGCAAGAAAATTGGATTTACTGAAGAACGGCTATGCAATATTTTCTCACCGTGTGTATTTTTCTGAACCATTAAAGTAAAAGAGAAAATGTAGTCAACAAAACGTAAACATCATTTTAAACAAAGATACATCAATGTTAATGATACAGGCCCTTGTCTGAGAATTATCACATGCTTTGAAAGAAAAGAAAATGAAAATTCCACAATGAAAGTACAACCCAATATGTCACATAATACCGTGAATAATTCAAGCACCCCACTAAAAATGAACGACTGGAAACCATGCAGGGGAATTTTTCTTTGAAACCTATGCTTCCCTGTTTAAGACATCCACTTACTTTCAAAGATGTTAGTCTTACCCACATACTTCAACATTCCAGATGCAAAACTTAACTGCTGTCAATATAAGCCATTATTGAGGAATGCTGTCCTCCAAGCACAATAACATGGCTGTTACCATCTTAATCAGGACAGCTGAAACTGCCCATCTAGGGTCTATCAAGATCAGTCCTATTGACATTCCCTCTCAGAAGAAGGTGATGGGGAGGATCGCTAGACCTCCTCCTGAGATGACAATCGCTCACTGGGTCCTGCTCCCATCCCAGCTGTATGTAATTCTGCCTTGATTACGAATCCTCTCCTGGGGTGGCAGAATACAGAAGAGGTGAAAGGTTAACTAAAGGGGGGAGGGGAACTCAATTTATGTAGCTTTCAATAGGTGGTCATCAATGCTGGGATGGGACTTTCAAAAGTGTAGCTGTTTGGGGGTCACCCAGGCTCCTGTAAGTAACTCCTCACCCAACACTCCTTGTAAATAAGCCCAATAAAGTCATTAGGTCATCAAGCTGGATAGCCTTGTTTCTTTAGTCTGTTGTTTCTTTAGTCTGTCACTGGTGCTCTACCTGGGATGAATACACATTTGTTCACACAACAGGCATCTATCTTCTCTACACACCAGTTTTAGGGAAAACTGTTCAAATATCACATTTTAATAACATCTAAGCCTATTACCTGTTCAAGACACAGAATAGCCAACAATTGATGGATTTGCATATTCAATCTCACCTCTAAAAAACTTGGATCTTAAGGATAAAATCATATTGATAGTAACATATTATGTATTTACATCTAATATATTTTTTCTCTAACTTTGGCCACACAGCAAACCTTAAGTCCAGTATTCATAATCTGCAATACAGTATTATTATTAGCAAAATGCTTCCAAGTGAACTGTGGTCTGTGTATACCAGTGATCGTGATGAAAACTGGAAAAATCCCTCCGCCAGGCACCATGGACTATGTTCAGAAGTCTCTAAGTGTGTGTTACCTTTCACCTAGAACTTACAAAAATAGGAACTTAATCTAAGAGAATAATTAAAGAGAAGTTCAAAGTTTTTATGAAAGGAAGGTTGTCCTGTTGTTTTAAAACACTAGAATATTGAAAACAGACTTAACCGTAGCCATGGAAAAGTATTTCATAAAAAAATCTATGCTCATTCATATAACAGTATCAGTTTACAACAAAGTGGGAAAGAGTAGCAGAGAATAAGGTATAAAGCATCCCTGTGTGTCTGCATGTGCGCATGTCCAGGACCTTGAAGCTTGTACCTAGAGATGTCAACTGTGGCCAGTTCTAAGTGACAGAAGAGAGGAACTCTGATTTCTTCCTGCTTATGCACTTCTCATTTTTATTTCATTTTTTCACAGTGAACATCACTTTTATGACTTCTATAAGGTTATCTTTTTTCAGTATTTTTTAAAATTATTTTTATTTTATGTGTCTGAGTATATTGCCTGAATGTATGTGAGTGCACCTGTGTTGTGCAATGCCGCAGAGATCAGAAGAGGGCTTTGGATTCCCTGGAACTGGATGGAGTTAAGGACGGTTTGTAGCTGCCACGTAGGTGCTGGGAATCCAACCCAGGTCCTCTGCAAGAGCAGCCAGTGCTCTTAACTGCTGAGCCATCTCTATAGCCCTGGTTATCTTAATTTTTAAATTACAGTTTTAGCTTTTCAGAAATCTCCTCCTATCTCTCTGAGATATGACCACGACAGTGCAGGTCTATGGCCACTCCAGCCAGCCACCATACCTTCATAAAGAGGGTCTGGTTTTCCTACTGAAATGGTTTGTCCCTGAAAACTCAGAGTGTATATAAAATTTCAATCCAGGATAGTCATATCTTGAAAAATTACAATGTGCTTTCCGCCTATCCTTGGTCTGCCTTCGCTTTGTATCCGTAATTCATTTTATGGAACCTGGGGTACATAAACTTATGTGTGCCAGACCCCCTCAGACAACACACAAACATGCTATTTATAACTGATTTCCCCAATTGGTATTTGATAATTATTTCCTACTAAATTTTAGCTCAATTTACAATATGCCTTCAGCTTCCAAGGCAATATATTTTTCCACCTTGAAACAATCCAGTATTTCCTAATATTTAAGTTGTAGCTTTCGTAGTCCTCTATAATTGGCTCTCCATCAAAAGAAATTGATGATACTCCCATATACTCATATGTAAATCTAGTTTAGGAACAAACTTTTCCTTTCTGTTTTTGTTTGTTTGTTTGTTTTTTGGGTTTTTTTTTTTTGAGACAGGTTCTCCCTGTAACCCTAGATGGTCTGGAACTCACTATGTAGACCAGGCTATCCTCAGTCTCACAGAGATCTGCCTGCCTCTGCCTCCCAAGTGCTGGAATTAAAAGAGTGCTCCACCACACCCAG
>NW_008348201.1:743253-818623 GCF_000622305.1 Nannospalax galili | reverse complement strand
CTGTAACCCTAGATGGTCTGGAACTCACTATGTAGACCAGGCTATCCTCAGTCTCACAGAGATCTGCCTGCCTCTGCCTCCCAAGTGCTGGAATTAAAAGAGTGCTCCACCACACCCAGTTTAGGAATAAACTTTTTAAGTAACAATTTTAATAGATGCTGATTCTATTATAATTTTAGTGAGCTGTGTTTTCTGGGAAAGAAAACTAATAGAAGTCAAAGAAAGATCAAGGAATGCGTCAGCATAATATACAGACTTCCACAATTTCACCTAATACCTCTATTTTCAGTCTAATAGTTTGGAAGGTGTTACTTCCTTACATATGGTACAAAAATCTCTCCCAAATACCATCACAGCAAAAGAAAAATCTTTGATCTTTGATTGGTTTACAGATAGAATAATCAACCTCACTGTCAAAATTCAGTTTAAAAAAATCAGACCATTAAATTACTGAGGAAATTTATAATCAAATGATGTTTTAACCTAAAAAATACTAACATAGCAGAAGTGTGAAGTATTAGACATGTGTATTTCAGAAATCTGGACTAGCATACTAGTAAATATGGCCTCTAAATCAGACAAAGCTAAATTCACAATCCTCAACTGGCTATTTTCTAGCAGTGTCAGCGTGGGTCAAGTACTTAACCCCTGAAAAACTTCAGTCTCTATAATCTGTAAATTGACCTCCTTCATAGGGTCATCCTGAAAGTTAAACCAGACAATCTCTGAAAAAAATGCCTGGCACAGTGCCTGACTCACAGACACACCCACAGCATTCTGTGAAGACGGCTCTGCCTTGTTCCCAAACGTCAGCTTCGGCTGTACGGCCATTACGCACAAGCTGGTTTTAGGTTGTGAGGCAAGGGAAAGATGGCGATTCTATGAATTGCGTAGCATATTTAGGTGGAAAATAAAGTGCTTTTCTGCCCTTGGCCTACCAGGCTGACCTTGAAAGTGTTCTCCAGATTCCAGTGAAAGTTGCAGAACTCACATCTGCTGTCACAAAGGGAATGTGGGCGCTAAAAGCTTACCAAGACAGACGTCAGATACAGGCACCTACCTTATCGAGAGGAAATGGGTTCTGAGCTTCTTGGCTGGCCTCAGATCCAGCAGCTGTGAGCCTGAGTCACCATTTTGTTATCTAACCCCAGGCCAGCCACTTAACCTCCCCATGACCCCATTTCCTTACTTAAAACTAACTCTTCTCAAGTTCCATTTAAATCATTCTCTCTCCACAATTGATGTGATTAAGGTGTCGTATAGATTTTGAGGAATAATTATTCCGTGTATTGAGCTTACAAAAAAAAACTGTTTTAAAAAATCAGAAATTAATGAATCCAGCTTTGCTTTTTGGTGTTTGTGTATTATTTTAAGAGCTTTCTTCCTGGAATAAAATCACCAACCCAGACAATAAGCTTTGCCTGACACTGTGACCTTAGCTCCTGATGAAGCGTCTTGTGCCAGTATTTCTGGGAAGACAGAATGGAAGAAAACAGAAGCCTCTTTGTCAGAAGGTAGTCAAGAGGGAAATACATTTCAGTTATTTAAAGTACGTTTAAGACAAGCTGGGCAGTGTCATTTGTTAGAGCGCTTAAACCAGGAGCTTGGTTATTAGATTTTAAACTGTGTCACTGTCTCTCTGCTTGGCCTAGGACAACCCATACAGCTACAAGTAGCCAGAGGAGTAGTCCCCTGAACTCAATCTACCCCCAAACACCCACTTATACAGAACAACTTCACACACACACCCCTAAATACTGCTAAGACTTCTCACCATCCTGGGAAGCATGGTGGATACCTTGAACAGACAAGCATGTCGTGAGACCTCATTCAGACACTACTGATGAGAGTCATGAGGGGATGAGGTGGCTAAAGGCAAGGTCTTCAGCACTTGGAGGTTTTCCTGGTTGTTGGAGTTTCCAACTATTTTAAGTTTAAATTTAAACAAAGACAGTCTCTAGGAAACAGTCTGTAACTTCTCCTGCCTCCTTGCTGACTTAAATCAGCCACATCCCCACAACTCAACCTACTGGCCTATAATGGAGTAACTTGGCAGTTCCTTTACTTGTCAGTAAAGGAGCTCTTTCTATTTGTAACCTGGTCCCTTTCTTTTAAGATTTATTTGTGTGTGTGTGTGTGTGTGTGTATGTGTGTGTCTGTGCTCCTTGTGTGTGCTGGTGCTTGCAGAGGCCAGAAGAGGGAGGGCATCAGATTCCCTGAAGCTGGAGTTGCAGGCAGTTGTGAGCTGCCCAGTATGGGTGCTCAGTGCTGAACTGAGGTCCTTAGGATAAGCAGTACACACTCTTAGCTGTTAAGCCATCTCTCCATCTCCAACCTGGTCTATTTAAGCTAATGAGAAATCAATCTAGCAATAAGTATCACTCAAAGTTAGGCTCAGCTTTGAGTAAAGATACCCAACTCAGTAGCTTTAATGTCAAAGATGAGTGTGTGCAAAGAAAGGTCAGAGGTAAGCAGTCCAGGCAAGAGTACTCCACATGACTGTCATAAGCCCATATGTCTTTACTGTGCTATATGTGACTGTTTCTGTTTGAGACAGTTTTTCACTGTGTAGCTCAGGCTGACCTAGAAGATGCTATGGAGCCCAGGCTGGTCTTGACTTCACAATTCTTCAGTCTCTACTTCTCAAGTGGCAGGATTACAGGTAGGGCCACCACACCTGGCTCATCTATGACTTTTTCATAGCCTCTGAGACGGCTCCTAGAGTGCTAACCATTACAACCACATTTCAAGCAGCAGCCACAAGGAAAAGAATAGCAAAAGCCTACTCTGCTTTATGCCCATGGTCTGCACTGATGGGCACACTGCCACCCCAGATGAAGTTTGACTTCCATTACTAAGAGGAGGGGAAAACGGGCATTGACGTAGGTCAATGTTTCTTGTCACTATTCCCCAGGAAAACATGACCTAATATCATGTTAGATGTGCAAATTACCAAGCCCCACCCCAGACATAAGAAATGGGCGATCCTGGAATTGGCAATAACACCTCTGCCCCACCAGGTTGTATTAGTTTTATAAAATGTAAAGATTAGTGGGCTAAGTCTAAGTATATATAATGTATGATGTAAAATTTTAGGTCACTGCCAATGTTAGTGAGCATATCTCAGAAATCCGAAAGCTTTGATTAATTTTCTTACTTCTTCACCCTCAAGAGAGATTTCTGAACATTTGAGCTTCAAACTAGCAAAATTATTGAACTGTCAGGAAGGATGATGTCGTGGTGGTGCCAATGAAAATGCCCCAATAGCCTCCGGGTATTTGAATTCTTGGCCCCAGTTAGTGGTGCTATTTGCAGAGGTCTAGGAGGCACAGCCTTGCTGGAGGGACATCACCAGGACTGGGCCTTGAGAGTTCACAGCTCGCCCCATTTTGAATTTCTCTCTCTGCTTCCTGCATCCACTTGGAGATGTGAGCTCTCAGCTTTGATTCACCCCCATCTCCTGCCATGATGGACTCTTATTCCTCTTAAGCCCAAATAAACTCTTCCTTCTATAAGTTGCCTTGGTCATGGTGTTTTATGACAGCAACAGGAAAGGAACCAATAAGTATTAAAAGCAGCGTATTATCCCTTTGTGACAGTGACACGTAGAACAGGCCCAACCTCAACCTCTCTCTAAAAATGCTAAGGTTGCATTTTGCAGTCTCTTAAAGATCATGCCTTTAAAAAATGTGAGTCTTTCTTTACTAGTCAGTGAAAAATTAAACTTTGAGATGAGAAGTAAGTCAGACAAAGCTTTTAGAATGTACTTTGAACACACAAAATATATTTCTGGAACCAGAAACCAATAGAATGCTCAAAGGCCTACCTACCTGTTTCCACCAGGTAAGCCCCACTTCTCAAATGCTCCACATTCTCCCAAAACAGGACCACCAGCTGGAGGCCCATGTTCAAACACATGAGCGTAGAGGTAACACATTTCCAATCCATAACAAATGGCTTTCATCATAATCCTACTAAATGTAAGTAACAAGTCACAAAACTTAGTGGTAACTATTCTCCCAATGCTCATATATAACTGTATATTAGACAACATGTACATATTAGATAAGAAATTATCAACATATGATTAGTAGCTTTAAAATAATGTGATACAGAAAATAAATCTGTGTGAATAATTCTATTTATTACCAATGATTTTTAATAAACAGAAATGTATACTTGAGCCCCCAAATCGTAGAATGTTAGCTATAAAAATAATCACCAAGATGACCAAAGATATGATTAATTTTTAATTATCACCAAAGCAAATTTATTTTTTTTAAATATAGCAAAACCACACACACTGCAAAGGGTAGGTACATCCAGAGACCACCACTCCCATGCCACTGTTTAAGACACAGTGGTCCAATGAGAGGCCGTTTGCAAGAGCACGGGGGACTCAAAACCTATCCCAACATGGGTGAAAATTCACAAAGACTGCATCCCTGGAGCCCTCCACACTGTTTGTAGGCAGCTTGGTCATCCAAAACATCTCTCCCTGGCAACTGTTTACTGCTTTGAAGTTGGGGCCCCTGTGAATGTTGTAACTTTCTGAGCTTCATGAGCCTGTACATGATCCTCTCTGCTCCCAAGAAAGAAGGCTGCACTTAAGGAAAAATAGCTTACACAATAGTGCCTTGCACACAGAAGTCCCCCAAAATAGACTCAATAAATTAGTGAAATCCAGTGGGTACTATAATCTAGGTGCTGATTGAAAGAGTGAGAAAGGATCATTTAAATGCCAAGAAACCAGTGGTGATTAAGACTGTATTAACAACAGACATTGTTGCTCGACTAGGGCAGCCTGTCCTTAGACAATCAAGGCCACTATTGAGGAAGGTCTGAGATGACAGAACTCAGCTGTATCACCAGGAGCTTTGGTGGACGCTGTGTCTGAAGACTGGGGTACCACTTACATGGGCTGGTTTCTATTTGGTTGTCTTGAAAGTTCTTTTTGAACCAAGCATATAGATGGATATGCACTAACTGATTTCCAACACATGCGAATGTTAAACTGCAAAGAGAGATGAACCGGTCATTGAACTCTGTCTTTAAGTGATTAATAATGGTGTGGTTTTGGAATGCTATCACACTGAGCTCCAATACCAGTTTTGTTTTCCTCTAATTGAAGAAGAGCTAGAAAAGGCATTAGTTAATCAAGATTGCCAAACTCGTTCCTTTTCTTCTCTCCTTTTTTTTCTTTTTTTTTTACCAAAAGTTCTTGAATATAAAAAAAATATATGTAATTATTTTTTCTAGGTATAAGCCATAAAAATAATTAAGTATGGGGTTCAGTTCCCAGCACTCACATGGTGGCTCACAACTGTCTATAACTCCTTTTACAAGGGATTCATTGTCTTCTTCTGGTCTCCATAGGAATTGCACACACGGGTGCACTTACTTAAATGCAGGTAAACATTTATACACATCAAATAAAAACAAAAATAAATACATTTTTAAATCTCTTTGGGCTTGAGAGATGACTCAGCAGCTAAGAGTACTTACTGCTCTTGCAAGGACCCAGGTTTGGAAACCAGCACCCACACAGCAGCTGACAACCATCTATAACTCCAGTTCCAGGGGATCCAATGCTCTCCTCTCACCTCCATGGGCATTGTATGAATGTGGTACACTTACATGCATGCAGGCAAAACACTCAAATGCTTCCACTGAACCAATCACCAGAACACGAAGAATCCAATGCTAAGCACATTCTAAGCCTCCACTCACATCATGTTCGTTAACGCTCTGTTGACCTGTCTCTCGCTCAGCCCAGCTGAGTGTTGAGGTATACAAGCAGAGCTCACCCATCATAAATTACAGAGGTAACAGGTGTATAATTCAGTCACCAGAAACTAAGGAACACTGTGGAACAGTGCAACTTTGTTGCCTGAGGGTCTCTCATCTGCCTTTCCCTTCTCTCATCTCTTCATATTTTTCTCATCAATAACTCCAACTTTATGCAGATTTTCTGCTGATCTCCAGACCTGTATAAGCAGATGCTAAATCTCTAGTTAGGAGTCCTACCAGCATTTCAAGTGCAAGATGAAAAATGAAATATGTAAGAAACCTCATAGTTTATCTCTCCATAGATGAAAAAGCCCAAACAGGATTCTCACCCAATTAATATCTACCTACTGAGGGGTTAATAAGTGTCAAGCACTATTTTAAGGATAAAAGGCAGAATGGTAAAAAGTTTAAAATAGTGCTATCTTGGGCTGGAGAAATGGCTCAGCAGTTAAGGACACTGGCTGTTCTTGCAGAAGACCCAGGTTCAATTCCCAGCACCCACGTGGCGGCTAACAACTGTCTGTAACTCCATTCCCAGGGGATCCAACAGCTTCTTCTGACCTCCGTCGGCATTGCATGACACACATGCACTTACCTACATGCAGGCAATACACCCATACACATAAAATAAAATAATAAAAAAATTTTTTTAAGTTTTAAAAAAATTGCTATCTTACTATTGCCCCTTCTTTCTCTCTCTCTCTCTCTCTCTCTCTCTCTCTCTCTCTCTCTTTCTCTCTCTCTCCACATTATCATCTATTTCCCAAAATGATTTAGATAACTTCTTATACCCCCCCCAAGCTTATATTTCCCATACTTGTTGAATAATTAAATTTCTATGTACCATTTAGGGTACTATATCACTACAAATAAAAGAGAAAGGGATTAATTGCAGTGCTTAGATTGTTGCACCTGTGAAAGCCATCTACTCAGGCTGATGGAGGTGTCTACACAGACTGTCATCTACTCGGGCTAATGGAGATGTCTACACAGACTGTCATCTACTCGGGCTAATGGAGATGTCTACACAGACTGTCATCTACTCGGGCTGATGGAGGTGTCTACACAGATGGTCATCTACTCGGGCTGATGGAGATGTCTACACAGACGGTCATCTGCTCGGGCTAATAGAGATGTCTATATAGACTGTTATCTACTCAGGCTGATGGACGTGTATCTACACAGTCTGTCGTCTCTGTGATAGGACTGGTCTACCATGATTTGCTGCAGTTCATCCAGACTGTCAGCCAGGAGGGGAATCCTGAGTACAAGCTGGGACCTCGCCTGTCTCTTGTCATCTCAACATGGCTACCAGGTACCTTTCCCCACGGAGCTGCACAACCACTGGCTTACTCTTGAGGAAGCTGATAAAGATCTGGTGAGAGCTACAGTATCCACAGGACCGGAAGCTGCCACAGCAGGTGAGCCAGCAGGGCAAAGCTATACATGCAAGTTGCCACAGTGTATGGTGCCCAGCATGCACCTTCAGAATGTAGCACACATTCAGAGTGTGTGTGTGTGTGTGTGTGTGTGTGTGTGTGTGTGTGTGTGTGTGTGTCTGCAAGATATGAGTTCAATGGGACCTGGAGGGAGTATATTCTTTGAATAACTCTAGAGTTGGATGGATTCATCCAAAAAACAAAATTAAGTATAGCAGTTTGTCATAGTAAACAATTCTACCTAGCTTCAGAATTTTCTCTTTCAGGAAAATGTAATTAATAACTTATTTGCCTGGTAGAGAACTTAAAAAGGACTTGACTTAAAAATTGTGTCTAAATCAATACACAAATCTCAAGCATTTTTAGTTATTTGTAGGAGAGATAATGTATCCATCCCATCTTCACAATAACTTCTGGCTGCACAGGAGTGACTTTGAAATGTACTCCTCACAGGATGGGCGCACACCCTTGGTCCCAATGCTCAGGAGACAGAAGGGAGGCAGATCTCTGTGAGATTGAGGCCAGTCTGGTCTACATAGAGAGTTCTAGGCCAGCTGGGGCTACAAGGAGGCCCTGTTTCAAAAACCAACCAACCAACCAAAGTACTTTCCCGGGGTAATTTATTAGTGACTTAAAAAATAAAAATCAAATGTATCGACCTGTAAGTAACTTCCATGCAGGTAATAATTTCTTCTGTTGCCATGGTTTTCACACATATTCTGAAGAAAGTGCCAATCATGTGCTTATCTGTGCAAAAAGAAGACCTCATTTAAAACAGATGTCACATCTCACTAATGGAAGGATTCTGTTTAGAGAACTGCCTAAAGGTTCGGGCAGTGTGACTCCTGGCAGCCCCAAGGCAGAGCCCACAGGCCTGGCACAGCTAGGCAAGGTTTAAAGTTGACCAATCAGTCACCTTTCTTTTACTCTATTTCCCCTTCTGCCATAGCCTACTCATCTTTCTCCAGGTTCTAAGGAAAGAAGGCACTAAACCAATTCACACTAAGGTGTGAAAACTTGATAAGGCAGCTAAGGGGTATTAGCAAGACCAGAAGCCAAGAGACAGCATCCCAGCAATAGGATTAGAGGGACTCCTGAGCAAAGCAGGGAGGAAATAGCCTCATCCAGATCTCTCAAATTAATCCGTCAACCGATGTTTGTCTCCCTTGGAAAACTTGGGCATTCTAATTAATGACAGGCCAGCACCGTCCCTTCCTGCACATTGCTCTTTTTCTATGGACTAACTTCCAGGTAGCAGCCTCAGAATTTCTCTCTCTCTCTCTCTCTCTCTCTCTCTCTCTCTCTCTCTCTTTCTCTCACAATGAACAAGTAGGTAGGTTGATAGACAAATGACAGACTGATAGACAGACAAATAGATGATAAACAGACTGAAAAATCTGTCAACAATGGAAAACAAATATTTTCAAACAAGATCACAAAGAAGACGAAATCCTAAGCCACTTGAAAGATTTCCTTTGCTGATACCTTCAAGGTTTTCACACCAGGCTTTGGGTTTCTACTCTGTCTAGAACCATGTAACTTGCAAATTTGAGCCCTCAAGAGTCTCAAAGAAGCATTCTTAATGGTCCAGCCCAGCAGGGCTCCTGCCCTGTTGTCTGCTCCCTTTTGCCAACCCTCCTCAACCCCAGCCCTAAAGAGGCTCAGATGCAGTTTAATGTGAAGAGAGCACTGTAATGGGTCCCAGTTTCCTAGGGACAAGGGTAAAAATAAAGCTATGCAATTGTTTGCAAGAACTTAAAATAATTCCTTTGGTAAAGCTACACTTTGAGGAACAGACAGTTGACCAGCAGGAGAGAGAATTCTACCCACCCAGCTGGCTAGAAATGACCTCCCACTCAGCCCAGCAGTCACTTCCTCCCAGTGAGAACACCTCCCCCAGGGCAGGGACAGTCATTCTTTTTATCTTTCACCCACATATCATCTTTTTAAACATCCAACCGAATAGCAAAAGACCAGTAGCAATGAGAGAAGCACTTTTAATGTAATTTAATATGACTTCAGAAACCACAGCCAGGAGACAAATACATCAGTGGACGTATTTTCCTTTTAGAATGACCAAATTTTACTCATCATGAAATCCTCTGTTGCAAGCATGTCCCAAAGGATGGGAAACAAAAGCTAGATTCACCAGCTTCTTCCTTGCTAAACAAGACTCACCCTGTCCCTTGGGGCAGCCAGCAACCCTAGCATTTGCACCCTGACTCACAGGGCAAGCCACTAAGAGCCAAAAAAAAAAAGAGCCTACACAAGAAAGCGGGGGATGGGGTGTCCTGGATCCTTGTACCATCCAGGGCACTGAACCAAGCCACTTGGACGAGAGTCCGTACTGGGTGCAGCACCAAGCTGGGTACCTCCCTGTAATAGGCACAGCAAAATCAGGGCGCACCAGCAGGCTCAGACTCTGTCTGACGTTTTTGCCAAACCCTTGGGCAAGTTGGATCTGATCTCCATTATTTAATTTGATTCTGGGCTGTTGGCTACAATGGTGGATGAGATCCAAGCCCCAATAAATCGCCATGCCCTGAGTGGTTCCCAGGAACTTGGTTGGCTCTACTACGTTCACACTGTTGATGCTCAGACCACACGCCCTCCTTCCTCTTACATCAGGATCCAGGCAGCTTCCAAGCTGGGCCCTGGAGACTTTCCAACTAGAGAGAGCCAGAAGTTAAGCACAAGCTGCTTATCGCTAAGCAAACCTGAGCAGAACCTGGCACTGCAGCTCAGTTTCGGGACTTCCGCCATGTGGGGAGCCTTGGCCTGGCCCAGTGTACAGAGTACCCAAAGCCTCAAGGCTTCACACATAGTCTCCCTTCAATGATCTTATTAAAGAGTAAATTTTGTCCTAAATGAGCAAATAACCAGCATCCATCCTAAGACTTCTTCCATCCTCTGGACTATCTAAAAATATTTGGATTTAATATCAAGGGGGAAATCGGGGTATTTAAACTGGGGAGGGAGGAGGAAGATTAGACAGGGAAAAAGAGAGAGGAGAGATAAATCAAGCTTAGGTGGCATAAAAATCCAGAGAGAAATGTATTAACTCAAAAACCCCCTGAAAAATACACGTACAATATGTTAACATAAGTGCATGTGTACCTGAAGGCTGTGCAACAAGGAGCACGGTACCAGACAGGAGAAACCGCCCTTTGAGATGTTGGTGAAGGTGGTACATGAGACTTCCAAAACAACACAGGCTATTGTCACAGTCCTTGACTACCTCCCAGAACTTGAAGGTAAGACCCTATTGCTGAAGGCAGGACATACTTTGGACACAGGACTTGGAGTAATTCAGCTAGAACTGAGCTAGAAGCCTTCCCCCCTGAAGACTAGCTCTCATAGTTCTAGAGAACACTGTGCAAGCTGCTTAGGGAGAAAAAATCAATCAACAATTCAACCAAACTCTAAAGTCTAATAACCACGATTGGCAGAGCAAACTAGCAAAAATTGCTGTAGTGGCGCTTTTCTCTAGGCGATAATCAACAGTTGTCTAATTGAACTTAAAGTCCTCTCAATGGGAGGGAACTCATGGGTGGCACTGTAAACATAGCCAAATATACATAGCAGGAGAGGTCATAGATTCTAGAGAAAACCCTATCTCTGTCATAGCTCTAGATAAATGAAATTTCTTACTGTATGCTAAATATGGATCCTTATATTTTTCAGACAAATATACTGTATACCGCTCATCAAAGAAGATTCTTTTTGTAACAGATGGAGGCTATTACAGAGTTTCACAACTGGTCACACACAAAGAATCTATGTCTTAGAGATGTCCAGCCCTAAGTGACACATCTACAGTAGAGCCTCTACACGTAAGGATCATGGAACATAGCAGAACAGGGGGTGGAGAGAACACTAATACATCCCTCAACTCTCTCACCAGCAAAGCTTCCTCAAACAACAGAGTGTGATGCACACAGAAGGCCACACTGGTTAAGTTTTAGCGAATAAGAGACTGCAGAGTGCGTGTCCCTGGATGGGACTCCTATATTAAACCTCATCCACCCACGGTTCAGGGACCATTGGAAATGAAGGGGCAGAAAGATTGTAAGAGCCAGGGTCGTTACATGAACATAAGGAGAGAGAGGCATTCAGGTCATCAGGAGGGAAGTTGCTCATCTGAACTTGCAACAATGATGACAGCATGCACAAGATTCATACCAACTCAGCCAAACCAAAATCCAGCACAGAACGAGGGAAATGGGCAGCAGGCCCCAACCCTAGCCTAGGAACTATTGGCAACTGATTATTTCTGGGTGAGGGAGAGTAGATCTTCTATAAGGAAGTGACTCTAGATAGGCTGACTAGACTGCAATGGATGAACTGGCACCAAAGGACATCTGGGTAAAAATGCTTGACCAGAAAGGACTTAACATATATGACACAATGCATGACATCAGGTGAGGGGGCTATGGGGGGCACAGATGGGGGAGGAGGTCTAAATTTGATTAAGATCTATCATATAAAATGCACAAAAACTCAGTAAAGATACTTTTTAAATATTAGGACTTTAGGACTGATTTTTAGTTCATCTTGGTGTCTCCCCAGCCGAGCACTGGCATAAGCACAGCATACAAGCAACAGAGCTTTACCAAACTGAATAATCCTTGCTGGTAACAAAGCATGCACACAGATCCCACGTTCCCCTGTATGAACTCACTTGTATAGTACATTGAATTTACTGACACACTGCCCGACAAATTTGTAGGAGATTGGAAACATCGCAAGTGACCCATAAATGTATGTTCATTAAAGAAAAGAGGTGAGAAAAAGCAAGGATTTCTCAGAACTTGAAAAATTTTAAAGAAGACTTATAGACTATTTCAGAATTATCCATAATTTTTATCACCATTGTTAAGAAGTAACAGAATGATACGTATTGACCTAAACTATCTCTTCCAATGAAATTTAATGGGTAAAAAGATGACATCCTTGAAAGTCAGAGTTTTAGTTAAAGTGCTAAAAACAGATGCCCAGCTAGCTGTTTTCTGGCTGGGTAAACAAGCTTCTTGGTAAGCTTGTTGCTATGACAAATGTCCTCCTGGTACTGGTAACATCTGATTGTCACCATCTGGTCTCTGCACCTTGTTGCCCAGCAGTGTGGATACATCAACCTCTGGGATGATGGGCATCTCAAAGCAATTCCTTGTCTGAAACAAACTAGCATTCATTGGTTAGGCCAAATGGTTCCTATGGACACTTCTCTTATTAAGAATGGTATGAATTCTGCACACTATGTTTATTGTTGACAAATGAAAATTGTTGAAAATTACTAGAAAACAGAAGTCCCTGAGTAAAGGTGAAAATTTGATGCAAATCATCTTCCTGTGGAATAGATTGCAATGCAATTCATTAAATCTACCGTGTTCTTGGTAAGTCTTAAAAAACAGAACTTGGATGGCATCTTAAATATACAGTATTCCAAATTTTACCCAAGCTAAATAATTGTATGCTATTATAGTAACACACACCATTACTAGGTAATAACAGGGTTGCACTCCTGTGCTAAGCACTTTACAAACTACAAGTTCAATGGCATCTCCATCAAGTTTGCAGAAAGTCTGTGCTTCCACCTTCACGTGTTCATGTGCCTCGTGCAACTCAATTTTCAACATTCTTTGGGAGAAAAATGGCAAAGGGGTGAGCTCTCAGAGCAGGACAGAAGGTGAAGGAAGTGTCTGATGTTCGCAAAAGGATCTTGGTTATGAAAAAGAACATGAGTTTAGGAGTTAGACTACCCTGGATTGGAATCCTGGCTCTCATTCACAAGCTGTGTGACCCTGGGCAAGAGACTTAACCACTCTTTCCTAATCTGTGAAAATGGGGATAATAACACCCCTTGAGAGAGATGATGTGAAGATTAAGCCAGAGTACACGTGAAAACGCCTGGTGATCAGCACTCACAGGCATCTGGGTTTCTCTTTTCCCTAAAATCAATTCTGTTCTTGAGATTCGGAGCTGGCACCGAGAAGCACACACACCTTTGTCCCCCGCACACCCCACCCCACTTTCCCACTTTCTCCATCTTTGCAGTTTTGTACCCCACTTCCTCCTTATTTTTCAGGTCAAAGAAAATTGCAGTCTCAAATAGATAAGGTTTCAATGAGTTTAAATGGTGCCTTGCTATTAACAGGGCGAGTATTTTAGGAGGATCTAGAATTTTGGTCAACTTGGTATTACAGAGTAGATCACAATGGAAAACAGGATCTGTGAGATTCATAAAATTAATGAATATCAGCCAAAACATCTGACTTTCTCTGTTCTAGAGACAGGCATGGTGACTGGTTCTGTGGAGACTGCAAGGAGGTTTGCACATTAGCCTAACTAGACAACGGTACCAGGCACCTTCCTGGAAGGGAGCTCAGAGCTTTTTAATGTCAGAAGTACCACTTGTGCTGGGAATACATTTGCCCTACTTTAGAAGCCCTGAAACTGTCTCAGACCACTAGGAAAGAAAGAATCATAAAACCAAAAGCTCTTCAGAGGGTTTTCTTTTAGACTTGTTTAGTTCAATAAAAGAAATGAAATCTACCTGGAAGATTTATTATGCATTCCCCAAAGGTAGACATTTCCTCTCTCCTCATCACCAGGATTAGGCACAATTACATCATTAACCTTCTAAACATTCCTTTCAGATGGTGGTAAAATTCTTAATAACCTTTATGGTCAAGCTGAGGCCAGAGGTAAACAAAAGGTTAACTATCAGAGAATCTAAGGTCGTACAAATTCACAGGCAAAAGCTGTGATAGGACTCTGGGTTCTCTGACTAATTCTACTATCCAGGCTGTTCTGGATGTTCACAGTCACCAGGAAAGTGAAAATGGGTGTGGAAAAACTGTCAAATAACCAAGAACAGAAGGAAAGCTTTCTCAGCGTGCTTCGTTGGGCTGTAACATGCTTATCATGGTACGACTGACAGCTAGGACTCCATGGAGAGAAACCTGGATCACACTCAAGAGTGTGTTCATCAGGGTCCACCATCTGATCCACAGAAAAATGGTTCTTGCAGCACTAGACGCAGGAAGCTGTTTTCCCCTTACTAAGTGAATAATCCGGTTTGCAGCTCAGATCCTAAGTTTAGGAAGTTAGGGCTGGAGAGATGGCTCAGCAGGTAAAGGCGCTTGCCACAAAGTCTGATGACCTGAGTTTGATCCCCAGAACCCATGTACAGGTGTTAGAAGAGACCTGACTCCTGCAAGCTGTCCTCCGATCTCCATAGCCAAGTCTTGGTATGCACATGTGCACATGCACACAGGCACAGACACACAAATAAATGTAACTAAGTTTGTGAAGTTGAAATATACTTCAATTCTATTCCACTGTATAGAATGTGTCAGGTTTCCATATATTTCCTTATTTAATCTTTAGGCTACCCAGCACCAGTATTATGCTTCTGTTTCAACAATGATTACACACAGACCCTGAAAGACTAAGTATGCTGAACTCAAATTATAACACAGAGCCATAATAACAAAAACAGCATGATGCTGCATAAAACAGATATATAGATCGACGGAATAAAGGACCCAGAAATAAACCCACACAGCAATTGTCACCTAATCTTTGACAAAGGGGTCAAAATACACACTGGAGGAAAAAAAATTCTCTTCAACAAATGATGCTGAGAAAACTAGATAGCCATATGTAAAAGAATGGAACTAGAGCCTCATCGCTCACCCTGCACAAAAAATCCATTCAAAACGGATCAAAGGCCTTAATGTGAGCCTGAAACTCTACAGTGCTTGAGGATAACAAACATAAAACACTTCAAGTTATAGGAAGGACTTTCTGAAATAACACCAATAATTGGAAAATGGAATTACATGTAGTTAAAAAAGCATGTATACAGCAGACCAATCAGTAAAGAGAGCTCAAAGAATGGGGAAAAAAATCCTTGTCTACTACATATCAGATGGGGGATTGATATCTAGAATATGTACACATGATTGGAGAGGTCATAGATCCTAGAGAAAGCCTTAAGGTTGTCATATCCCTAGACGAATGCAATTTCTTACTATATGCTAAATATGGATCCTTATATTTACAGACAAGTATGCCAGTCACCACTCATCAAAGAAGTTTCTTTTGCAACAGAGGGAGACTATTACAGAGATCCATAACTGGTCACACACAGAGAATAAGCATCTGTGAAATACCCAACCCTAAGTGACGCATCTACAATGCAACCTCCGCATCTAAGGCTCATGGAACATAGTGGAACAAGGGGTAGAAAGAATGCTAATGCATCTCTCAACTCACATCAACAAAGCTCCCTCATGCAATAGAGGGCAATGAACACAAAAGACCACAAATGGTCAAAGCATTGAGAATAAAAGTTTGCAGAGTGTGGGTCCTTGGACAGGACTCCTGTGTTAAACTCCACTCACCCAGGGTTCAGGACCATTGCAGGCAGAAGAGGAGGACAGAAAGATTACAAAAGCCAGGGGAGGAGGTGCATGACCATATGGAAATAGAGTCCTATATGCTCCTGGGACCCTGCTCATATGATCCTACAACAATGGTGTCAGCATACACAAGACCCATGAAAACTCAAGCAGACAAAAACCCAGCACAGAACTGGGGACATGGGCAGCAGGCCCCGATCTTAGCTGAAGAGCTATTGGCAGCTGATTACTGCTGGGTGAGGAAGATCTAATCTTCTTTGAGGGGGTGACTCTAGATAGGTTGACTACCAGTGGATGAACTTGCACTGAAGGACATCTGGATACACTAACTTGACTCGATAGGCCTTAACATAAAAGACAGAATGCATGAAATTTGGTGGTGGCGGGGGGGATGGGTGAGGGAGTATAAAGGTGATTAAGATGTTGTGTAAGAAATACATGAAAATTGAATAAAAATATCTTTTCAAAAATAGAATATATTTTTAAAACTCCAAAAATCATCCAATCAACAAATAGCTGAAATCATCTAATCAATAAATTGATTGTATAGGCAGTTCTAAAAAGAAGGCATAAAAATGGCCAGTGAGGGGCTGGAGAGATGGCTTAGCGGTTAAGAACACTGGTTGTTCTTGCGGAAGACCTTGGTTTGAATCCCAGCACCCACTTGGCAGCTAACAACTGTCTGTAACTCCAGTTCCAGGGGATCTGATAGCCTCTTCTGTTCTCCGTGGGCATTGCATGACACAGGTGCACTTACCTACACACAGGCAATACGCGTATACACATAAAATAAAAATAATAAATAAAATACTTAAAAAATGGCAGTAAATGTTTGAAAAAGCCATCAGGGAAGTGCAAATGAATTAAAACTGCTTTGAGATTCCTGGTCAGAAAGGCAATCATCAAGAAAGCAGGCAATGCAGATGAGGATGTGCAGAAAGAGGACCCTTCCTTAGTCACTGCTGATGGGAAAGTAAACTGGTAGTCACTATGGAAATCAGTTCAGAAGTTCCTTAAAAAAGCTAAGACTAGAACCACCAAATGGCCCATGTGTACTAGCCCTGGGAATATACCCAAAGGGCTGTAAATCAATACACCACAGACTACTTACTCATCCATGTTTATTGCTGTACCAGTCGCAATAAGCAGATACACATAAGCAGATACACAGATCAAGAAAATATGGGATGTGTCCACAACGAAATATCATTTGGCTGTGAAGAAAAATGAAATTATGACATTTGCAGGAAAGACGGATGGAACTGGTGATCGTTGGGCTAAGCTAAACAAGCTAGACTCAGACCAAAAAATGCAGCATAATGTCTCCAGTGTGTATCGCCTAGAATTACATGTGCATGTGTGTATGCAGTCATGCATGCGGGCACACATACATGAAAGTACACAGGGGAATGTAGGAGGGGAGGGTTATCCAGAGAAGGGCAGGGAATAAGAGAGGACAGTGGAATGCATATGACACATGTGACGGAGAAGCACAGGGTACTATTTGGAAGGGAAAAGGGAACCAGCAAGACGGGAAAGGGCAACAGCGTGGCAGGCACGAGAACGCTGTAATGAAACCTATCACTTTGCATGCACATTTTAAGATGACCCCTCCAGGCATGGGCTCAGGGGAAGGGCAAATGAAGACAGACCCGCCAGCAGAAGTGTTTTTAAATAGCATACTCAGGGGTGAAAGAGTCACTCATTTAAGTATGACTCGTGTGTGTGTGTATGTGTGTGTGTGTGTGTGTGTGTGTGTGTGTCCAATTTAATCTTTCTAACAGAATAAGTTACGGGATTGGAAGAAAAAAAAAGTAAAGTTTTCCATTTCTGCTTGGCAGCCTATTCTCATTATAAATAATCAGAGAATGAAACAAAGATATGCAGATGACTTCCTTCATCTCCTGTGCTCAGGACCAATGTATAGGATGAGTCACTGGAAAATCCAGGAGGAAAATGACTCCTGGAGACACACTGTTTGACTCTTAGGAAATGTTTAATTCACAAAGTTTCTGTCTTTATTTGAAAAAACTCATGAATGATATTATAAAATGAAATGCAATATGAGACTATAAATCCTGTTTTAGGAATGTGTGTTTCTTTTCCTTTTTCTAATTTTAATTTTAAAAGTCGGTATAGAGTCAGTTGCATAAGGGACCTAGTGCTTCAATTTGTCTGTGACTAAACACTGTGACAGGTGAAACATAAGCAAATGTCCACATCTTAGTGAAGGACCAACAGCAGAGTAATGGTATAAAACAGAGGACAAACTACTGAATCACCAGTTCATGTTCTTAAAGTAGAGACACATCATCCGAAATGACTGGAAAGGATACAGAGGAAAGCATGCTTGCAGAAATAGACATACATATACAGACTGAGTGTCTTAGTCTGTTTTGTACTGCTATAACAGAATTCTTGAGACTGGGTGATTTATAAACAATACAAGTTATGTGACTCATATCTCTGGAGGGTCATGATAATAGAACGAGAGGGAGAGGACAGGACCCATACTCTCACAATAACAATAATCCATTCATGTGCACTAAGCCTTCAGGACCTAAACACATCCCATTAGATGCTTACTTCTCAAGACAGTCACATTGGGGATTAAAGTGCAACCTGAGTTTGAGAAGGGACAAACATTCAACTCATAGCATTGATGTGGTCCTTACAACCCAGAGGTAATCACTGTGATTGTCTTCATTTTATTGGTAAGAAATTGAAGTAGGATTAAGTAATGAACTTGGAGGTCAATGTTCAGTGAGAGGCAGAGCTGGAATTGGAGCTCTGATTCCCAAGCTCATGTGTAGCTATTACATAGAACTGCTTCTTGAAGACATTCAAAGCAAGACTCTAGAAAGGAAATGGAGACATTTTTTTCCAAAGAAGTATAATGTCAAAGACTTTTCAAAACCTGACCACATGGGATGAGGATTTGGCAATTACTAAGCTAATTTGATCTCGGTGGAGAGAAACTGCTCACAAGTTGAGGAAGCATTCTCTTCACCCTGTTCTCACAAAATTAGCCAATGCCAAACTGGTAGAAACAGCTGTAATATTACTCTTTAAACACCAACAGTTTAGTGTGCAAGTATCTTCCTGCTCCCTTGAGGATGGCACAGCTCCCTGTGAGGATGGGAGCTGAGTGAACACCTCCCTTCAGGAGAGAGATATTAGATCCAATAGGTTAAAAATAGCCATATGACAAATAGGGTTGATCAGGAGAAAGCAGAGTTTATTAGCAAAGGAACACATGGGACAGATTCCCTTCCAGGCAAGGAAAATGTCTGCCCCAGGTCGTGAGCTGGGGTCTTTTAAAGAGGGAGGCTTCTGCTTCCTGCAGAAGGCAGGAAGATGTATTTTTTTTAAAGTTGGACAGCGGGAAGTGGGAGAGCGGGACTGTTAAAACCTGTTCTCTTTAGAGGTCAAAGGGGAAGCCTGCTATGTTGGCCAAACAGTGGAGAAAAGTCTGCTTCTCTTGACTTCAAAGATCAAGGTGCTTATCAACTCAGTTCCCTTTTCTCAGGAGCTTGAGAAGTTTGTGAGAGCCTGTTGGTGAGGGGGTGGGGCTATCTGAACCTTAACAAGATCCACCAAGAGACTCCTCATGACTGCCACAGAGATGCCGCTGGGTTGGTGCTCTACTCCAAGCCGGTTCTCTTCCCTCTAGACTCTGCTTGCTCCTCAGTCTTCTCTACCTCCCTGGTCTCTCCAAACAGGCATTTCCACGGTTCTTTTCACCATCATCATCCAACCATGTTTTGAAAAACCAGTTTAAATCCTAGCCTGATTCATCTCTCTGTTCCAGACTCACATTCATTCCTATCTTCATGCACAACAATTCATTCCCTTGTCCAAAACAAGACTCATGCACCCCCTCACAACAGAGCCATCTCCAGGTCAGAGAAAGTAGCTAATAGCACTGTCTCTGTCACCCACATCTCTCTATTGTTCCCTGTGTAGCCTGTGATTTACTTGATGCAGATTCCAAGTCAGCACTAAGCAAGTGAAATGTACCAATTCGAAATTAAATGTGCTATGAGGCACTCTAGTCAAAAACTAGCAGGAAATGTATGTACATATACACATATGGCTTCAGCTGTATTTTTTATGTGTATGCAGTATATGTGTGTGTGTAGGTATGTATGAACAGGTAAGGAGGGCAGAGGATGAGGTCACATGCCTTCCACTATGGTCCCCCCTTTATCTGTTGATCTCTCACTGAATCCAAAGCTTACCAGTTGGCTAGACTGACTCCAGGGATCCACCTGTCTCGGCAGCCCCCTCACAGTGCTAGGGCTACAGATGTGTGTGACCATGCCCAGATGTTACAGGAATGCCTGGGATTTCAAGTCAGGTCCTCAAACTTACACCAAAGTCCACTTTACCAACTGAGCCATCTCCCCAGGCCCATTTTTTTTAAATTGTATATTGATTTCATACTGAAATTACAGGATTTTTATATACTGAATTAAAATATTAAATCTGCAACAATTTAATTTTCCCAAAGTGCTGGGATTAAGGCCTCACATATATTACGCCTCTTATATGTTAGGCCTCTACTACTGAATTATATCTCCAACCTAATTTTAGATATTTTTAATGTGACTGAATAAAGACATCCCAAAGATAACATCCAAATCTCCAGGACATGTGCAAACGTTGTATTAGTGGAGAAAGGACCTTTGCATAAAGGTTGTCACTAAGGGCGTTTTGATAAGGGATTATCCAGTGGGCCCAATATTGCAAAGGTGCTTACGGGGGATATTTAGCTGCAGTAGGCAACATCACGGAGGTTGATGATGGGGGAACAAGTTACAAAGGAAAGCACATAAGTGGCTTTTGAACTGGCATTGTCATGGAAACAGATTGTCCCGGAAGACTCCAGAAGGAAAACAGCTGAGCCAACATCTAGATTTTAGACATGTGATTTCCAAAGCTATAAGAGTGTTCATCAGTGTTCTTTCAACTCACTGTGGCAATTTGTGCAGTAGCAATAGGCAATCTATGCGTGTGGCTGCTGGGGAATCTGAATGACAGGTGGTTCCCATTTGTCCTCGTGTGGTGTTTCTAGAGCACAGAACTGCTACGGAACTGGCTCCCTGTTGGCCAAGTCCCACGTGATGCTGCCATTCCCCTATACCAGTGTTGTCAATGGCAACTGAGGGAATAGAATGAAAGCCTCCGGTACTTCCCTCTCCCCCATCACCTCCTTTCCAGGCCTTGCACTCTCATCAGTATCACAGCCCCCACCCGGAATGCCGTCTCGCAACCAGTCTGGTCTAACTCTGCATCCAGGTTTTTCTTATTTCCCCTTTTCTCTTTTCCTGTGAGTCCCTCTACCCTACATGAATTTGGGTTTTACTTATTTCACTTATTTTCATTTTCCAAAATTCTGTCCATCCATCACTGTGTTCTCAATTCCAGCTCATCCATGCAGTCTTCCTCAGTTCCCAAAAGGAATTTACTCGGGTCTCTGTAAACAGCTGCTGTTGCACATTTATCACTTGTACCATAGCATCATCAAATCTAACACAGAAGAGATATGCTCTGCCCTGCGTACTTCCAGAAGCGTGCTCAATTCCATGAATTGTGTCCCTGCGAAGTCATGTGTTGAAGCTTAACCTTCAGGTGATTTTATCTTGAGACAGGTTCTTTATCACAGGGTCTTTACCATAAGAGTCCTTAATCCTTACCCTAAGAGTTAAATGAGGTCATAGGATGGGGTTTCAATACAGTAGACTAGTGTTATAAACTCGTGTGTGTGTGTGTGTGTATGCCTCCGTCTACATCTCTCTGTGTCTCTCTGCCTCTCCTCCATCTACCTCTTGCTCTTTCTCCCTCTCTCCTCCCTCTCATCTGCTCTGCTTCCCCCATCACCATATCCCCCATGTGACACATGTCTAGGAAGACAGGCTTACTGGAGCCTTGACCTTGGATTCAGCCTCCAGAGTTGTAAGAAAAAGTTTTAGGTAGAAAAGGTGTGCTTTCCAAGAGCTGGGATTTTATTATGTCACCCATGTTTATAACAGGATCTGAACCAGAGGGCAGTCTCCAGGCTCCTCCTCCAGCATCTTTTCAGAGGGCAGTCTCCAGGCCCTTCCTCCAGCATCCTTTCAGAGGGCAGTCTCCAGGCACATCCTCCAGCATCCTTCCAGAGGACAGTCTCCCGGCTCCTCCTCCAGCATCCTTCCAGGGACAGTCTCCCGGCTCCTCCTCCAGCATCCTTCCAGGGACAGTCTCCCGGCTCCTCCTCCAGCATCCTTCCAGGGACAGTCTCCCGGCTCCTCCTCCAGCATCCTTCCAGGGACAGTCTCCCGGCTCCTCCTCCAGCATCCTTCCAGGGACAGTCTCCCGGCTCCTCCTCCAGCATCCTTCCAGGGACAGTCTCCCGGCTCCTCCTCCAGCATCCTTCCAGGGACAGTCTCCCGGCTCCTCCTCCAGCATCCTTCCAGGGACAGTCTCCCGGCTCCTCCTCCAGCATCCTTCCAGGGACAGTCTCCCGGCTCCTCCTCCAGCATCCTTCCAGGGACAGTCTCCCGGCTCCTCCTCCAGCATCCTTCCAGGGACAGTCTCCCGGCTCCTCCTCCAGCATCCTTCCAGGGACAGTCTCCCGGCTCCTCCTCCAGCATCCTTCCAGGGACAGTCTCCCGGCTCCTCCTCCAGCATCCTTCCAGGGACAGTCTCCCGGCTCCTCCTCCAGCATCCTTCCAGGGACAGTCTCCCGGCTCCTCCTCCAGCATCCTTCCAGGGACAGTCTCCCGGCTCCTCCTCCAGCATCCTTCCAGGGACAGTCTCCCGGCTCCTCCTCCAGCATCCTTCCAGGGACAGTCTCCCGGCTCCTCCTCCAGCATCCTTCCAGGGACAGTCTCCCGGCTCCTCCTCCAGCATCCTTCCAGGGACAGTCTCCCGGCTCCTCCTCCAGCATCCTTCCAGGGACAGTCTCCCGGCTCCTCCTCCAGCATCCTTCCAGGGACAGTCTCCCGGCTCCTCCTCCAGCATCCTTCCAGGGACAGTCTCCCGGCTCCTCCTCCAGCATCCTTCCAGGGACAGTCTCCCGGCTCCTCCTCCAGCATCCTTCCAGGGACAGTCTCCCGGCTCCTCCTCCAGCATCCTTCCAGGGACAGTCTCCCGGCTCCTCCTCCAGCATCCTTCCAGGGACAGTCTCCCGGCTCCTCCTCCAGCATCCTTCCAGGGACAGTCTCCCGGCTCCTCCTCCAGCATCCTTCCAGGGACAGTCTCCAGGCTCCTCCTCCAGCATCCTTCCAGGGACAGTCTCCAGGCTCCTCCTCCAGCATCCTTCCAGGGACAGTCTCCAGGCTCCTCCTCCAGCATCCTTCCAGGGACAGTCTCCAGGCTCCTCCTCCAGCATCCTTCCAGGGACAGTCTCCAGGCTCCTCCTCCAGCATCCTTCCAGGGACAGTCTCCAGGCTCCTCCTCCAGCATCGTTCCAGGGCAGTTTCCAGGTTCCTCCTCCAGCACTACTCAAATGTTCTACTTTGCACTGTCGGTTTTCTGTACCTAGACCTTTAAGAAACTTTTATATTTGTGTGAATAAAGCATTTTAACTAGCACAGACTTCAAATCATATAAAATATATAAACTAAGGGCAAAAGCCAGATGAAATTGTTATACAACCCCAATATTAAAGGTCCCTTGATTATATTGATAGGGAATGATAGTTCTCCTTTCTTAATTCCTATGCAACACCAGCTGCAACCATGAGAATTTTGGAACACTTCCTCACAAAATAATGAATAATTATGCCATTTTTACTACCTTAGAAAAGATCCATATTAGCCCAATGCTCCTGGCCTGAAATCTTTGCCTTCAAATGATTTGGGTCAAAACTGGATATAAAGTGAGTCTATATTTCCACACTAATCAGTCCTCTGATTCTCTAGTGTCAACTGGGATCCAACAATTCAGTTCAGTCCGACACCACTCAAAATTAGCCCAGACCTTGTGGGGTTCTGCCCCACCAGACTGCATCCAGTTTAGACCGTGCTGCAAATGGGGTATCTAAACTCTCCATCCCACTCAGCTAACCAAATCTGAGAGTTCCCATAAGGATTGGTAACTCACTAGAATGTCTCCTGGAACTCAGACAACACTTAAATCACTATGACTTGTTTATTATAATGAACACACATCATTACAATCAAATGGGAGAGATATATTGGTAAGATTTGGGGGAGATGGATCCGTTCCCTCTTTGGACATACCACCCTCCCAAAACCTTGATGTGTTCACCTGCCTAAAAGCCTCCAGACCTATGTTTTCTGTGGTCTATGGCAGTTTCATGACACAAGCATGACTGAATAAATCAATAGCCATTGATACTTGAACTAAGTCTCCATGCCATTATCTGCTTCCTGCAGGTTAGGAGGTGAGACTTAATGCTCCAAGCCTCTGGACAAGGCTGAGTCTCTCTAGTGATAACCCTCCTCCTAAAGTCATCTAGAGGCCGGCCATGAGTCACCACTAGAAGAGAAGAAGATTCTGTCACCTCATCACTCAGTAAATTCCATTAGTTTTAGCCACTCTCAGGAACCAGGGACAAAGTCCAAATATATCATCCCATCATACCACAACAAGAAAGGATCTTGCATTCACAGAGTAATATGCGGGGCACATTACCTTGATTGAGCCACACAATAACTTTGGATGATTAGTAAAACAATTACGTTATCACTATTTTATAGTTGAGGAAGGTCCTAAAGCAGGATATAGCAGAAGAGCCATTCAAACTCATGTTCTCGCACATAAACAAAAATTATTTTTCAGTGCATGCAACTCATAGACTGCTGGATTTAAAAAGAATCCAAGGAGTGTGTGTTCCACATCCTAATTAGGGGCCAGGGACAAGACGGAGAAGGACCTGCTCCCGCTCATCACTGAACATTCATTAGCGTGAACATTCTGTGCCAATGTCATTTTCTAAATCAGGACTTCTTAAATCTTCTCTACCTGGGACTCCTTTTTGCCCAAAAAGAATTTTTATAGGTCCCCAAGTATGTAAACATATGAGATAGGTATGCAAATCAAATATTTACTGGTAATAAATCATGAAGAAATTCACTCTTTGGCATATATATAATTTTGCCATTTATTAAAATTAAAGCAAATTTACATACCCATGAAATAGATATGCTTGCTTGTTCCACATAAAGAATTAAATTTTGGCCAAATATTTGATACTTTAAGGTGTAGAGAATCATCAACACTTTTCAGAGTTGATTGATAATTTGATTTTATACTCATCAATCCTGAGATCACTACTTTGCATAGATTCTTAACACAAAATGGCATAAGTATATTTAGGGCCATTTAAGAAACTGTTGGAAATCCTTTCCAAATACCAAAGCCAAAATTCATTAATGATTTAGTTTATGAGATTCAAGTCAGCAACCTGTAGGAATAACTTTTACAATATGGACATAATCTGGACTAATGACTTTTACTTAACTTTGCAACCAAAAAGTTGTTATTTATAATGTAAACAAGCTCACTGAGCCATGTGCTCCTCCTGTGATCTGGGTACCTGACCTTAATCCTAAAGACCCCACCTTGCCCTTCATCCAAGTTAGTGGTTGAGTGTGAGTGCACTTGATTAAGATATCAAAGAGCTGAAAGTGACATATTTTTCATTGAAGACAGTGAGGACATTTGAGAAGTTTGTAGTTGTATGATACTCTAAGCCTAGGGATCAAAGGGCAAGATTCTCCAATAAGGGTGGGTCCTGACTTTTACTTCACCGTTTCATGCTGGAGATACTGTTTCAATAAAGAATGAACTAAGCCCTGACTGAAGGACACAGTTCTGTGAGACTTTTGAAGGAACAGGTTCTCAGAGCTCAGATCTACTCTTGGCCTTAAAATGAGTGCTAAGATTCAGACTGCTTCTTTATTCAGGACTAACTATAACATAACAGCTACAGCAACCCAAAGAGCGATTCTTAAAATCAAACATTCTAATAATAACATTTCAAAGACACAACCCCCAGCTGTCCTGGAACTCACTGTGTAGACCAGGCTGGCCTTGAACTCACAGAGATCCGCCTGCCTCTGCCTCCCAAGTGCTGAGATTAAAGGCATGCGCCACCATGCCTGGCTCAAAGACACAATTTTATACAGGCTGAGGAATAATGATAGAAACATATTAAAAGTAGGCCGGGCATGGTGGTGCATGCCTTTAATCTCAGTGCTCCAGAAGCAGAGGCAAATAGAACTCTGTGAGATTGAGGTCAGCCTGGAAGTTCCAGGCCATCTGGGACTACAGGGGACCCTGTCTCAAAACAAACAAAAATAAAGACATAAGTAAATAATTTGTTTTCTGTAAACAAATATAAATAATTATATTTGTTATAAATATTACAAATATAACAAAATAAATAATTTGTTTTCCATTTCTATAAGAAGAAGAAACTTTGTATTTTCAGTAAAAGCACTGAAACTTGCAACATAGTCTTTTCAGACAGTGTTTGTTAGCATGGTGTGCTCAGTCTGATGGCTTGGCATGCATGGGGCAAAGCTACACACTGTATGTTCAGACCAAGCCTGTAGTGAAGTTGCAAGCACTGCCCAGACACCCCAGATTCATTATGCATTTAATCTACTGTGCATTTAGAAACCCCTTACTGTGGCTGAACATTTCATGGCAACCCTACTCAGTTATTCAACCCCATACAATCCACAGTTCAAGAAGCCATATTCTAAAAGCCAGATGCCAGTGCTCAGCCAAATCCTCACATCAGGGCTTGTTCTTGCCACAGAAGCCTTGGTAAACCTCCCAGACCAAGCTAAAGTCTCTTATTCAGGGTCCACCCAGAACTACTTCTATCATTCACCACTGGGTCATGTATTCATGTAACTCTTTCAATACACAAAATAATATATGGTCAGTTTTAATGTCCTTCTTCACCACTGGCCTAAAGCAGTATTTATTAGATTCTTTTATCTCTAATTATCCTCCTGACTCTAATTCAATTATTTTTATCTATTTCACCATAGACATTTGAATTAATCCTTAGCCACCTCTATTCACAAATTGCTCAGAATCATGAGAAGGTTCTGTTTAGTGCCACGTCTCTCAATGAAGGGGAAGGAGAAGTTCCACATAACTGCTAAACATCACTATATCCACTTCCCCAAGTAGAGGCCCCTATGCATAGCAGACCCTACCCATGGACAGAACTCGGTTCATTAGCCTTGCTAAACCAGATGAAACCCCAGTGTTTGGGGCTTTGCTAAATGGCAAATTCAGATAAGTCCTTATTACCGTTGAATCTGAAAGTTGTAGAAATGTTTAGAAAATTCATTTCTACTTCAAATATTAAATGTGTAAAGTGTCTTTCAGGACAAATCTGTGTAGCCATGGCTTCCTACCACTCTCAGGTGACACAGGACCATGGAACTCCAGAGCCCAGCCATAAAAATCCCGAAGTCAACTGTGGACCAGAAACTGTTTCTGAGCCCCAGCTCCCTGACTTGTCATACAAGAGATGAGTGAGGAGATATTTTTGTATCTCACCCTCCCTAGGATCCACAGCCGTGTGACTTGATGGTGCTGTGCCCTAAGAGCTGACTCTTTCCCAGACTTCTGGGGTTGGAATGACCTCAGTGACCATCAGCTGTCAGTCTGATTCACTGGGTCTTGTTCTCTTAGTGAAAAGAGCCATCTCCAGAGGTCTCTAGAGTCTCTCCAACCAGTCAAGCCCGAACATTTTTTTCTTATCAAACTCATATTTCCATCAGTCTGGCCACATAATTTCTTCCCATCATATCTTCCTACTCTTTTTTCCTTTTGGTCTTTTTGAGACTGGGTCTCCCCTATAGCCCCAGCTGTCCTGGAACTCACAAGACCAGGCTGGCCTTGAACTCACAGAGATCCAGAGATCTGCCTGTCTCTGCCTCCCAAGTGCTGGGATTAAAGGTGTGTGCCACCACGCCTGGCGATCTTCCCACTTTCTGCAAATTGAGGTGGGCAAATGTGTCTGAGGGGCAAGCTGCCTTCTTATACATGCTGGGGATGGCATTCAGGAGTACACCCTGCACTTGGCATACATGAGTTCTTGGGTTCAACATAGGACCAAAAGTAGTGCGTGTCTCAGCTTCGACGCCACTAAAACCATTGCTGGAATTTGAATGGAGGAAATAATTGTGCCAGGAATTAAAGACATTTGAAAGCTCTCCAGAAGAGTGAGTAATATCAGAAGATCTGAGAGAGAGAGAGAGAGAGAGAGAGAGAGAGAGAGAGAGAGAGACAGACTACTTGAATTCCAACTACCTCATCTATTATCTAGGTTACCTCAGGCAAATTCCTTATTCTCTCTAGGCCCCAATTTTCTTACCCATTAAATCAATATCAAAATACCTATCTCAAATGGTATATTAAAAATGAAATAGTCTGCATAAAATGGCCTGGCACACAGAAAGTGAAAATAAACATTGCTGTCCTACGACCTGCTTGTAAAGGTATTAAAACTAGAGATGAGAGGCAGAGCTGGGACTCCTTTTCAGACACAATATTAATGTCCGTTGATTAACTTGGCACAAAAAGTACTTGTTCTAAAATACGTTCATGCCATGATTCCCCAGAGTTTGGATATATAGCTGCCGATGGCCTGCTGACAAGGGTGTGCTCTCCCAGCTCCCCCTCAAACCAACACAAGTATAAAGTAAAATCAAATTAGTCTTACTATAAAAGAGGAAAAGTTAGAAAGTAACATTTTTAGATATGGGGGGGCATGTTTCAAAAGAGCAATGTAATGTCCGCTGCTGCACCTCCATAGTTAGGTACTCTGGTAGGTACCTTATGTAATATTTTAGCCCACAGATATTCATGGATCATCTTCTGTGAGCCAGCTGCTACCTTAGACACTGAGAATATAATGATCAGTTAAATGAAATGCAGTCAGTCTGTGTTCACAGAGTCCTGCAAACGCCAGACAGCAACCATGTTGTCACTGTGTGATGTTCTAAGTAACTACACAATTATCAGTACAATGAAGAAAATTCCACGCAAGCAGAATGTGTATCAGTGTGAAAAGACAGCTTCCCAGGAAAAGCACCATTGAGCTGAATTCAAAACAATGAGCAAGAGAAAACTAGCAGACCAAAAGGGTGATTAGCCTCTGGTTAGGGAAAGCCACAAGCACTAGACTTTAGGGAGGGCAGAGGAAGCATTCAAGAGGCAGGCCCAGCACAACTGCTCCACAGAAAGGGAATGATGGTGTGGGCTAAATCTGCCAAGACCCTGAAGACTCTGGTATTCTACTGTGAAAACATGGGGCTTTATCCTAAAAGCAGCAAGATGCCACCAAGTCAATCAATTAGGTAATCTGTTGAGTCTTACAGGATTTTTCGGGGATCTTACCACAAAAATCTATATAATATCTACTATAGAAGTCAAATCTACTAAACCACTAAGTAAATATCTGCTGCCTCTCATTCAGAGTCCGATTCATGAGTGGATGGATAAATGCCAAACAGTTCGGCGCAGACACACAGAGCCAAACAGGCATAAGGCTCCATGCGCTAGGCCACTAGGTATGTGGGTCTAGCAGAGATGGGACGTTTACTCAGGATGCTCAGACAGACCACGGCCTGTCACGCATGCTTTCGTGAAAGTAAGATGCTGAGAGGTAAAAGCTGAATTTTGGCTTCAAAGGTTCTCAAGACAACAACATCCGCACCACTGAACAAAACAATCTGGAGGTTCACACAGTGAGAATTGAGCATTTCTCACTCAGCATAAACTGTGAAATGCACTTGAAAATACCACTTGCTATGAAAATCAGCATTTTTTATACCTGGCCAGTACCAGCCATCTTGTTGCAAAAGTTGTGTTATTTATAGCACGAAGTCTTGAGATGGGCTGGTGCTCTGAGCTGCACAAGTTGTCCCAGCTTGGGAAGGTTCACAGAATGAGGGCAGACCGCCTCGGCTCTCAGCACCACACGTGAGGTGGTGTAAGATAAGAACACAGGTCATCAGAGACCTCTCAGGAGGAAATGGACATTCAGGGTAACGTTTCCAGATGTGAAAAGCATCGCTGTGAGCTTTCCTTCAAGCTTTTCACGGTGCACCCCGAACACGAGGATGGCAAGTGGTCCACCGTTTCTCAGGGAGTGCTGCCTCTCCTTTTCTCTTACAGTCCACTTTGTGCTGGGTGTGCTACTTTTTAACTTAGGAGTTACACTGAAAGGTTTTCAATTTTAGGGATCTCTACACACTTCAGAGATTCATAGAACTATCCCAAGGTTTGTCAAAATAAAGTTAAGTAATTATTCTTTATCTTGGTCAAATTCCAAGGATCCTGGGGCATATACACAAAACAAATAAAAGCTGGAGGGGGAAACAAAGTGTGTTTAATATTAGGAGCCAAATGTTCGCCTGATCATAAGCATATGTATTTCTGTGAGAAGCACAAGTCTCTCTTTAATTAATCTATGGATTATAGTAACTGGTGTTTAATATAGTCTCCTCTCTGCCTGTTAGGCGATATTATCACGATGACTCTCAGAATATGAAGAGAAAGCAATGACGTGAGGAAGAAATTGTGATGATACCTTGTCATCTGTTCTTGTGAAAGTTTGGCCCAATCAGAAGTTAAAGCTCTCAGTTCCTACAAGCTTTCTGCCTAATCGGAGGAGGATGTAATGCATACTCTCCTAGTCCCGTGTTAATGTGTCTAATCAAGACCTTGCCCTTCATTGCTTTGGGATTCAGAGACGAACACGGCTTCACGAGAAATTTTAATAACTGAATTCCCAATGCTCTTATAATCTGCACAA
Source organism: Nannospalax galili (assembly GCF_000622305.1). Lineage (NCBI taxonomy): Eukaryota > Metazoa > Chordata > Mammalia > Rodentia > Spalacidae > Nannospalax > Nannospalax galili. The sequence goes on along the minus strand of NW_008348201.1, from coordinate 788,168 downwards.
CACAGTTCAGTACAAAAAGCTGCCTGGCAGTACCAAATGAGCACTGGATTCAGAGTCGGGACAGCTAGGTCGGCAGCTTTGCCTCTGCTAGGAATTTCATTCTTCATCTTCGATGAATGAAGGTTCGGGTTAAATTTCCTGTATGGTTCACAGCCCTCCCAAGGAAAGTGAGACATTCAGCTGCCCTCCGTATTTTGCAAGGTCTGTTTCCACCTTCATCCTTGGATTGACAGCAATGGTCTCTAAACATGCAGATGTCTCTCTAGTCAATTCCATCCTTCAGCTCTCCTCTACCTTTAGTTCCCTGGAGAACAGAAATCTATCCCTCATTTTCATCTCATAGTGATTTGAACGATCTTCCATACACAGATCTTCAACAAATGTTTGTTGATAATAAATGGCCAAGATAATGAATGGTCACCTCTGTGTTTTCAGTACCAATTTCCTTTTCATCTCTAAATTTCTCTAGCAACCCTTTACGATTCCTTTCCTTTTAGAGTATGTTAGGAGAACCCAGACTGTTACTGGATAACAAGTTTTTAGTTGCCTCAGCTAGTAAGAAAGATAAGCACTAACCTCAAACCATCATTTTAAGATGGCTCAGTGCGTAATGTGCTTGCATAAGCATAAGGACCTCAGTTCGGATCACCAACACCCACGTAGAAGCCTGTAGCCCTCATACTGTGAGGTGGGGTGAGACAAAAGCACCCACTCCACACTCCACACACACACACACACACACACACACACACACACACAGGAAAATGGTACCAAGTTCTTTGTCTTTATGACTATTCAGAACAATGGGTTTCACAAGAAGTGATGCTTGCTTTATGACTTCCAAACGAGCTTATTAAAGGGCAGCAGAGCTCTTTCCTCAGACTTCTGTTCTTAGAACTCAGTTGCCACTTTGTGAAGAAGCCCAAACGACCTGGAGAAGCCATGTGGGAGGAGGCCAGCACCCAGTCTTTGATTGCAGCCCAAGCTCCCAACAGACAATCAATGCCTGCTCGCTGGGCAGGTGCATCAGTTCCTCCAGCCCCAGGTCCAGCCACTGTGGACCCACATGGAGCCAAGAGGAGCCTTCCTTCCCCAACCCTGCCTGTTACAGATGCAGCTGTTGCAACACAGCTGTTGTTGGCTTAGTCCACTAGGTTTGGGGTGGTTTGTTACACAATGAAATGTGCTGCAACAATGAATGTCATGGTGGGAGCAAATCAGGAGACTTAATTTTTTTGCCTGCCAACTGATTCAAAATGAAACCTGGAATTTATATGCATCCAAACACTTCACATATTAAGAATGTTTATGGGGATAATAATGATAAATCTGGTAAATATTTAATTTTGAATGCAGCTTTTGTCATGCAAAGGTTTTTCCTGTCTTACTTCCTACTATTTGGGGGTCATAAAGTGGTAAATTTTTAAATTTTACAAAACCATATTTCTGGATTCCATTGTTCCAAGTCAACATTTCCTTGAGTTTTGTGCCTTTTATAAATGCTTTTTCATCATGACCAGAATAAGTCATATTCACTACTATCTTTTTGCCTTCTGACCCCTTCCTTGGAGGGACAAACTGACAGACCCTTGGTGGGTTTTCCCAACTCTCACACGCTTCCCAGCACACAACAGTCTGCGTTCTTCCAGTCTCTGGTAACACTTTCTCCCTTCCATCTCCTACACAGTCACTAGGCCAGTTGTGGGGGTGTGTGTGGGTGTGTGTGTGTGTGTGCATGCACATGTGTGTAAACAATAATAATAATGCTACCTGAATACAAGTAAGTCGGAGTGACTTCACCAGTGGTATGCTGATAAATGATTCCCTGAGATAAAAGCCCTGATTTGCAGCATCTGCCAAAACACTAATGTCTTATCCATTCACTTTGCACAACTCAGAGGAGATTATTGTCACCATGGAATCACACATAATGTTATGCTCTGGGTTTGTGATAGATGTGACATGTCCAAGTGACAGCAGCCAAAATATCAGCTTTCTTTTTTCATTCTATTTTTTTTAATTATTGGCAATTTCATGCATGAGTACTGTATTTACATCACCCAGCCCACCCTCTCCACCCACCAACTCTCCCACATCCACCAACTCTCTCAAATTTTGTGGCCTCTTTCTTGATTACTATTAATACATATATATACACATTCATACATATGCACATACAATGTACTGAGCCATTTAGTGGTACTCAGGTGTACATGTGTTGAGGACTGACCACTTGGGATTTAGATAGCCTATCTGGGAGCTCATTCCTAAAGTAAACTGGTTCCCCCTCCCTCCACAGCATTGATTGCCTATAGCTCTACATCTCGAGGTGGGAGCCTGTGACTCTCTCCATCCACATTGGTGTGTCAGCTGGTGCTGCCGTTATACAGGTCTTGTTTAGGCAAGGCTCCCCACACTCACTTATTATCTGCATTTTGACCAGTTGAAACATCAGCTTTCATATCTGTTCTTCCAGTGTCCAAGTTTTAAGAAACCCAGGGTGGTGAGAAAAGCAAACCTCTGAGCTTGTCATGTTCATGGGTATTTCAAATCTTTACGAAGAGATGGTTTGGGTTCAGGTGGTCCCAGAGTCCTCTTTCAGCAATGTCACTGCAACCCTCTCTGAATTAATTCCCAATGGGAAAACTGAATAATTACATCTCATTTGCACAATGCTAATGAATATGATAATTACTACAAAATGCTGACACACAGTAGGTACTCAACAAATGTTACTCCCTTCCTCTCTTCCCCACTTCTCCCAAAATGGAGACAAATTCAAGCAAGTTCTAGGAGGAAAAGTTAGTTACTGGTGCTCCTCCATAGGTACCAACAGCACCTCTATTCCAGACCTGTTTCCCTCATTTCTCCCTCATGGAAATTTCCTAGATTTCTACCTGGTTCTTTCATAGCTCTCTACTTGACCTAGATACTTTGTTTAGTGGTCTTTTTATTTTTATTTTTTTATTTTATGTATATGAGTGTTTTGCCTGCACATAAATAAGTACACCATCTGTGTGCAGTGCCCACAGAGGCCATAAGAGGGCATCAGATCCCCTAGAACTGGAGTTACAGGTGGTTGTTAGTGGCCATGTGGGTACTGCGAACTGAATAGGGGTCCTCTGGAAAGGCAGCAAGTCTCTTAATTGCTAAAATGTCTCTCCAGCCCCTGGTTAATGAGCCTCAAACACTGCCAAAATGACTGGAGAAGATGAGGAAGAGATGAAAGACACCCAGGAAATTAAACATATGGAGAAAATAATGTCAATAGTGACTATCACTACAAGGAATTCTTCATAGCCTTGTGGTGGAGAAATCAAGAGAAATGATTTTTGTTACATCATATAATTCTTTGGCTCATCCATCTTCCCTGAAGAATTTCTGTGAGAGAGAGATAGAGAGAGATTGAGAGAGAGAGAGAGAGAGAGAGAGAGAGAGAGAGAGAGAAAGAGTCAGAGGCAAATTTGTCTTCTTCCCCAAGGATCTGAGCTCTGCCTCACCCCAGCAGTATTCTAATCACTCTTTCTATGTATCTGAACCCATGACCCAACCACATACCATAAACTATAGAAATCATTCCATGAGCTGAGGCCATTTTCTTTCCACATAAAATGGTGATATTGACCTGGGAAGCAATAATTAACTCTGAGTATATTAAAAAAAAAAAAAAAAAGCAGGCAAGCTTATATAGCCAAATTCCTCATTATTCAAGTCAAAGTTAAAGCTAATGACAAGGTGTATCAAAAATAATAGCACACAGGACCCCACTCAAGAGTATTTGTTCAATGACAGGCACTTTCAAGTATAAAACAGGCCTCCTATTCAATTTGAATGTCATGAAAATTCTAAGTTTATATTGCCTAATTTGGAAAAGTGTTAACTGATGCATATTTATATTTCTGGTTAAAAACTAGAGTGTCAAATCTCTTCCCCTAAAGAGACTTGGAGTTGATCAAAGATACAGGATTGCCCTAATTCTTTTCAAATGTAAACCATCTTTAAAAAGCTAGAGAAAAAAAAATGCTTATGATTAAGTAAAATTGAAACTCTTATGATGTTGACAGTTTTAGATGTTTATCTTTCAATGGAACCAATCACCAAGCATTTTATTACTAAGACAAGTCCATGTTCCATAGCATGTGTTCATTTCCAGGACCCAGCAGGTCACAGGTTTGCCTTTTATAACATATTTTAGGGAACAGACCTCCTTCAGGGCTGAGTTGAAAAGCATGGAAGGTTCTGGGGTGCAGGAGACTGTCTTAAGTCCTGTGTGTTCTCAGTCACTGGGCACCCAGCCCTCTGGCTCCCAACCAAGAAGTTGCTTCAGAACAGGCCCACTCATCCCTAGGGGTCATTAAACCTTCACTCCTCGGGAGGAATGCTTAAGCATTTTGCTCTGTGGATCCAGTTTTGGGCCCTGGCTCTTGAGGGGCTCCATGAGACCCCCGTTTCTTGTCTTACAACCCACAGAGGATTTCTGTGATTAGAATGGATGAAGCATGAAGTTGCACCTAAGCACTTTTCCATGAGTCCAGATCTCTGCGGACATCTCTGCCTCTCAGCCTGGACGCTGAGACTCAGCCAGAACCCATCTGATTCTGACTCTCCAAGTGATAGGATTACCTGGTACAGCCCTGCTAGAGGCCTAGACAGGAAGCACAAAGTAGCTATGAGCTCATATGTGGAGATTAAAAGTTACACAATACTGTTGCTGCCTGAGGCCCGAGGCGTCATATTTCTCTTATGCAGACTTCCTCCAGATTGGGATAGAACTGTCATTAAAAGCATTATTAAGACCTTCTTTCCCAAGAAGGAACCAACAGCCCCTCAGTCAGTCATCTGCTTCCCAAAGGCTCTATCTCTGGAGTTTCCACACCATCTCCAGGCGGAGAGATCCCTGATCTTCAGCCTACAGGGCCCATTCCCAACACAAATCCCCGAGACATGGTCCAGTAAAGACCTGGCAAATGCCAGTCTCTCCTTGCAGTGACTTTACCACAAACACCCCATCTGCAACCTCCACCTCACCTGCCTCATGTCACGTGTGTGAGCCGCATTAGGTCCTCCATCATACAAAACTGTGGTCAGGTTCCCAAAGTTCAAACATCAAAGGGAGGAGTGGCAGAATTAAGAGTGGAACGCAAATTGCCTCCCAGACTGCTGCTTCTGCCCCACCCCCGCCACAGCTGGCTCCCCTCAAAGCCTCAGTTCCTGCAGCAGCGACAGGCTTGACCACACCTGACCTCTGATTACTGAGTGGTGCTGGAGAGCCGGCCAGGAAGCCTGAGATTCACTCCAAACAAGCACAAGCTTTGTGGATGAGTTTGCTTTTTGTTTTGTTTTGTTTTGTTTTGTTTTGTTTTGTTTTTTAAATCGGACACACCTAAATAGGACACTCGTGTGGGTTCTTATTTTAATTCAGCCTCCAGACCACAACTGGAGAGCACAGTGCGGCTGGTTCCTAGCCGGTCAATTAGTGGGCGAATGCTGGCATCCTCCAGAAACCGTATCCGGCTTCACAATATTTAGCCTGTATATATGCCTTCAAATTGTAGAAATTAAAGTGTAACATATTATATGCCAGGTCCATACGATCAAAGGGAACCACTTTAATCATGTTCAGTCACAAATGGTCCAACTCAGTCCTGAATTGTTCAAGTAATTAAGGGCAAGCAAAGCTATTTGTCAGAATTATCCAGCTGCATGCAATGTTCCGTGCTCTGCGGACAAGCCTATAAACTTGTCATTCTTTTGTGTACTTTATGTTCTTCCATATATGTTTATCTTTCCAGGTTTATGTAAATTTTCATGTTTTAAAGCCTTAGTTATTTTCATGGGCATTTTCAGTCATAAACGAAACAGTTATTTCATCAACCACAATGTCAACAATTACAAGATACATCACTAAAGTATCTCATTTTTAAACAATTTGAAAACACGTGGAGCTGTGAATCCACTCTCAGGCCTAGGATATTGTCCAGCTACCCAAGCAACAGCACGTGCAGACCTTGTGTAAGACTCTGACCTCTGCAACTGCAGCGGGAGGGAGGTGATCCTGACAGCTGTCCCGTGGCCTTGGTCATCCATTCTGCCTCACAGCTCTGGCCACCACATCACAACATCTCCTTTGCCTGAAGCTGAACCACCCTGAGCATGTTAAAGCAAGGACACACAGGCATTCAGTAAAGAAAGCATCTGAGCTAACGTGAAGCAACTCCCCGGTCCCTCCGCATGAACCAACCACGGGATATTTTCTGACTTTATTGCGTTTCCTCGTCTAATCATTTTTTCTCTTGTTGCCTGACGCTCACCAGGCAGCTGCAAGTCAGCTGCACAGGGTCGAGTGGAATCAGCGTGGGAAGGGTTCGGAGCCTGTTGACTGCATGGCGTGGCATCCACTGCCTCCTCGTGAATGGACTGAGCTGTGTGGTTGAGCCAAGCAGACAGATCGGCTCTGCACCACAAGTGCTCCACCACACCAGCAGACTTTCCCTTATCCCTTGTCAAAAAGTTAGAAGGCCAGGGTGAAGAAGGACTGAGAAAATCAAAAGTTGGAGAGTGCCCCAGCTCTGAAGATCTGACTGAGGCACCCTGTCCAAACCATCAGAGCACTCTGGAAAACCAGTGTCCAGTCTCATCCTCATTAAGAGTTTTGGTCACCCACATGAATTCCATTTATTGCCCTTCTCCAAAAGAGATGTTCGCTTTCATGATTTTATAACCCTGCCATTAGAAATGGCTGAGATGGCATTCCAGCCTCGGGGCTCACTGTGTGGCTGCGACCTTCACTTGCTCACCACCCCATCCAGTCAATGCTAACTGCTGCTGTTCACAACTGCTCCAGCTCCCTACCTGTTGTACTTCTGCAAGTCCAGAAAGAAAGGGGTTAGGGAAAGAGCTCTGATGCCCAGGAGATGTTTAAAAGAATGTGCTATCTGCTAACACCTGGGGGGGCAGGGAGCTCAGAAGAAAGCATGCCAAAGTCCCATAATGAAGAAAGAATGCATTACTCCCTTCCAAAAGCACCAGTGCCCAGCAAAGCAAAGCAGCAAATAATTCCGGGTGCAAGTCATCAGCCTCCTGGAAGGCCACAACACTACTCTGTGTTACAAATATGTTCTCCCACAGAACCAGACAGACAGCCGGTTCCTTTGAGAACTGTTTAAACAAAAGCCTTGTGTGACAGAGAGAGTGCCTTGTGATTTTGGCACAGGGCTCTCAGCACTGAGGTTCCTGGTGAGCACTTGGCTGGCTAATGAATCCGCAAGCATCAAAGAGGAGATGATCAAAACCCAAACAGGTCGGAAGATGCTCGGCCCTGATGAAAGTGTGATGAAGTCAGACAGGAATCTCTTCTCACCACAGTCAGGTCACGCACTGTGTCTCACTCAACCCACAAAATGAAGGAAGTATACAGAGCTGGGAATCCCAGGTGACTTTTTGACCTTGTCTCTTGCCAGTTAGTTTAAAATATGTTAGTGTATTTGTTCCTGAATGAAGAAGAAAGTCATCAGGACTGTTTGGCTGAATTTATTCTTTTTGGTGCTTGAAAGACAACTGCATGGTTTCAGAGTCTAGAGAAACTGGTTGGTTGTTTTAGGTTGTGCAAGAAGGCCTCAGTGTCGAGCCAAAAAGAAGCTATTCCAAGTCTCCAGGCTCTCTCTTCCTTATGGGACCTGGAAACCACAAGGAGACAAATGAAATGGAAGGGTTCAGAGGCAGCCCTCAATGCAAGGTCCTTTGCCCATTGGTAGAATGGGAGACACACAATTCTTGGTGCACAGAGGTCCTCTCCTTACAGTGGGGCAATGTCCCAAGAAACCCGTCACAAGTTGATGATATCACAAGTCAAACATGCACTCGATGGCTCTCACCTGGACATTGCAGCTTAGCAACACAGCACATCGTGGAGCACCCGCTGTTTACCCCACTGGGAACTACAGCTCCCGGAAGCTGTCCAGTGGAAGGAGAGAGCAGAGTTCTACAAATCACTAGTCCAGGAAAGAAAATTCAAACTTCTAAGGATGCTTCCAGTTGAATGGGCTTTGCTTTCGCACTGTCACCGTGTCAGAAGTCTTGAATTCAATGACTGAAAGTCATTGTCTGTGGCTGTTACCCCCCACCACACAGGTGATGCTGTGGAGACATAGGGTGTCCTCCAATCACCCAGAGCCATCTGCCTAGAGACTTCAGAGCCAGTGTATGATTAAGAAGACAGGACGCAAGTACCAAGTTCATGGTCAGCAAAGGTACACATAGACAGGAGGGAGGTTTGTGTGAGGACAGAGAGGAATCGCACATGGGGAATAGTCCAGGTGAGAAGGGACTGGCAGAGACAAGGCATTTGAACCCGAACTTGAGCACTGTGGGAACATGGCCAGAAAAGTCAGTCGGAAGTAGCATGAATGCTAATGACCTGAGTGGGGCACAGGCAACAGCCAAGGGTTCAGCCAGGAGTAATTCTGGGCTGATCTTACTGTAACTGTAAAAGACAAGGCAACCTTATCACATCTAGACTGTAAAGCAAAGGCAGCTCATCAAACTAAAATGTCTATAATACAACCAGCTGTGGAGAACTATGAAGTTACAAGTATTTATGAAGGCTGTTGGAGAAACTTCGTTCCTGCACTTTGAAAGTTGCCCCATCAGATTTTCCTTCCTATACCACAAAGAAGCCACTGACATCATTCACTGCTGTGGTCCAATCCCCAGTCTCTTTTCTCACTCTCTTTGTGAGCTTGCATCATACCAACAGCACATCCGAATAAACAACAGGAGAAAGGGCCAACTGAGGGCACTAGGAGGGTGGAAACTGACCCTGCCAGGTCACTTTGCTGCCTATGATGGAAAGGGATCAATACCAGGAAGCAGGGCACAAGGTTGACATCCCAGATCACAGAAACAGGCTGTTAACAGGAACCCAACTCAGGGAGACCCAAGGTGGAGTCCAGCTGTCCAGAGAGCGCAGAAGACTGCAGGGGTTCTGCTAAGAAGCAGAACTTGCCATCTGGGCAGGCACTGAGCACAGGAAAGATGTGTCCTCACAGGGCAGAAAAGTGTAATGTCAGTAAAGACCCTGAGATTGCTGCATTAATGTCACAGCGAGGGGCTCACCACTGACAGTCACCCTTCAACCTCTGAGCCTGACTCTTGCAAACAGGGATATCAGTGACCTCGACTTCATAAAGTGTCTGTAGAGATTAACCAGAATGGAGCATGTTAAGCCCAGTGCCTGACACACCAGTATTTAATGAATGTTCCCTGTTAACCATTGGCTTTGAGAGCATGTTAATCCGGGCTTCTCTCTCTCTGATTAGTGGAAGCTCCAGGCACTGGAAAGTAAGCCAGCAGGAGAGGACTCAGCTGGAAAAGGTACAGAGCTCTCAGTGTCTGTGGTCAGGAGTCAGGCAATTGGGAACAAGATGGAGGAGACTGGATGAGGAAACAACTAATGTGGGGCATACTGGTACACACAGTGATCTCAGCACTCAGGAGGCCGAAGCAGGAGGATCACAAGTTGGAGGCCAGTCTAGGCTACATTATGATTCCCTGTCTCAAAAATGAAGGAGGAGAGGAGGAGGAGCAGGAGCAGGAGGAGGAGGAGGAGGAGCAGGAAGAAGAAAATAAATAGGTAAACAAGTAAATAGGGGCAGTGGCAGGAGAGGAGTGTCACAGCTCGAAGTCAGACTCAAAACTGGATTAGCAGGATCACTGAGCCTCCAGGCCTGGGATGGAGCTCCTTCGGGCCTCCTTCTTGGGTCATGGTTAGTCTCAGAGACCAGGACAGGACTGGTTTGCCAGGTACTGGGAACTACAGAGAAGCCAGTGGAAGGTAGAGCTCAAAGCTAGCAAGCCCCCCACTCTGGGCTGCCTCCTTCTCTACACAGTACACTCTGTTCCACTCACAGTTACCCCACTGATAGGAAAGAGGGGAGACAAAAGATGTCCGGCTTTTTCCCCCCAGGGAAACATGTCACAGGACTTCAGACCAAATTTACAGTAATGAAGCAACCATGAAAACAAGCTTGTGCCAAATCTCTGTCGTCCAGAAAACATTCTGTCTTGGGGACATTGGGGAGTGGCCATCAGGGGCTCCTCTCAAAGTGTGAGTTTACCTGAATCTATGCCCTCAGGAAAGCCTGCCATGTGCTTAAAGTAAAGAGTTGTGAGGCGCTCCCAGGACATAAGCATTTTCCTTAGAGGGGCCTGTATCTTTAGTAGAAGGGTTGGTTGTCAAGGGCCCCAGGCAAATGCTCCAGCATCTCAAGACTTTCCTTAGGAAATGTCAGCCTGCGCCTGTCAAGCCCTCTAGACAGACTTCAGTGCAATTACCTCTGGCACGATGCTATTTCATCCCAATACCATGTATAGCTTTGGTTGAGGTTTAGAAGAAAGCATGCAACCAGCTTGGGACCCAAGAAATGATTATAAAGACCACTCCCTTACACTTCCTAATTTTTTACAATTCCCCGGAACAAAAGTATATTGGTTTTCTGGCTGTTTAACAAGAAACCTTAAGCTATCCTGGCACGGCCTCTGAAAAGTTTTAAGATGAGCTGAAGTCAAGGAAAAACCGATCTGGGTAATTAAAAGACACATAAACAAAAGATCACTTACCAAAATGACTCGAAACCCTTCAGCAAAACCATTGTAAACCACGCTTTGAGGAGAACAAAACGGTAAAATATTATAGTAAGCAAATGCTTTATTGCTCTAAAGCCATCTTGGAGCCGTGGACTTTCCAACTCTGCTTCTATAGTTTCTTATAATCTGTATTATTTTTAGTTTGACAAAAGCCTTAAGGCATCCATCTTTGAAACAAGGATCTGTGCTCCTTAGCTACAGTGTGGGGGCAGGGACGCCATGCCATAAGTTAAAATGGAACTCAGTGAAGGCTTTGGGTTTGTTGTGTACCGTGAACTCCATCCCTCCATCCCTCCATCCCTCCTTTCCCTACTGAGCTGTATTGCTGAGTAGTAAGAAGGGAAGGTCTAAGACAGAGGGAAGTCTATGTAGCACTAGAGAAAAACAAAGTGGTTTTGACAGGAGTTGAACACCACAATCACATAAAGTATCCGAAAAGGGGAGGACACACAGAGCTCATTCCTCCTGTCCACTGGGAGGGCCCTGGGTCCACAGGCCTTCAAAATTTACCTACAGATCCATCTTGGCCCAGGTCACTTTTGGCTTCACTCCACCATTGGACTAAACCTTATAACGGTAACACCAAGGCAGGTCTTGCTTTAAACTAATAGAGAGAAACACCTTCCCAAATCATAAATACAGTGGATGAAGCCAGGAAGGAAAAATCAGCAGTAACAGTGATGCTGAGCTGGGTTAGGGGACTGCGGGTGGGGGTGGGAACAGAACCAACATTCGTGACACTGTAAGCTAAGAGGGGCACCATTACGACGACAGCTTAGTCGTCGGCTCTACTGTTTCATAGTTCTGCTGTTTAACTGGGGAGGAGGGACTAGATCCCTGTACGACCGTAGAAAAGTCCCCCAAAAGTCCCGGTTTCCTCAAGGGTGAGCCATCCCAAGCCCTGCTCGGGAAATGCGAACTCAACAGCTTTCGGCACAATCACAACGTGTGCCAAAATCCTGAACACATGAGTTATAAGCATTCTCCAAATTCCTTATCATGAAGTCAGAACTAAATACAGAAAGTGAAAGCACGGCCAAGTTCAGAGATTCCTGGTTCCTTCATATCACAGAGCCAGACTTCCCAGGCGAAATGCTAACAGTCGCGACTGGCCTGGGATTTTATTTACCCAATGAATACTTACTAAGTAGAACACGGAAGGCACAAGACACTCTCGCTGCCGCCACCCATTCTGCACCCAAACTGAGCAGCCAGCCAATGCGGGAATCTCACAAGTGAGCTGTAGAAACAGGACCCTGCACCAGGGGCCAGGGAGGCTGCTGGGAAGAACGTGCAGGGGTTCCCTGCCAACTCCCTGAAACCTTTCAAGCAGCAGGTGTCGTGTCAGTTTTACAGATGAGGAGACCAAGAATCTTATCCAGTGTCTTGCCCCGGCCAAGTATGTGTGTTTTCGAAGAGTAATTTCTAGCACATTACATCACTGAGCAACTAGGCAGGACAGTTTTTAGTCCCTAGAGCAATAATTTATTGAACGAGACATAAAAGACCGGAAAAAGCCTGTGCTGTTTTCAAAAGTTCCCAAGTTAATCTCAGGGACTCTTTAAGCACTAAAGGAATCTGATTCGATAATTTTCAGACTCTATTTTCATATTTCCATTTAAATCCTCAAAATTATGAGCCTGCTTAACCTCCCTTTGGAGAAATCTCCGAGACTGGGCCTCCTTATCTGAAGATCTTTCCCGTTACTACAAACTGCAGTTGACTTTCACCTTTGCGAAGGCTAACATCATGAGAAATCTTGAATGCTCAGGCTTGCAGAAAATTCAGCAGCATATAATTTTCTCTATAAAAGGTAGTCTTTCATTCACTCCTTCATTAAGAAGCATTTGATTGACAGCCTGCTACATAAGCCAGGCAATAAAATATAACTAACCTATTTAAGCGACCCCATTGGAGCAGAACAACAGCTGTGTTGTCTTAGAAACCAAATGGTCAGCCTAGGCTCCCGCACCTGGAAAGTGATTCATCTCAGTGCATCAACACCCCTGCACAGGAATCAATCCCATTTCAGCAAAATGATAAATCTATGCCATGGGTTTTAGGTGATTGGTATGTAATTGAAACCACAGTGTCAGATCTCTAAATGTTAAGGTTCTTTTCCTCGAGGGCAAAGACATGGAATCCAGTGCCATGTGCTGTGTCTCACTGGGTGGTCACTAGAACTTCTTGTGTCTTAACCTCCTCATCAGAAAGACTAAGGAAAAAGTAGATTGCCTCTGAGTTCTCTCAGCTCAAAATACTGAATCTATGTTGTTTCAGGGTAGCTGTAGAATTATGCATTTTAATCTTAGTGGGATTTGTTTGTTATAGGTAATATTCACATAATCATTTCATTTTCATAAAAAATTCTCTTCAGGAATTAAAATCCTTTATATTACAATGATAAGATCTACAGAGCAAACACTTATGATTCTATATAATGGAGAAATAAAAGCTGCAGCAGCTGTTACCAGTCAACAAAACACGTCACCGTTCCTAAGAAGCATGAGCTACTCAGTTCTTCAAGCCACACAACTGCAAAAACTTTTAAAACCACCTGACATTGGGGCTGGGGAGATGGCTCAGTGGGTAAAAACACTTACCACGCAAGTGTGAGGACCAGAATTTGGATGCTGAGAACCCATGGAAGTGCGGGGTAGGCATGGCAGTCCACCTGTCATTCTAGGGCTTGAGCGGTAGAGACCAAAGTTCCCTGGAGCAAGCTGACTAGGAGACAAAGCAAATTGGAGAGCTTTATATTCAAGTCAGAGACCCTGCCTCCTTATATAGGGTGGAGTATTTACGTGGAAAACACTCAACATCAGCATGCACCCTCACAAACATGCACCCACATACATGTGCATGTGGATACACACACATATCACACACACACACACACACACACACACACACACGCAACAAATACCCTGGCCTCTTAACCACAGTGTAATCAGATGTCTCTCCCATTGCTAGTAACTGCTTGGAAGTGTATGCGAAATCTAATTCTAGACCATGGTTTTCCAAAGTGGGCCCCAGGAGGGCCTGTGCAGGTCAACTCCCTGCTCTGTGGTGCCTGTTTGAGTTTGTATACGATGGTGATAAAACTGTTGCTAGAGATTAGCATTCAGTGGCTGTGCGCACTACATCTGCACAGCTGTATGTGGTCCAAGCTTCCCAGCACCATGGATTAGGAGGCAGGATGTTTCACGTGGCAGGACATTCAGGCACAAACACCACCGCCACACCCAAGGGTTATGTTAAAGCATTGGTGGCAAACTGGGTGCAGCTCACAGGCAGGAACTTCATATCATTCTCTGTGTAAGCTGTGGTCTGGATGTGTTTTGCCCCCCAAGGACTTGTATGTTTGAAGCTTGGTCCTTAGTGTGCTAATGTTGGGAGGTAGTATGGAATGTTTTAAGAGATAAGGCCTGGGGCAAGATGATCATCAGGCCATGGGGGCACGGTTACCACCAGAAATAAGTGTGCACTTCCCTTAGGATCTCAGTTCCTAAAGAATTGGTTGCTATTAAAGAGTAATCCTGGCTACTCTCTATTCAGTGGCTTCTGTCTCACTGAGCAATCTCTCCCTCTCTCATGGGGGATGCACCATGCACCCCCCCATGATGTCATCTGCTGTGGTGTGAGGCAAGCACCCGGCCCTCACCATAACCAATTTACATCCTTTAGCCTTCAAACCTGTAGGCAAATAAACCTCTTGTTACAAGTTATCCAACCTCAGTAATGGAAGTTGTAGTCATGGAAACAGGCAGTGATGCGAAATAGGTGAAAACACTTGCACAGGGCTATGCAAGATTTTGAAAAGCAGGACTTCTTGCCTCATTTGAATTAGATTAGGCAACATAAGACCCAGGCTTCAACATGCCAGAAATGACACTCCCGCGTTACTCCTTAAAATATTGTCCTCATCATAATTTAAGATTTCAACACTTTTTATTACGATGAGGCAACTTACCTTGAGATCTACCTTTTCAGGGAACAATGAAATACGACATCCTCTACTGACGCTGGCTACAGGGACACAGCAGAGCTCAGCGCCTTCTTCCTGACTGAGACTTAGATTGTTAACTCTCTCTTCCTTCCTCTCCCCAGCACTGTTCCTTTCTTTGATTCTAGAAACTGACCGTTTCTAAGCCTGCCATCTAATTGAAACCATATAACACTTGCTCTGCTGTGTCTGGCTCAAAACTCTTGCCATAATCTGCAAGGTTCATTCGGGGTGCCCCACGAGGCAGTACCTGGGTTTTAAGGCTGATTCATATTCCATGTCTGTACATACCATGCTTTCTTTATCCATTCATCTGTTGATGGGCCTTTAAATTGACCTCACGATCTTGCTGTGGCCGACTTATTTCAAATTTGGAGAAATAAAATGGAACTACTACCCTATTTCTCATTTGTGGAGAAGACTCCATAATTTCCATGGCAGTGCATCACTGTTGATTCCCAGCACTCGGGAGGCAGAGGCAGGGAGATCTCTGTGAGTTGAAGGCCAGCCTGTCTACATAGTGAGTTCCAGGACAGCTGGGGCTACAGGGAGACTCTGTCTGAAAAAGACCAAAAAAATATTTTTAATAATCATTTACAAAGAAAGCTGAGGGGGGCTGGAGAGATGGCTCAGCGGTTAAGAACACTAGTTGTTCTTGCAGAAGACCAGGGTTCATACCCCAGCACCTACATGGCAGCTAATAACTGTCTGCAACTCCAGTTCCAGGGGATATGATGGCCTCTTCTGTCCTCCACAGGTATTGCACAACACAGGTACACTTACCTACATGCAGGCAATACACGCATACACATAAAATAAAAATACTAAATAAAATATTTTTTTAAAAAAAAAAAGAAAGAAAGAAAGCTGAATGCATCACCCAGGTGAACTCAGGGGAGGCTTTTTATCATGGGTGGCTGGTAGCCTGGACCTGGCCTGAATAAGGAATGAGAATGCACTATCTGTGCTAAACTGACCGATTACAGCACCAGTTGGGGGGACTGCATGTCCCTGTGTAGCACTTTGTTTCACTTCTGGAAACAATGTCAAGTTCAACATATTTCAGCTTGCAGCTGAGGTGAGAGGCTCCTTGGCCACTCTGGCATCAATGTCAGTGACCTGCTCCCCCAATATGCCGTGTAGTAAATAGCCTAGGTACGACAGTCAGGACAGTACATTTTCATTAGCCCAATAACCTCCTTCAGCATTGAAAGCTCTCCAGAAAACTCAAGTTTCAGAGCCATGTTGGTGACAATAGAGGCCAGAGGGTTTTAGATGATATTTGTCATCAGCTACTGACAACAAACAGCATCTACCCGCATTATGGAAAATTTTAAAAAGTGTTCCAAGCACTGTCTCCTCAGCTACAAGGAAGCCCACTTGATCCCCAAGTTCTACAGATTTGTTTCATTAATGGGCTTCCACACCCCATAGCCTAGTGCAAGCAAGCACACATGTGTACATGGGCACAAGTGCACACACCCAAACGTTAAACAGATAACACAGAAATGGGGCATCGTTACTCTGCTCAAGGCTTTCCAGCCAAGAAGATTCAAGAAAAAAAAAAAAAAAAAAAGATAATTTCACGCAGTCTAAACCAACAATTCAAGTCTGAATGAAAAAAAATCTCCATATGTACAAACAACATTCAACTGAAACATATCTCTCCAGAACCCACTTTCCTCATCAATAAACAAATAGCACCAGTGAATCTCAAAAGCTGAGCCCCCACTTCCTGACTCCTTTCCATCAGCCAGACACTGGGGACTCAGAACCCCCCAGCACTGAATGATCTCCACAGCTCCTTCTGGCTTAGCCCACTCTAAATCTGTAAGCTACATTTGTTCGTGATTTGTACTCCACCCAGCAGAGTATGTTATGGTCATTCTGTAGCTGTTGTGGCCAGGTATCGGCAGGAGGCTTTGGATGTTTTCTTCTGGAAGGTCTTCACATGGTCAAGGTCTTGCTTGACAGAAGACAACTTCAACTCAGTTATTGTTGTGCCAAAAGCAGCGGGTCACAAACCTGTCCATCAGGGGACAAAGAACACGGGGTAGAATCCTCAGAGGACAAAGACGGGGGACCAGAGAGCCCAGGCAGAATGGATCACAGGAGGCAGAGCGCCACGCACAATATCCCTTATCAAACCTTTTTGTCTTTATCCACCACTCTCACCGTTTTCTGTGAAAGCTGGGCACTGTAAGAAGGGTCCACAGCTCCTGCTTGAGGGTCTAGACCCACGAGCTGGCCCTCATCACTGGAAATTTTTGTCATCTGGTTACTCAGTCACATGCAGAATTAAAGGTCAGCTAAGCATAACACATTAACATAAATAGGCTCTAATAATTTCATCTACAAATGGGAAAATTGCTGCTGGACTATCACCAACTACTCCTGTCTGACAGCAGTCTGGACACAAGAACAATGGCGCACTGACAATGGGCCGTCTTCTTTGTGAGAACTTATTTGAATAGAGACTTTTAAATATAAAACCATCTTCAAGTCAAAAATGGATTCTGCATAAAATATTCATTCCACATTCTAAAATGTATTATAAATGCAAAGTGGAATAATTTTAAGTAATTGTATTCCAGGTATTCCTTTGAGTGCTCAGATAAACCATTTTTCCTGGCCCATTTAATTGGAAGAAAACTAGAATAGAAGTTTTTAAAGGTAGCAATGTTGGAGTGCAGGCTTTCTATCATTTTAAAATAAGTTTTGTTTAAGTGCTAAACTGAAGGAAATGTAAATGATAGGGTACACTATCATCAAAACAGCTCAACTGCCAGTATTGTCACTGACACACAATAGATCACCCTGCCGGACACTGCATGGTTCTCACATTGCTGTCCGCTTATCTACTCAGTGAGAATTGCAAATCATCTGCTTTGGACCTCACCACGCCTCGAAAGAACAGCAAATCGCAGATTTCACTAATGACTGAAAGAAAATGGGAAAAGTTTGACGATGTTCAAATATAAGTTCATGCTTGAAATATAATTGTAAAGACCTTAAAAAGTAGCAATTCTCACTTTATTAAGGTTCTCAGGCAGTTGTTTGTTTGTTTTGCTCCCTTTCCCCCTAACTGAATTCAATCACTTCAAACTCTCAAAAATTTGCCCTGAGATAGGGTCCCGGGCTGCAATTTTCAAGACCACAGACTTGCTGAGCATGGGTAGGCACATGGCATGGAACATGGGGATCGTTGGCACAGTCAAGAGACACACCATGCCAGGTGTCTACCCTGCCCCCTGCTGGATCCACGAGGCCAGCTTCAGCCACCACTCACATGACCGCTCCTGCTAACATACATGATGTTCCAAGAAGCTTTCAAACTCACAATGTTAAAGTTATGCAACCTACTCTCCAGAAACAGTCACCCTGCTCACTCTGCTTCCCTTAGATGCGAACAGGGCCACCAGTCTAACATGAGCCCAGGGAATGGGTGGGTTAATGGCACTTGGTTGAACTGAATGCTATGAACTAATTCTTCCCAGCTGGTCATTTATCCTCAGGAAGTGTCCCGATTCTCAAGCATTATTTTCTAAATCTTGGAACAGATTATCTCTCTTAGAATCTTTGAGCTGTGGATACTTGGAGGTCTTAATGTAGCTGTTCAGGACATGATACCAAAAATTCTCCAGGTCTAGGAAAGCCTCACTTCCTCCTCCAGGCTTCCTGGCACCAAGAGAGAGGCACTCAGAGCAAATACAGTCCATCATAGCTGATCGCTTTGTGACGGTCTAACAGCTATTTGTTTCTGAGGGATTTTTTGATTTGGAAGTGATTTGGATGTTTTGGTTTTGTGTTTTTGCCCAAGTGATTGATCACATGATATTTTTCTCAGCAATTGATATAGATTTCCTTAGAAAGGATACATGTTGTGATGAGACATTCCTTCTCACATTATGTTAGAGGAGTTTTGAATCTTTTCCACTTCTACTCACAAAGAATCCATTTGGGGAAAATTCATGAGCCTAAAAAAAAAGACTAAGGAAATTCTAATAGTGAACAAGTTAAGACTTCCAAGATGCCTGAGAACAAATTAAACCTTGTTTTATAACAGAAAACTTGACAGCTGCTACTCTGTATTTTTTTTTTTAATATTTACTATAAACAGCATTAAGGATAGACTTTTCTTTTCCTTCAGGAGGTACCGTATGTTGTGGGTAAATGCTGTTAGCCTCGGCGTCTCTTGCTAGCGATGTCTCAGTGTTGTGGAGCTAAGCTTGAGAACACGCAAAGATAAGTCTCTAGAAAACCAAAAATAAGGTGGTGCCCTCACTGCAGTCCACTCCACAAAGAATCTCCATAAAAGCACTTCCTGCTCTGACTTCATCGCATTGGGTTAGATCTGCCTGTTTAGATGTAATTCTGTCTTGCCCAGATTTAGAAAACAAACTCTGTCCTTGCTTTATAGAAATGCCTTTGCATTTCTTTCTGTGCGTATTTATTTGCATGTCAACTAGACATTTCTATTTGCCTCCTTTGCCAAATGCTTCCACATCATGGTTTCCCAAACAAAGAGCAGCAATCCTCCTAACTCTCTCCTCAGCCAGGGCACAGGAGCTTCCAGGGATAATACCAGAAACAGAGCTGCACTTCTAAAAAGTCCTCCGAAGGGGCCAACAAGAAGCCTTGCAGCATGTTCCTCCTCACGGAAGGACCTCTCTGAGGACTGGCATTCCCGAGACAGTTGTCCAGCACACCAGGACAGCCTGTGGAAGAGGAAGCTAGGAGAAACACTGTCAGTGAGGTAAGGCAGGAACTCCAGCCGCAGAATAAACCCAGAACTGATTAAGTTTCTTTGGTCTTTAGCCAGTTGACTGTCACAGAACATGCTAAGCCTGAGTGTCGCCCCCCACACCCTGCAGGGGGTGGGAGACCGTGGTGTTCACTGAGCCGTTTTTAGAGACAGTGTAGCCAAGAAGTGTCAAAATGCCTTCCTAAAATAGATGCTCCTCCTGCCAAGGATAAACGTACATACTCTAAGACTCAGCCTGGTGGCTCCAGACAGTTGTTGAAGCATCTGCTTGCATCTCACAGAGGAATATCCATCCCGAAGTGTGTGAGTCGACCTGTGACAGGAGCGTACAAGTTAATTATAGTTATCAGCGATTAGTCGGTATTAGTGCAGCAGCAAACCTGTTAGCCTGGTCTTTCATTCTTCTATTAATAGGGAAAGCAGTCGCTTTCTGTGTTACAGTTATAGGAGTGCACTGAAGCGTGCCAGAAAGATTTTTTTAATATTTTATTATTTTTATTTTATGTGTATGAGTGTATTGTGTGCATGTATGTGAAGATTTTTAAAGAAAAATAAAGTCAGTGCACAAAGCTGGTTGATTTTTGATATCTGTTGTCAAAAGCTTTAGCAAAGCCTTGGAAAATAGTCAAAGATTATGTTCATGTTTACAGTTTAGAAGCCTGAAGAGGAGACGATGTCCTATAATTTAAAAGACTATGGGAAATTTTTCTAGCCAAGTATCACACAGCAGTAATCAGAGCTTGATATGGAGTGCTGGGCTGAATGTGTGACAAAGATTGCCATCATAATTTAAAAATAAGGATCGAAACGTCACATCTCATCAAGTTTCTGGCCCCTGAGAGTGACACAATGGGACGATGCTACAAGTGAACATTCATATTCGTGAAAAAACAATTACGGCTTTAAGAATGCACAGGGTTTGGCTGGTACAGCTGTCTGTCCTCTACCTTTCATCCCTAAATTTTTCATGCCCCAACAGAGCCACGAAGAACCAAGAGGTCATATGGTCAATTGGTACCAAAGCCCCAAACCACCCAGGTCTGTGACCCCTCAAAACATTAGAGACGCCAAAGATGTACCCCAAGATTTCATTGAGAACTCCTTTTGTACAGTGCTGGAATCGAACCCAAGGCCTCCCGCATGCTAATAAGTACGCTGCCGCTGAACTACATCCCAGGTCCCACTGAGAACTTCTTACAAATACAATGATTTTACAAAATATTACATAAACCTAGTCTTGACCGTTTTTGATGGTAAACCCACTGAGTTTGACGTATACAGTATGGAGAACTAGTTAGGCTATGCCAGTTGTCTGGATAGATGAGAAAATGGAATGTTGTTACCAAAATAACTTTGCTCATGAAAGTTCAAGATTAGAGTGAGACTAAAAGCCACTCTTTGAATGTAGAAGATCTCACTGTTTCTTTTCCAATGAGAGCTTGAAAAGACAAAGGGACTTTCAGAACCGGAACTTGTGATAGGTGTCGAAAACTAGTCATATGGACCTTGACATTCAAACTTGTTGCGTAGGGACTGAGCCTAGTTTTTCCCCAAGCTCAAATCAGCTCAACCCCAAATCACAGAGGATAAAGCCATTTCCTACTAATCCCAAACCACATGAACCCAGAGGCTAAAAGGAGTGTTGCCAGGTCATCTCCCCACACGTAATCCAATGCACACCACAGTGCAGACCAAGCAGAACAGGTCAAAGACTCCAAAAGTAGCATGCCTGCCAGAAACGGGTCAAGGCTCAGATTTTAACCAAGATTGTAAAGCAAACTGGCAACATGAAATTACCAGCCTGGTGTTCAGTGTCATCTAACTCCACCTCTGCTGTGACAGGGAATTACACTAAAGACCGGTGCCACAGTGGAATTCACATGAGCAAGGACATGAACATGGAAAGGCTGCATGAGGCATGAAGTCTGCTGTGAGACAGGGGTCCTCCACCATCTTCCATTCCCAAAGCCTCGCTCCTTCAATTCCAACCTGGCTTTCCCAGGTCCTTGCTGAGGCCATGGTGTTTGAGCTGGGCACAGCAGCCTACTTACTGTCACAATGTAGCTTCTCTAACCTTCACACACACACACACACACACAACCCCCCCAGGGAGAGGTGATGACAGACAAACTCACATGGACTTGTTAATGGTTGAAAGTGACTTCACACTGAGTTGACAGCATTCTAAAGACAGGAAAAGTGCCCAAGTACCAGCCAATAATTGTTAGAATAGAGAATGAAGATGCAGGGACTCTGCAGCAAATGCCCCTACCATGAGATGACAGAGTTGGAGGAAACAGCCACTGCGGGGAGGAAGGACCATGGGGTTCTGATCTTTGCTGTATGTAATTCTGTCTTCAGCTGCTCCCCAGTTTGTTTTGTCATAGAAGTCAAAGGGCAGAGAGTCAAAGGTTTAGAAAAAAACCTGTAAGTTTGAATGGAAGCTCACCACTTACCAGTTGAGTGGCCCAGCCAACTTGTTTAGGTTCTCCAAAGCCAGGATCATGTGGCATAAGAAACAATAGCAAACATAAGGTGCATTGCAAATGCCTTGTGACAACTGGGTGCTCAAGTGTCACATGTTTACTATTACGCCTCTTGATGCTGGTCATCCTCAAGGTCAAAGCAAGCCTGTGCACCTTCTGATAATGTTTCTTCCTCAGTCAGCAGTGCTAGCCTGTGACATCAAAGAGGGGAACCATTAGTGCCAAGGAGCTCAGGCCTGGCCATCACACACAGCTCAGGTTAACTGTTCGCTCTGCTCTGCCTCCTGCCATGACCCTAAACTAGTCACTAGACTTCTTGCAGCTTCCTTTGATTCCTTATCTAAAGGCACAAGTACTAACATCTACCTCCAAAGTCTCCTGCAAAGACTGAATACAACAGAGCCTGGAGAATGCTTGACACACAACCTGGCACACAGATCGATAACAACAGCTGTCATTAGTAGCACTGTGATATCCCGCCACCACCCAGGTACCCCCAGAGGATTCACCATCTGGCCCAGTTCCTGTCCTGACCTAAAGCTTGTCAAGTCTCTACTGGGATACCACCCCATGGAGCAGCAGTACGGAGAACAGGGAAGGCTGCCTTTCCACACACAGTGTCACGTTTATTCACTTCATTGCAATGATCACAATCTATACTGAACTTGGGAGTGTGGGTCTCCTGCTTATTTCCTTTTACTCCACTGAAATGTCAACTACATGAGCAGGAGGGGGTCCTCTTCTGCCTCGTTTATCATAGAACAGAGTCTGGTAGATAGAAAATATTCAGAAAACATCTGAGGAACTATATGATGGGCAGGGGACATCACTGACTCTATCATCTCACCTGCCACACCATCCACAGAAGAGTGAACTGATAATTAGCAGCCTAGGGAACCCGTGTGTGAAATGTACTCTCAGGCCCAGCCTTGCTAACAGGTGTCTCCTGGACTCAGTGGGAAGTTGTTGAGGTCAGTCATCAGGTATCTGCCTCAGGCCTACAGGGCTGTGGTTTTCAGAGTGTGGCATGCAGAAGAACCACCTGGGGACATTGTTAAAATTCATATTCTTGGTCTCATCAAACCAATCTGGTTACGATAAAGTTTTCCTTTGAGGGGAAACAAGGGTTGAAATTAAGAGTTAAAATGAGCAGAGAAACTCTGAGCACCTTGGAGTACATAGGACATCTGGGGACTCTGTCCATGACTGACTCTTGAACTTGGTGAGAAGAGAGGGAATGGCACTCCCCTGTAAGGCCAGAAAACCAGAACAAAAACACAGTCTCTTACCTCTTAGGCTCCTGGACTGCACCGTGAGTTGAGGATCAAGCAGTTAGCATCAACTGCCTCAGAAAAACGTGGATGTATAAGATGCCATAGGACTATATCTGCAAATCTTCACAAAAGACAAGGCTTATTCAGAGAGACTTTGATGATGCTTACTTCCTGCCCCATAGTCCTCTTTGTGTAAGACATCTGTGCTCAGTTCTGAAGTCCACCATCAGGGTCCAGAAACACTGTGGGAAGAGAGACGTGTGAAAAGTTGTAGACAGAATGAGAAAGCACCAGTCCTCGGTCGTCACAGTAACCTTTGTGACCTTAGGCAAAACCATAACTTACAGGATTTTCATGTTTATGCACTTGGATGCATAGCCAAGGTATGTGCTTTGCTGTATGAAAAAAATAAATTCAGTGAATAGTGAGATGCCGTTGAAGGGAGCAGGAGAGGAGAGGAAACACACACATCAGGCTTCTGAGGTTTGAACTCTTCGCATAGTATGACCCACCCCACAGAGACCAGCTTAAGGAGTTTCTAAAGAAATTATTGATGGCAGATTCCTTCAAAACATAAGTGATAGGGCAAAACAGCTTCAGAAATCCAATTTCAGTTTTTTAAGCTTGTTTTCAAGTTTCTAATGAATGTGGGAGCAGAATCAGGATGGACTTCAGAATTACATAAAGAGGATGACAGATTTGAGGGGGAGTTAACAAGTTCTTACTCCATTATAAGAAAAGCTGTCAGTTCAACTAGTATCTGTTTCATTTCTAAAGAGGTAGAACATTGCTCTGTGTAATCAAAACTCTGAGGAAGAGGACTTTTTTAATATATTAAATATTCAAGCCAATTAGTCATTGGGATCACTTCCTTCCAAAAGTGGATTATGAAATATATTACAAAGAATGTCATATTCCACAGGCGGAAAGCCCCTTATCAGCTCCAAGAATTATGTGACCACCCGACCTCAACACTTTTACTTACTAGAAAAATCATTTTTAATTACATTCCATTTTTTCTCTGTGTATTCCTTTTATTTTATTTTGCATGCTCGCACAAAGTTGGGGCAGCAGATGAGGGTGGTCTTCCTGGCGCTGCTCTAGGACGATATTCCAAAGACATTAAATCCTGTAAGAGAAAGGAAGTAGACGATGTTGAGAGTTTGCCTGGTCAATGTGAAATGTTGGCAAGGTTCCACTCTCTGTTCTGCAGGATGCTGAACAGATGAGCTCATGTGTTTGGGGTAGGATTTAACTCTCACTTCTGTCCCCCGAGGGATTCTTCCATTCATGGAGCTCCTTCTGAAATCAGGACAGCAGATGAGTTTGGGCAGTAACACTGAAGAATTGCAAGGGGGGAGCGGATGGTACTGAATAATCATTTTCACAGTTTCCTCAGGACTGCATTAACGCTGCTTGGATTGGCTTTGAGGGAACATTGGGTTAACACAGGTCAGTTTAGCCACCTTCACGTAGTCGCTCTATAAGCCAAAAATAATATCAATTTCCTGGCTGAACACTCTAGATGTAGAGCGGGAAGCAAGTGAATTTGTTGCTCTGTGTGGGATCCAACCAACAAAGAAGGACTAGCTAGTGATACAGAGGTGATCAGAGCCAGGGCAGAGGGCTTCACGCAGAAGGAAAACAAAGACAGGAGATCGGATTCCAGACAGGGTGTTTAAACATCAAAGGAAAAGAGTCCACTGAAGACAGAAACTACAAGAAGAAATGCATCTCAAGAAATGGCAAAAATTTACAATCTCAGCTTTAAAAAAGAGTACTGAGCGATCTGGGAGAGAAAAGGAAGGTCAGGAGCTGTGACGGCGCAGACCGCTTGCTGATGAGCTCCAATCTTAGGTGAAGCCGAATGTGAACACTGGTGCAGACTCCACCGCCTGGTCCTGCTTGCCTGAAAGCGCACCTCTGCCGACCACATCCCCACCCCATACTGGCCTTCACGTCCCCACCCCACACGTGGCCCTTCGTGTCCCACCCCACACACGGCCAAGGGCCAGGACCTACTGAGAGGCTACTCTGAGCTAGGGCGAGATCCTAGAGCCTTCTTACACAAACTTCACTCTTCACTGTGACTCTGCAGAGGAAGTGTCATTGGGTCTAATGTAAGCAACAGAGGTTCAGAAAGAGAAAGAAAATTGCCCTAAATGGCATCACTAATGATTCACAGGGCTGGGATCCCCTTCAGTGGGTTTGCATTGTGCTCTGAAGCAGCCTTGGAGAAAGGTGTAAAGGGAAAATGAGACAAACCGAGGACAAGGATGGTGAGAGGAGACGGTGTGCGTGCACCGCGCTGCATCCCTAGGTGTCTACTCAATATTTTTTAATCTTGTTTATTTTTATTTTATGTGCATGAGTGTTTTGCCTTCATGCAATGCCTACTGAGGGCAGAAGAACACGTCAGAGGCCCTGGAACTGGCGTTAAAGACCGTTGTTAGCTGCCATGTTGGTGCTGGGAACTGAACCTGGGTCCTCTGCAAGAGTAGGCAGTGCTCTTAACTGCTGAGCCACCATCTCTAGCGAAGACTTGGATGCAGACATGTCTTCTAGACATTTCCTTCTCTATGTTCATCTCAAGGCAAAAAAGATAAAAATGAAGTTTACATTAGATAATCACTAAAAGTAAATACAAAGAGACATAAAAATGCTGAAATCATTGCGGCTGCATCCTATTTTCTCTTTGTAAGTTCATTTTTATTTATTTATTATTTTTATTTTATGGGTATTTGTGTATTCCTTCCATGCATGTAGTTGCACCCATGTTATTGCAGTGCTCTCAGAGGTCAGAAGAGGGTATTGGATCCTGTGGAACTGGAGTTACAGACTGTTGTTAGCTGCCATGTTGGTGCTGGGAACTGAACCTGGGTCCTCTGCAAGAGTAGGCAGTGCTCTTAACTGCTGAACCATCTCTCCAAGCCCTTTAGTCTACATTTTATAGCTATTATATAATACATCATCTGCATCAACATTCTCTCACCTAATCCTCACAACAGCCATATGCAGCAGGAATGCATCCCAATTAACACAGACAATCAAATAACCTTCCCAAAGTGACACAGGCAGACCATCAAGCCAGTGCTTGTCCGCAGTGAGATACAGCGCCTTGCAGAAAGAACAGCTGGTCAGTTCCTCTTTCCTGACAACTGAGGGTTCACACCACAAAGGGTCACCAACTGCCTGCTGGGAGCCCTGCACTGCCTGAAACTGGAAACACATCACTAGACTACACAAAGGACACAAACGGGTGGCAAGCCCTGCTCTCATGGAGCTGGAGCTCTGGTGGGGTGGTCAGATAAGAAACAAGATGATAGAAACTATATTGGAAGTTAGGTGGTGATAAGTAACACAGAGGAACGGAAAAAGCAGGAGACAGGAAGCGGAGGAGCCTGAGCTTTTAGCTAGGGTGTCTGCAGAAGGCTTCACTGACACATTTGAAGGAAGACCTGAATGAATCAAGGGCATGAGTCATGTGGAAATCTTGGAGCCCAGGAACTAGAAGTGCAAAGGTCCTGGGGCAGTCCAAGATGAGGCAAAGTGGCAGACCAGGAGGCCAGACAGTACTGTGGGATCAAAATAGAAACTGATTCGTTGGCCACTGTGTTTAGCAATGTGTGTCACTGGTGCCCTTAACAAGAGCAATATGTGGGAGGTGAGTGGAGGTGTGACAGCAGACCACAATCATGGAGAGCTCAAATATGGAAGACACATTAGGTTTCTCCCAGAGGAGGAAATAGAAAAACAGAGCAGCAATTAAGGAAGGAACGCAATATGAAGACCATGTTAAGACGAAGGAAATCAAGACTAGATTCAGACGGGAATGGCCCGATGGAAAAGCATCATTGGCTGATGGGGGAGGGGCATGCTTACAGAATGTCCTTTAAAAGAAAGACCTATGAATGGCCCGCCCAGGTGGAGGAATGTCGCACAGAAGGCATAGCTCTGGACCAGGCACGGAGGATGGGGGAGGATGGGTCTCTGTACTAGCTGCTGTTTCCTCATGAAGTAGAAAGCAAAGAGACTGTGTGTGAGGAGGGAGGTGTTAACATTTGGCAGAAAAAGAAGAGGAAACGAAATCATTGTCCAGGAAGGTAAAAAAATTATACGCAGTTTAAAAAAAGATACAATTGACAGGCAGAGCTATGGCCCACTTAAAATCCATGATCATGAATAGAGCTAAGAATAGACCAAGCAGTTCCGTGTCCTTCCTTGGCATCGCCCATGGTAGGCATGGAGAAGCAAGCGCAGGTTAAGCATGTTGGAATTTAGCTGAGGGAACACAAGGAACCAAGGGAGAGGAAAGCCAGCGAGTGTGCACATAAACAAAGGGAAACGATGATTCACCAAGTAACTTAAGCTGGGTGAAAATGGATGTGAGATCACGAGGAGGCCAGAGGAAAGCATGTAAGATGTGAGAATAAATGGGTCACCGTCCGTTTCCACCCACACTTGAGAAGTTTGTGTGCTGTCCAAAAGCACCCTACTGTAACAGCAAGTAGGCACTAAATCTTGTCTGTGTCCTAAACTGGAAGATATGGATGCGTTGCCTCACCCAGAAATGTTGTTTGAAATTAAGGTTTAGGGGCACGTAGTTCAGTGGGTAGTGTTTACCCAGGATACATGAAACCCTGAGAGACAGAGGCTATAGTTTCAGAAGTTCAAGGTCATCCTTGGCTATACAGCAAGTTTAAGGCCAGCCTGGGCTACATGAGACCCTGTCAGAAAGCAAGAGAAAGACAGAGACAGAGATAAAGAGACAGAGTGAGGATAGGACGAGAACAGAACAGAACAGAAGGTGATGGGCAACGGAGGGGAAGGGAGGGAAAGGAAAAGAAAAGAAAAGAAAAGAAAAGAAAAGAAAAAAGAAAAGAAAAGGAGCCAGTGAGATGGCTCAGAGGGTAAAGGTACCTGCTCATGGCCTGAGTTCAATCCCCAGAACACACATAAAGGTGGAAGGAAAGAACTGACTGCATGGAGTTGTCCTCTGAGCTGTGTGAGTGTGTATGTGTGACCTGCCAACAACTACAGAGAAACAGTGGTGTGGGAATGTCAGTGAGCCATGAGCCGAGTCCTCAGGTGTCAGGCAAGTGACGTTCCTGGAGTGCTGACTGAAAAGGAACTGGGCACTGCTGGGTGAGCTCACGATGACCTGAGAGTCACAGGCGAGTGAGCTTAAAGAGGAGAGAGATCAATGGGCCTAGAGGTAGAAAGGAGGAGCAAAGGAGCTGGCTGACCTCACCCCCAGCTTGCACCCTATGAAGAGGAAGAGAAGGAAACAGCGGTCCCTTGGGACTGCTGAGGGGAAGCAAGTCCTGCAAAAACTCAGGAGGGATAAGAAGCTTCACTGAAGCATGGGGAATCTGAGACAGTGCACTACAGTTTACCTTAAATTCCAAAAGGTCAGTGACATACTTCAAGGGAGAGAAGGCACAGAGGAGCTAGAGTTGGACATAAAGGTGGCCTAGCCTTGCGCTTCATGTGATAAGTGACATGAAAAGGGTAGCCCTCATGGCCCCAAGGGAGCAAACACAAGTCCGGAGTGTTTGAGGTCAGGATGGTCTTCATCCTGGAGAATTTCACAGTACTCTCTGGACTTCCCCTGATGGAGACCTCCAGGCAAGCAGAGGCTATTCCTGTCGTCTGATCATCTAACATAAACCAATGGCCCCGACAGAGCTTCCTTCAATGGTGGAAATGTTCCCTGCCATGTCTGCATGGCAGCCACTAGCCACTGTGGAAACACATATTGAACCCCAACCCCACAACCCACCTTTCTGGTCATTCTCTTACTGCTAACAGGACACCTTCTCCTTACTTGGCCACCAAAGAATATCTTTGTCAAATGAGGAAGAATAACGTGAACCATACAAAATAGACTAAAATCCCGAGGCAGCAAGCACTTCTTGAATAAGCCAAAGAACTAATTAGAGGCGATAATTAGAAAGGGATATGAATTATTATTATTATTATTATTTTATTATCAAAAAGTAAACTTTATGAAGTTCTAGAAGAGATTACAGAGCTGGTATCTAGTAGCTCCTGAAGCACGTGTCCCAGAAGCCAGCACCAGCTCACTGAGAACATATCAAAAGGACCTCTCCAGGGACCACTCTTCAATCACCCAGGAAATGCTCTCTGACGTGGAGAGGACATTGCCTCCCCAGCAGTGAACACCCATCTCTAAATAGCCAAATGTCCAAGGGAGCCTGGGAGAAGAAGGCAGGCTGCCCTGGGGCCTGCAGCAAGCAGCGCAGAGCGTTAGGTGTCTCCTGAGCAAATGAGCAAAGGACCGAGGCATCTACAATGAGCAGTTCGGGAATATCCTGGCAGGACCACCACCTGGCAGGACCACCAGGCAGACCCAGCTCCACCCCGTCACTGCACGATGGAGATACTGGAGGGATTAAGGAGAAAGTAAAACCGCTTCTTCTAAACACTTCATCAAAAGAGATAAAAGCATTGCCTTTCTCTTTCTCCGGTGAGCTTTATTCCTGTCCCTGCAGCAGCGCCTGTACCCAGGATGCTCACCACCCCAGACTCTGGCTAAAACTGCCTTTTAGCAAATAGAGGCGAGGCAGAGAACAAGGCAGAAGCCCTTCCTACCCAGAAGCCACAGGAGGAAGTGGTGTTCTCTAACTTCCTGGCCCCTGGGAACTGTGGCTCTGAGAAGGTGCCTGGGCGGAACCTCTTGTTCTTCAACATGGTGTCTCCCTTGGGAAAGCTCTGTGACAGTTCTATAGCTGGGGTCGGCATGGCACTTCACCACTGACCCTCTGGTGGGCACGACTTAATGGGTCAGTGGGGGCAAACCTTCAAGAGTAAAGTCCCAGCGAGGAGAGTTGAGGAACCCCAGGCTGCAGGGTCTGGCTGTGTCATGTGCAGTGTGCTCCTGGGTGCAGGAGAAAACGCACGGCTAACAAGCTGGGCTCCAGAGGGAGAGCGTCCCTGGAAGCTTGCTCTCTGTATCCCCACAGTGTTAGGCCCCCGACTGAGCAGCAGCCGGCCTTCTGCCTGATCTGGGAAAGGCATTAATTGTCATTTTCAGTGGTGCTTTGTGGATAGTTCCCTTGTGAAATTTTCTCTTAGCACGGTTAAGGTTGTACCTAGTATTTCTTGACTACTTCTTATGGATGAGGAATATAATAAGCATATTGCATTCAAAAAAGAAGCAGCCAACTTCCCCAGTGAGTTGTGGCCCCTGCACCAGGCTGGCCATTCTGTCAGCAAATCTAATGAAAATGTTGTGCCCCATCCTCCACTTCTGCATACCACACACTTAGATTTTTTTTAAAAAAATAACTGGTCGGGCACAGTGGCACACACCTGTAATCCCAGCACTCAGGAGGCAGAGGCAAGTGGGTATCTGTGAAAATGAGGTCAGTCTAGTCTACATAGCAAGTTCTAGAGCAGCTGAAGCTATAGGGAGACCCTGTCTCAAGAAAAGAAAAGAGAAGAGAAGAGAGGAGAGGAGAGGGGAGGGGAGGAGAAGAGAAGAGAAGAGAAGAGAAGAGAAAAGAAAAGAAAAGAAAAGAAAAGACCATTCTTTTTGGAAGTGATGGATCTAAAATACTAGAAAACTTTTTGCCCATCCATCCTTCTATCTGTCCACTGCTTCTGCCCCTAACAAAACCATTCTCGTTTCTCCTCTGGACTACTATGGATGCTGCCTGCATGGGTATCCCTGCTTCTGTCTTAAGACCCCTCTAAGTCCTTCTCCCCACAGCAACCAGAAGACATGTTTCTGACTATAAGCCATATCATAATACCTCTCTGCTTCAAACCCTCCTACTGCTTCCACGTGCTCTGAGAACAAAACCCAAGCATGCTCGTCACTTATTATGCTTCATCATACCAACCCTTTTGCTCTAAGAACCTGCCTAACTGCATTTTCTGTTCTCACATGGACTACTCTTCCCCAGAGTTATACCACATTGTCCTTCCTGCTTTGGGAGGAGAGGGGAGGAGAGGAGAGACAGGAGAGAAGAAAGAAAAGAAAGAAAAGAAAAAAGAAAAGAAAAGAAAAAAGATCGAACCTGGGTTGGAGCCTCAGCTCTGTGGAGCCCTTCACATCACCCACAGGGTACCATTTGCATTTGACACCAGGCTAGTCTAACGCTCCATGAGAAGTCACAACTCTCAACTGCAACTTCAAACAAGACTCAAGATTCATCTTGAGATCATTGACCATTTGTTTGTAAATTGTCTTCAAAATCAGAGAAAACTCCAGAAGACCAAAGATAAGAGAATATTGTAACTATGTTCATGAAAGTTCAGATTAATATTTGGTATCTTTCTGATATCTGGTAAGCAAAATGAGAAAAAATGAAATAACACTTAAAACCATCTTCTAAGTCCTTGCCATTCACTTGGCACCATGGTAAGACTTCTCCACCATCTGCCTTACTTCCCCTTCACTTCAGCCCTCACAGGTAGGTACGTCTCCAGTTTACAGATAAGGAAACTGAGGTTCAAAGTAGTCATGTAACTTTTCCAATGTCGCCATACTAATAACTGAAGCTATGGATTGAATGTTCATGTCCCCGCAAATCTGGGGTGTGACATCTAAGTTCCTAGTGTTATATTTGGAGATGGGGCCTCTGGAAGGTCCGTAGGTCATGGGGGGGACCCCTTGTTGTACAGGTTGGTACCTGTATAAGGAGAGACACAGAGAAAGAGACCCAAGAAGCCCACTCCCACCACAGTCCACTAGGAAACACAGGCATGGCCACCTGCCAGGCAGGAAGAGGCATCCAGCAGGCAGTTTGATCTTGGACTGCCCACTGCCAGGACTGTGAGACAGAATCTCGATGTGCGAATCTGCTGTAGCAATTTGCAGTGAGTCTAGACTCGGCTCCTAGGAGAACCTGGGCTGGCTGACTGAGAGTGAAGTGCTGACTGGCAGCTGGTTGGGAGCCTGTGGTGGCAACAGTGGCTGTCGTCGTCTTTTCCGTACTGCCCACGTCACGAGTATTTCTAATTGGCAAGTTCAAAATCATATTAGAGAAGAGGTAAACTGAAGTCATTTAAATTGCGTATACAGACGTACAAAATCAGTTCTGTGACTGATGTGGAAGAAAACAGAGAAAAGTGACTCATTTCAAGTTGTACTTTGAAGCCAAAAACTGTTTCAGACTCCATTAGTGAAAATAGAGCACGAAAGAAACTTGTGTCCCCCATGTGGAGTGCAAAGGCCAAGTTATGTGCTCTAAGAGAAGTTAAATGACCATCTGTCCAGGTGCAGTGCCCAAAGAACCCAGAATCTGGATGAAATGCCAGGTTTGCCTGAGTACTTTGCTCACACTCTGGCAGACTGCCCAGTGTTAAAAACTATTCTCTGGGACTAGGTCACCTTTCACCTGGAAGCTCGTTCTCCTCCCATTGAATCCCCCCTGGCTCAGCCAGTAGGAAGGACTTGGCATCACACCTAATGATCAGAGTTGATTCCTGGGACCCGCATGGTAGAGGGAGAGAACTAACTCTGGAAAGTTGTCCTCTGACCTCCACACATGTATTGTGGCACACAACACACACACACACACACACACACACACTATATATATATATATTGATGATAGATGATGTATATATGATAGATTAGATGATGATAGATGATAGATAGATGATAGATAGATAGATAGATAGATAGATGATAGATAGCTAGATTAGATAGATAGATGATAGATATATAGATACATAGATTAGATAGATGATAGGTGATAGATGAGATAGATAGACAGATAGAAGATAGACAGACAGACAGACAGACAGATAGATAGATAAAGACTCTCCATCCTGAGCCCATCAGCGACTAAGCTATCCAGAGAACACAATGTCTTCTCAGTCCCTCTGTCTCATAGCACGTACCCTACTGCATCAGCTCCTATCTAAAGGACAGGCTATTATCAAAGGTACTGCAAAAGTAAGGTCAAAAAGCCACAAAAACATGGAAGCTAAAATGTTCCTGCAGGTACAGGACACATACCAACTGCAGACAGATAATAAAGGCCCAGACACACGCCTTTGTGCCCTCCTCTAGGACGCTACGATTGCAGCAAAGCTACAGATCAACAGAGGATGTGCCATGACCCTGGTGGCATTCTCTTCATTCTCCCTACTAAAGTTAGTAAGAATTTGAAGTCAAAGAAGTGTTGGTAACATCCTCAAGATCACATAGAGAGCAACAGTAAGGCCAGGATTAGAACCCAGACAATTCACCTCTAAGCTCCTGACCAAGCCCCTCACTGTTTACAGAAATGTGAATCTGTACCTCAGGTGCCTTGACACAGTGACACTCCGAGAGGTAGCTTCTGGGACAACACATAAAATGTGGTCACTAAATAAATGTTGGATTCAGTGAGCATTTCGAACCCTTTGGAACTCGTTGAAAGTAAGCAGGGTTTCCAGGAAGGGGTGCTTCGA
This sequence comes from Nannospalax galili, assembly GCF_000622305.1. Taxonomy (NCBI): domain Eukaryota; kingdom Metazoa; phylum Chordata; class Mammalia; order Rodentia; family Spalacidae; genus Nannospalax; species Nannospalax galili. The sequence goes on along the minus strand of NW_008348201.1, from coordinate 754,562 downwards.
TCATCCCAAGGCTCTAGCTTGATCCCTGCATAGAATCTGCTTGTCATCCACATTCCATTTGGTCTTTGTGGGTTTTGTTTTATGGCCATGTTGCTGTTACTTAGCTGGGACATGCAGTCATTTATTTGAGCTTATGCAAGCCAAAGATAAACATTGAGACCTAAGTTTCTAGTTGTCTGTGGGTTCTCCACTGGGGTAGCAGGGGGGTTGCTTATTAAATTTGTCAGCTGGTAACTTAGTAAAAGAAGTTGACTACCAGAAAAGACAGACCTTCCTTATCTACTTAGTTGGCCAAGCCTCTCTTTAAGACCTTAACTCATGAGATTTTATATATATATATGTGTGTTAGATAGTTTAGTTAAAATCCCAAATTAAGGAAATCTCACAGCTGGAAGACACAGCTCAGTGACAGAGGGCTTACCAGTATGCACAAGCTTCTATCCGTAGTGTGGGTGCATACACACACACACACACACACACACACACACACACAGGAAAAGCCTAGCTCAGTTTTCAAGGGTTCAGAATTGACAAGACTCCATCAGGATGATCCAGGCCCAGGAGAATGCAGGCCTGCAGCCCTCATCCACCTGGAATAGAACCTGGGCTCTGGCAAGGCAGTTACAACAGCTTCAGAAGAACAGCCAGCGGATGTCCTGGGGGAGCAGGAATGGACTTCACAGGAATCTCTGCAGCCCTGGCCTTTGAGCTCATCCAGCTGGCTCTCAGTTGCAGCGAGGCAAATTCCACTCTCTGAATCCAGCAGCTGTAGTGGCCTGGAGACTCCATCCTGTACAATGCAGCAGGCGGCCATCCAGGTTCAAGGTGACTGCTCTCTATGTGATGATTCAGCTCTGTCCCCAAAAGGCAGGTGTGTCACACAGGCATGTCAGCATGTACAGGGTCTCAATCCCTCAACACGGTCTTCTAAACTTAACCTTGAACAAAAATGCTCACTGTCCATTAGGCACTGTTCCGGGCCTGAGAATTTGGCAGTGCACAAACCAGACAAAACTCTACTTTCATAAAAATTACGTTTTTTAATTTAACGAAAGGAATTGTTAGCTTTCTTGTCATTCTGACAGAATACCTGATAGAAACAACTTAAGGGGAAAGATTTATTTCACTCACAGTTTCAGATGGTTTGGTCCATAGTCATTTGACTGCATGTGTCTGGACCCCGGGTGAAGAAGAGCATCATTATGGCAGGAACATCTGGAAGAGGAGGTTGTTAACACCATGACAGACAGGAAGCAGAGTGGAGCCACCATAGGAAAGGACCAGGGCGAGGTGCAGGCCCCAACGATTGCCTCTAGGGACCACTCCAACCAGGCCCACCTTCTATAGCTCTACTGCCTCCCAGTAGTCTATTCACATCTTGAATCTAGCAAAGCATTAAACCATTCATTCAGTCAGTGCCCTCCTGATCTAATCACTGCTGGAAACACCCTCATAGGCATACCCAGAGATATGTTTTCTTAATCAAGGTATCGTTCAACCCAGTTGCATTGTCAATCAAAAATGCCAGTCCTAGTAACATTGGCCTGTAATCTCAACTACTCAGGAAGTTGAGGCAGAAAGATTACAAATTCAAGTCCTGGGGTTGGAGACATGGCTCAGAGTTTAAGAGCACTGGCTGCTCTTTCAGAGGACCTGAGTTTGAGTCCCAGCACCCATATGGGGGCTAACAACCATCTGTAACTCCAGTTCTAAGGGATCCAATGCCCTCTTCTGACCTCTGTGGGCATTGCATGACATGGGTGCACTTACACACATGCAGGTAATACATTCATGAACATAAAATAAAAATAATAAATCAAAATACTTTTTAAAAAATAAATAAATTCTAACATATCCATTTGGTGTCACACAAATAACCATTTTTCATAATCATAGTAAATAAGAATACCTAGAGATTTCATTTTTTCCAATATAGCAACTAGGGAAAAAGAGAAATTACAAAGCATTGTGTGATATACCTTCAACTTTTTAAAAGAAAAAACTTTATATATGTGAAAACATTTTGAAAAAATACACACAAAATGTTAACCATAGCTATATCTGAGTAGTAAGATTTGTAGTGACTATACATTTTTCTTAGTATTTTCTACAAAATTCACTTTTTGTCAAATTTCTACAATAAACAGATATCTCAATAAAATTCTAGTTAAGAAAACATCCCCTCATCATATAATTCAATATTAGGAATTTAATATGGAGAACTGCCTATAAAGGTTTTATAAGAGGTAATAGGTAACAAGTGCTGTCCAAACTGTCTTTCATCCTAAATTTGTCTTGAAGAGTTCATCTGCTTTCTGAACTGTAAGCTACTTGATATGTAAACAGACAATAGCCTACTCTTGTAACAAGTGGCTGAATCTCAGCCAATCACAAGCTGCCAACTGTTCAAATCACATTGAAGTAAGACAGACATGAGCCCTAACTCATATCTCTGTTCCTCATTTCAATTTTCTGTATGTCACTTCCTTTCTGTGGGTGCTGTCACGTGCAATGGCATGGAGGATTTGAATCATGTTTGGTCTAGACTGCTGCCAGATTCTAGAATCAAACCTAAGGCCAATTAAAATCTATAAAATAGATTGATTTATTGCAATGTTGTCTTTCAACACAGGGAACAATGTGAGAGTCCAGCAATTGGCAGCATCCTGAAGCTAATACCAAGTGGAGGGGACAGACAGGAGAGGCGGTCAGATTACCAGAGATGCTCAGTAGTCTGTGGTGCCCAGATGAGGAGACACAGCTCTCCTGTACTTCACACCCTCAAGGCCCTTATAGCACATCACATTAGCTGAACCTCAGCTACTTGGCAAAGGCTTCTGGGAAATGTCATCCGAAAGGGCAGCCACCTGCAAGGCACAGCAGTCTGGGGGCGGGGGTGAAGTGGAGCTGTGGGAAGACACCCAGACGACTAACCCAAAACTATTTCTTTAATCATGGAAAGCAACCGGTACTATGGCTTTCTTCTTCAGAAAAAAACTGATGCGTGTTTTCAAACGTCTTCTCCCTCCTGCTAGTGAAGAACTAACATTTCACAAGGCCCTGTTGGTGCATCATGCAGAGCCATATGTAGACACTGTCGGAGTGAGCCTGGTCACAACACTGGAGATGTTAAGGGTAAAATCAAAATCCAGGTCCCTCTTCTTGTCAGACCCCCCCGCCCGCCGCCCCCAAATCGGGTACCTCGCTGCCGTCTCAGTCTCCAGAAAAATGAGCACTTGGGTAAACTGTCCCCTCTCCTCCACACAAGACTCCTCAACAAACCCTACACCATGCGGGTCCCCTCTGCTGTCAGAAAGCAGATGTTACCTTGAGAGATTTCATGTTGAGGCTGTAGAAAGGGTGTATTTAAAACAACAAATTTGCAACTTTTATCAGCCCATGGGACTTGTATGAGAGATCTACAAGTCTTTCAAGGAAGTTTAAACAATTTTTACCAAAAATTTGAAAGTCACACAAAACTGTACTTGAAAGATAAAAACCCATTCCTTTTCTATAGAGAGCAGGTAAAGTGTTCTGAGTGTTCTGGACAAAAGAGGTTGGAATTTCCCTGTGATGTGTCAATAAGCCCTCCTAGCTGAACCTTCGAGACAGAGTGAGGCTGAGCGTTGCTCCCAGGTTCAGTTGCCCGTCACCAGGATCACTGCAGTGGCCTGCTGGCCAGTCCACCACTTCTACACGTGTCCCCAGCCTCTCTCCTCCCTACGTGCTATCTTCCAGGGACTGAGCAGCCAGGGAGGCCCTTTAAAACACAAGCAAAACAGCATCATTCCTTTGCTCACCTCCTTCAGACAGCCTCCCATCTCATTCAGAGCCAGAGCTAGCATCTTTAAAGGTCCAGTGAGGCCTCCAGACCCAACACTCATCCAGCCTTGACCCTGTAGCTTTATAGCTTGTTACACTTAAATTCTATTTTTATTAAATTAGTTCTTTGACAGTTTCCTATATATACACAGTGCATTCTGGCTGCTCCCTCTGCCCCACCCTCTCTTATCTCCCTCTCATCTTTAGACAGCCCTCCCCTTCTCCCTACCTGTCTCTCAGATTCACAACTTTGGTTTGGTTGTGCCTTTTACTTGGTTATTTGACAATCTCACCCTCCTTCCAGCATCTGCCAACTCCTCCTGAGCTAGGAGTTACTGTTTTGAGCCCCAACCCTATTTGCTGAACCTATTCCCAGGAAACCTTGCTCCACTGTTGTCTTTGTTTTTCTGTTTTAATACCCCAACTCTTTGCCTTCACTGAAAACTTGCTCACATATTTCAACCTTACAGGAAAAGAGGAAAGGAGCCATGCTCCATACACGGAATGCCCTCTGCAGCCCTCCTAGGAGCCTCTTCCTGGGATAAGCAAAGCTCAGGTTCACGTCGCACCTCCCGTTTGTTTTCCTTTCAGTCTTCTGTACCTAGACCCAGGGCTGAGATTGTTCTTACCTTCCCATGGCCAAGACCAGTGCCTCCTTTCAGTCCTTCGGGCATCTTTCTCATTCACTTGGTGCGCATCACCTCTCTCTGCTCCGTTCCCCTCCAGTTGCCCATCATCCCTCTGCACAGCTCATCCTCTCCAGCTCACACTTCAGTATGAGTGTTCCTCACACTTCTGTCCTTGCACCTTATCTGAGCTCATTCACATTCTGTTTCTTAACAACTTCACCCTATGAAAACTGTACAACTTTCATTACAGTCCACATCCTGATGAAGCCCAAATTTCTCCCATCCCAAGTCAGTGTCTATATTCACTGACAAGCCACATGATTCAGAAGCACTCTGCACTCCATATATTACAAGCGTTTCTCCTTTCCATTAAACGTGTTCCCATAGCATCCATCCCTGTGAAGGACTCCATGTCTGGATTAACCCACATAGTATAGCTCGTTCTTATCTTTCTTTCCAACCACACTGGGTCTACACTGTCTAAAGTTTTAATATGTCAATGTACATACTGTTAAGGTTCAGACAGCCCTGCTCCTTCACCAACAGGGCCTCACAAACCTCGGACCTCTCAAGCCCCTGAGAAAAGGGAACTGAGTTGATAAGCACGCTGGTCTTTGAAGTCAAGAGAAGCAGGTTTTTCTCCACTGTTTGGCCAACACAGCAGGCTTCCCCTTTGATCTCTAAAGAGGGCAGGTTTTAACAGTCCCACTCTCCCACTTCCCCCCACCCAACTTTAAAAATATATATCTTCCCGCCTCCGCACCCCCCAGAAGCCTCCCCCTATAAAAAGACCCCAGGCAGACATTTTCCCTGCCTGGAAGGGAATCTGTCCCATGTGTTCCTTTGCTAATAAACTCTATTCCGATGGAGTTTTACCTGTGTCCTGATGCTTTCTCCCGATCAACTGGATTATCCATAGGCTACTTTACATATCACGTACATGTCACCAATTTCACTGTCATTGTCTGAAAACCAACTTCCACCATTTCCTTACTACTTTCTCCACGCCGAGTATCAGCTCCTCAACCCATTACCCATCTGTGCCACAAGGTCTCCATAGACAGCAACCCTGGCTGAGATACTCGAGTGGTTTTCCTTTTGTAGACATGAGTCACAAGCTCATTGGTGAGGTTCTGGCCTGCTGCTTGTGCCCGGGGCTCCTGCCTCCTCCCCTTGACTCTCCCTTTGGTTCTCAGGCTCAGGCTTTGCTAAACTAGTTTCAGCCCCTCCCAAAGGAACAGAGAGGCCTAGCCCTCCTGCAAACACACACCTTGTCCAGTGCCTAGTCCAGCTCTGGAGTGGGATGCTGTGGATGTGGAGGTAAGCTCCACCACTTACCAGCAGTGTTTCTTTGGGAAAATTATTACTTTGTAGCTCAGTTTCCTTATCTGCAAACTGGAGGTTAGAGTAACAGTGTCTAAGTCAGGGTTCTACACATATACTTAGAACCATTCCCAACACAGACATCCTCCACAAGTGGTAATTTTGGCTGCAAATATGCATTTGTCACAGCATCTGAAAAAACTCTTCTGACCCCCCCTAGGTCTAGGTTAGGAGCTTTCAGCTCAATCCACACATTCATCTGCCCTAGCATACCCCACACTCGCTGCTTATGAATCTGCCTCTCCCATAGAGAGAGCGGGAACTCTCCAACTAGTCTTGGTATTACTAGCACTCGTTCGATGTTCAGCAAACAGTTGCTGTGGAAGAAATGTTGGCAGAAGGAACAGATGGATGAATGGAGGTGATGGCACACTGTGAACATTATTATGAACATTTACAGTGTCCAAATTGATACTTTTTCTCTCGTTTGTTACCCCATCAACCCTCCACAGTAGGCAAGCTGTGATTATCATCTCTATGTCTTAGATGCCCCTGGCATAAGGTTCCTAGCCAATAAATGAGGAGTGTACCCAAGGAGCTAAAGCTTCTTCCCTCAAATTCCATGACTTCTCACAGTAGGCAGAACCCTATTGCTAGGGGATCATGAGAGGTAGTTCAGGCCTGGAATGAGTGACAGGCAGAGTCTGAAGCAAAGGCAGGGCACCAGCCATTGTCTCCATACCAAAGAAAATGTCCCCCAAACTGGAAAAGTCCTAGAAATATTTCATCCAACTCTATCACTGAATCAACTAGAAATTCTTTTTAGCTATAACCAGAGACTCAAATATAGTCTCTTCAATAAACCAAGACTATATCTAAAAAATTGGAATTGAACCATCCTCCTACTGTATAATAAGCAGAACTCTAAGGTGGTGCCCATGGATCCTCCCCTGGCTTACACACCCAGACTCACCCCCTCACCTGAGTGTGGCCAGAGCCATGAAGAGGATGGGCCTCATTCTGAGCTTAGGGTGCATTTTAAGACAATAGGGAACAGAATTCTCAGATAATTTAAGCCCTAAATCCTTTGCCTTTAACTGAATTGAAGAACTTGTCGTGGGTGGGCATGGATGCATCAGAAAGTCTCCAGCTGTAGATGAGGGGGCTACATGGTCATGATGTGAGGACAGGTCTAGGGGCTGAGTGTGACCACACCTTCACCCCAACCAAGGCCATCAAGAAAATAGAACCTCAGTCCTAATGCAGCCAGGAATTGAGTTCTGCCAAAGCCTGAACACTCCAGGAAGGGGAACCCAAATGGCAGAGGAGAGCGCAGCTTGACCAAGCCCTCGGCTAACCCCTACCAAATTCTACATGTGCACAAACTAAGACAGTGCCTCTGTGTTGCTTTGAGGGACTAAATGTGCTGTGATTTGTTCCGTAGCCATAGAAAATGACTACATCATGTGCAGTATACTGATTATACTCTGCACTATAAACCAACGCTCTAGGAGCTAACGCTCTGGCTTCAAATCCATGACTTCCTCACAGCAGATCAAAAGTTGTTGCTCAGGCAAGGCCGAGGAGTGGGTCTGACAGGAGGACACAGCAGCTCACAGACAGTACGATTGAGATGATCAGCATGCTGGGCTGCAGGGAAGGAAAAACAGAGAAAACGTCAAGGGAGCTGCTCCCGCTCAATTATCTCCATTCTGAAGAAACTTCCTGGAAGTCCCATGTAGAACTTCACCTAGATATCCTAAGCCAGACACATGTGGCTAAACAGACCTGCCCAGAAGGCTGAAGAGACTGTTCCACTGGGGCACTTTATCACCCCCAGGAACAGAGGGAGTGGAGATTGGCCACCAGGTCAGCCGCTCTCATGGAGAGCCTGAGGCCCTGAGAGATTCCTGACTCAGCTGGCCATGTGTCTGAACCCTCTTGGGACCAAGTCTTAGGATGTTTTGACCTCAGTGCTGCTTCCAGAACCAAGCTGCTTGTGAGATGTGAGAGGCTCTGCACCACGGCCTGCTGCTTGTTGCTCAACCTGCTCCTGGAGCCCTTGCCAACTGCCTTTCTTTCCCTTGCTCTCCTGTGACTCCAAACACCAGCAATGATCACACCATAGCTCAACTGACCCCTCCATGGAAGATTACGTTACTGCGCAACTTTGTAACAGGGTTTTTTTTTAATAATTTATTATTTTTATTTTATGTGTATGAGTGTATCTCCTATGTGTACATAGATGCATCCATGTCGTGCAATGCCCCCGGAGTTCAGAAGAGGGTGTTGGATCCCCTGGAGCTGGAGTTATGGATGATTGTTACCTACCACGTGGGTGCTGGGAATCGAACCTGGGTCCTCTGCAAGAGCAGCCTGCACTCTTAACCACTGAGCCATCTCTCCAGCCCAAGGTTTGCTTTTTATCAGCAATTTAAAGGGAGGAGGGCTCAAGGGAAAGAACGAACAGTGGGGATGAGGAAGAGAGGAAATTCTATAGAAGGGCTGTAATGTAGAGCTATTGAGAGACTGAGGAAAGAGACAGGTATGGGAAGAGAGTTTAATCAAGTCACAGAAGTGAAAGTTAACAGCGTGGACAACAGAAAAGGGAAAGCACAACAGCACAGAAGGGTTTTGCAATCAGACTAGAAAGAAAGCTGAGTGCCACAAGAACGCAAGGGAATCACGGTCCCTCGGTCACACCCAGCATATACTAAGAACCCCTCAGCCTGCAGAGGTAGGACAGACACAGCCAGTGATCATGCGGTGCAGAAATTGGAGGTGACAGGGATGGCCTGACAGTTATGCATATATAGAATCATGATTAATATCTAACTCTATTAAGTACTAATTACTTAATCACTCTGGAGGCTGAAAGATTTCACAGATGGATGTGGGTTATTTTCGTCCCGTCGATGCAATTATAGACCAGCACTTCCGTCTCCATAATGAGAACTCCAGGTGAGTTTCTAGATGTCTTACATTTCTGGCCTTTCATGATCTTGTGACATGCAATCGATACTTTAACTCAAGATATTTCCTTCAGAAAGTAAATTCCTTTCATGTGGCCAGACCTGCCTCATCTTCATGAGAGAATAGTGCTGAGACCAGCTTCCCAAGGACCTGGTAAGAATTATGTTTCTGTGTGTTCACTTGTGAGGGAGCACTAACAAGGGGTTACACAGAACACAGGGAGGAATCGCAAAGACTGTAAAGCCGATCCTTTACATGGACAAGTCAGCACAGCAAAGGCAAAACTAAGAGCCAAACAGCAGGGAAGTGCCTTCAAGTGCAGGCTCTGGAAAAAGAGAACCTGAAACTGACTGCAGTTCAGTGTTTAGACAGAGGTCAGCAATGCGGCTCATTGTTAAACCTCAGGGGTTTTACCTGTACAGTGGGGACAGCAGCAGCACCTGCTTCAGGACCACTAAATGAAACCGCGCACTCCCAGCCGTCAGCACAGTGCCTGGTTTAATAAGCATTTCTTTATTATTATTCTCTGAGTTACCACAGCTCTTTTTGCTATTATTCTGAAGTGCTAAGTTCATTTCCTTCTATCTAAATCCATAGGCCAAAGCAATCTCCACCAGCCCACACATATCACTGGAACCAGAAGACTGGTTTCCAGCCAAGGCCATGCAACCCCCCAGGCAGTATCAGCACCCGGAAGCATGCTTAGCTGGGAACCAATAATCTGCTCTAAAGTTGTCCTTTTAAGAAGAAGCAAACTGAGGCCAGGAATGTGTAGAGCTTGTAAGGCCCAAGATCATTTCCGGAATCTGCCACTGACAGACCTGGCTCTGACCTGAGCCTGGAAAGCAAGCGTCTGACTGCAACCTCTGGCGTCATTTCAGGTGGTCTTAGGGAATTCAGCAAGCATTTCCTGAGAAACCACAGTAGGGGTTACGATGGAGAACAAGATGCCAAGAACGGCATCATAACCTCTTCAAGGAAACAGGACGTGGTAGTGCTGAGGACTCAAGCCAACAAAGTGCTAAGGAATCGTACATGCTGCATCCGGTTCCGGAAACGTCCATGGGGAAAGAGGGATTGCTACTAGATTTTGGAAGGTAGGGGGTGAAAAGAGACATTATAGATAGGATTAATCCTTTGGGCAAATGTCCCTAGGTTGAGAAGGAGACCAGGAGGAAGGGAGAGAGGGAGGGAGGGAAGGAGAGAGAGAGAGAGAGAGCGTGCAATCTTGAACAGGTGAGCATATGACCAATAGAGCTGAGATATGAAACATCTGGGTTTGTGAGAAGCCAATAGTTCAAAGTGCCTTCTACCACTTCGAAGCAAGCAAAAACTCCCTGCAGTCTCCCCGCAAGTCCTAGAGCACCTGCTGCCTCTGAAAGACTGTGTTCCAGAAAGAAGAGCTGCAGAAAACAGTCCTTGGGGGGAATTCCACTCTGAAGACATTCCCGTTCCTTAGAAAGGAGAATCAAACAGAACTACAGCTGCCATCTCTACTCACAGCTGAGGAGGTAGTGATCCTCAGTCTCATATTTGAGTCTACATAAGAAGAAGGAGCGTCCATGTTTCTAAATCTCTGATCTGCTCTGTTGACTTCTGTGGAAGTCAACACTAACCACAACTTGCCATCAGCTGTAAGGTACTGACATCCTAGAAACAATGCTACTGTAATTTCCTTTCCAACCTTAATAGGTTTGGAGTAGATGAATCATCCTGTCTTGTTCTGGTTAGCTAATGCTGAGTGATAAAGCACCCCCAAACTTGATGACATGAAGCAATTACTTTACTACATTTGTAGATTCTGACGAATTAGGGATTTGGAGAGAGTACATCATAGATGGCACATCTCTATCCCATGCTGTTAGGGCCTGAGCTATATACACTCATGACTGGAGGGTGGGGTCTCTGGGGCGTCCTTTCACTACTGCTGGTTGGCATTGACTATCTATCACCAAGACAGCATCACCTGCCCTCTCCTGCTCACAGGCTGAAGAGAACTTCCTCCCAGCACTGAGGCTGAGTTCCTAAGGCGAGAGCCCCAAGAAAACAAGCCAAAAAGGAGTGCAGCCAGTCATCAGGTGCAAAATAAGGAAACAGATCCCAGTGGGAAGAGTCAAAAGCATATTGCAGGAGACTTTGTGGGCCGAGAGATCTCTTCAGCTATCTTCAAAGCATGCAGCCTGCCACACATCCAAAGAATGTCCTCCATCTACCATCCCCTTGCCTTAAACTTCTACCACAGGAGTACCAGAAGCACAAACAACCCATTAAAAAAATGAACTAAATAGCCGGGTGTGGTGGCATACGCCTTTAGTCCCAGCACTTGGGAGGCAGAGGCAGGCGGATCTCTGTGAATTCAAGGTCAGCCTGGTCTACATAGTGAGTTCCAGGTCAGGAGTTGGGGCTACAAGGAGACCCTGTCTCAGAAAGACATAAATAAATTATTTTTTGTATTTTATGTGTATAAGTATATTGCCTGCATGTAAGTGCACCACATACATGCAGTGCCCAAGGAGGCCAGAGGAGGGCATTGGGATACTTAGAACTGGAGTTACAGCCATT
>NW_008348201.1:730985-743200 GCF_000622305.1 Nannospalax galili | reverse complement strand
TAGCTTCCAGAACTTCTTTATAACATCCAAAATAATCCTGTGCAGTAATTTTTCATACACCATTGTACAGGTGAACGACACAAAATACAGAGATATTATATGAGTTTAGCAGAAGAACCTGGGAGATTAAGTGAAGACTCAGAATTTGAACTCGGAATTTCAGGCTTCTATACCTGTATTATTTTTACCACTGCCCTTCAAGTTAGTGAAAATAGACTTATCCAATAAGTCACGACAAACGCATGCATGGCAATTAGTTAAAACCAAAGGAATGTGTAAAGTATTCAAAATCATTTAGACAGAAATAATTCCAAAAATTACTATGATCGCAATTCCAGTCTTTTATTGGAGTCTAAGGAAATGCGATATTGATGGAGTTAATTTCAATGAATGAGATGTCTTTCTGAGTAAGCGCAAAGGAGCTCCACCACAGACAGCTCTAAGAGCCCATGCTGACTGCTTGTAAGAACAATCCTGTCAGTACTAAAGAACTCACCTGGTACACGCGGCCCAGGGTCCCAGCACCGAAAATAAAAGTGTTTTATGTTTTAAGTGTGGGTCCTTCCAAACTTTGCCCTGCAAAGCTTGTGCTGGTCACTTTGATTCCTGTTCTCTTTAAAACTAAGTTAAAGGTGACACACACAACTGCAATAATTCCCAGTTGCAGTACAGAGAAACTTCTCTCTGAGAACTAACTGTTCTTAGAATACTGAACAGCAGAGCTAGAGTTTGCCTTTAACTCTTGTACACTTCTTTCTTCAAATACTGAATCCTGACGAAGGTATCTTGTTCCTAACCTAGAATTTAAACAATTTCTTATCTTCTCTTCCCATCACTGCTTCCCAATATTATCCTGAGAGACATCAAAGAAAGCAATCTTGTGTCAGTTTTTTAATTTTTTAATTTTTAAAAAATTATTTCTTTTTATTTTACGTGTATGAATGCTACACCTGCATGTGTGTAAGTGCACTCGTGTCGTGCAATGCCCACAGAGGACAGAGAGGGTGTTGGATGCCCTGGAACTAGAGCTACGGACAGTTGTTAACCGTCATGTGGGTGCTGGGATTCAAAGCCAGGTCTTCTGCAAGAGTACCCAGTGCTCTTAACCACTTGAGCCATCTCTCCAGCCCCAAGATTGTTAGAACCCACAAAACCTTTCTTGGAAATTAATTCTCTGAATATTAGTCCTGCGTCAATGATATTGCACAATGAAAAATAATTGAAAGATTTAATATCTCACTGTTGCTTTAAGAATATAGTAAGAGACTGATAAACGAAGAAAGAAGTTTGCCTTTCTTCGAACTCTTTGTAACTTGACAGAGTACAAAACAAAAAAGCCTTCAACACTAGTTAGACATAAATCAATATGGAAGGTGAAAGAATAACTTGGAAATCTGGAGTACAACGATTTTTCACTAAAACTTTTCCTTTCAGTAACCTTGCTTTTCCATTAAAAGGTCTGTCATGTTAAAGAGATTGGATGGTGGTCATTTATATCATTTCAGTATTTATAAATCTGTCCCAGATAGGTACCAGAGCACAGAGTCCAATCCAGTTCACATAATTCAGTATGCTTCTCTTTATTTCTCTACTGAACAAAGAAATAATAACTCCCAGAACTGCAATCTTCTTTTTAAAAGGGGCCATTAATGATTTACAAGGCTGATTTTTTTTTTTTTCCAAAGAAAGAGAACTACAACTCTGTGTGCGCTCTGCAAAGCTGGCTTTCTGGAGCACTGACACAAAACGCTATAAAATCCCATTAACACACGAAACAAGAACAAGTCTCTGCTCTCAGAACCTCCACTTCCTTTCTCCACCACCTCTTTAACTGCAGCCCCTACCCTTCCTATTCTTAAGCCCCCTCGGGACTCAGGCCTGAGTCTTTCCCTTCTCCTGCATGTGTGGCAACCCCAGACATCCATCCTCCATGACCAGACCAAAGACCTTTCTAGGCAGAAGCATCCTCCAATCGGGCCTCGGGGCTATAGCACCTCACCTGCCTGTGTCCAGAGTCACTTGCAAATTCCTGGAGAAAGAAGTATGAATCATATCATTGTTCCACCCTTAAGCACTGCAGGGGTTTGATGTAGGCTATCAGTCTGGCTGATGTTGATACCAGCTGATGTTTACTCACACATGCTGTTACCTGTCTTGGTTAAACATTTCAAGTCATGGCTTGAATTAATTTTCACAAGAACCCTACTTAAAGTGTTATTAGCACACATACTTTACAGAAGAGGAGACAACCTCACACCAAGGAGGGCCTTTCCCAACAATACCCTGTTCTTGAGACTGGAATTTGAATCTGAGTTGTTGGATTTTACAACCTCAACTTCTGTCTTTGAGCTTTTGCTCCCATTTGAGGGTTTCTAAATTAACGTAAGCGGGACCCAGGAGAAGCACAGGCTTTATTCATAGAAAGATGGACTTTCAGATGGGCAGAAGCAGCGGCTCCATTTCCTAACTTTCCAGCTTTGCTGTCTTCAGAATGGTCTCTGGGATTTGATCTTTCACAAGCCAATACCAGGATCTTTTTAACAAGATTCTAGGTCACCCATTATTTGGGCTTAATGCATCCTCCCTCAATCTCACAATGCCACCCAGAGCACCTTAGTCCTCTCTCACATGTGTGCAGTTGCTTCCGTGAGAAGAAACACACTTCTCTTTGGCTCCCCACATCCCACAGATGATAAAGAGGGCTCAGGCGCGGATGCCAGGCTAAAAGAAGGGTTTATGCTGTGTCATCATGGCCAGATCAGTAAGTCAAAAACCCAGTAAGGCTGACTGGTGTTTATTTGTAAAGTACACTGCCTAAATCTACATAATTGATTCTTATTGTCATCGAACCCAGTGCTGGGAATTTTCTCCATGTGCCCACTTATGCATTAAATCCTCACACAATAAGACAGAAAGCGATTGAGAAACATTCCGTCAAGTCTTCTTGTCCTGCCAATCCATTCTCCACACTGCTGTCAGAGCAAACTTCCTAAAATGCAGCCTTACATGAAAGGAAGTGAACCTCAACCCTGCATGTCTCACCCCAGCCAAACAGCAACGCTAACTGGATCATGGACCTAAATGTAACTATCAAACAGCTAAAGAAATTTAGAAGCAAATGTTTGCAACATTGCATAGGTGAAGTTTTCTTAGTAAATGAAGCAAAAAATGAATCCATAAAAGGAAAATAAAAAGATAAACTGGACTCATCAGAGTGAAACGCTATGGAGACACGGTTAAGAGAGTAGTCAAACCACAGACTGGAGGAAAAATTGTGTTAATACACGTAGAGCTCTCAAGACTAATAAGAAAGTAAACCAATAAAATAAACTGAGCAACATATTCAAACACATACCTCTCCAAAGAAGATACATAGATAGAAATAAAATTTAAAAGCATATAAAAGTCATTCAAGATAGCTAGTCATCTTTCCATTTCAAAATAAAAGTAAGACATCTCTGAATCTATGAGAACAGCTATAATTTTAAACCTGACATTACTAAGTGCTGACAAGCACTCAGATCAACTTGAACTCTCATATATTGACAATAGGGTTGGAAAAAGGTACAGGCACATTTTTGTTGTTGCTTTTTGTTTTTGAGACAGGATCTCACTCTGTAGCCCAGGCTGGCCTGTAATGCATGTCAATCATCCTGTCTCAGCCTCTCAAGTGCTGAGATTTCAGGTGTGAAGCACCATACTTGGCTTATGCACTTTAGACAGTAGCTTGGTGGCTTCTTACAAAATTAAATGTGTGTGCTCCACATGGTGCAGTGGTTTTGCTCTGAAATATTTGCCTAGGAGGAATGAAAACTTATGTTTATGCAAAACTTATATCTGAAGGCTCTTAGTAACTTTACATTCACTGAAAAGTGGTTGACTGGATTAAAACCCTGCAGTATATGCACCATAAATAGACTCAACAGGAAAGGGGGCTGACTGCAGACACACACAGTAAACGGCTGAAACAAAAATGCAATACGGCAAGTAAAAGAAGTCAACAAAAAGTGATGGGTTACATGGTACTGTGTATAGAATTCTGTACAGGGCAATCTTAAGAACAGAAACAGATCAGTGCTTGCCTGGGGTGGGGGAGAGTCACCTCCAAAGAGACCACCTGGGGGACTCTTTCGGGATAATAAATGTCATCCACACAGTCTGCAGAGGTAATGTGTGACTGAATGCATTTGTCTAAATTCATAGAACCGTGCACCAAGAAGAACAAATTTTACTAAATGTTAGTTTCCTGTGAATAAAAGATTAACAAGAATTAATGTTAGCATCCGTCTGTGGCACCCATCGCTGTCATGACCAGCATTCAGGCCTCCCTATGCTCGCCTTTCCCTGTCTCTTCAATTTCTTGATTTCCTCATTTTCCCATACGTCAGACAAGTCATTCATAGCTCCCTAAATGCACTTTGCTGACCTTTCTGCCTGAGTGTACCCGTCCAGAAGGGCCCTTCTCACCCCCTTCAGGGTTTCTTTTCCTGGGCATTATTATGTGCATCTGACACTCCAGCCAGGCCGAATTTCTTTCCATACCCCAAAATGTACCAGGCCCTGGGCATGCTCAGTTTGAAATAATGCTGCCCCTTTCACCCTCTTAGAAAAGCCTGGTAAATGTCATTGTTAACATTATGTTCAAACAGTACCTCTCTAAAATGGAAGGCCCCCCTGGGGGGAGTTAGTCCATGTAATCTGTAACTTTTTGAGCTCCTCTTTTACTTGCTGTAATGCATTTAAGATTTGTCCATTTACTACATGAGTCTGTAGACTGTTTTCTTCTATTGCTGAGCACATTGCACACTGCACAGCCTGTCACAACACTTTTTCAGGGCTGGGACCCTTGTTACTCACATCGTAGTCCCTCTGCCTGGCATATTTCTTGCACTTTAGTAGGAGTTTGGTAAATGCTTCATAAGAAAATGAATAACAAATTATACTAGGAGCTGATACATTTACTTGTCTGTACTAAGACTCTCAACTGTCCTTCAGAAGAATACCCAGTGTCACCCCAGTCTGAGCAGCTCACCACAATACATGTTCCCTGCTTCTTTTCTTGTTTGTAAACTAATGTGATTAAATATTTATTTGCTACGTACAGTTCCTCCAGACTCACTAAACTCCAGACCCCTAGTGCCAGGGAGACATTGCTGGGCTCCCATAGCTACTCAACCAAATTATTTTGGCCTTAGCTTTTCATATGAATAGAATCTGTGCCTTCCTGATTTGCTGGCCCTGACTTCCCTAAGAGATAGTATAATAGACAAGTAGGGAAAGGCCAGGTGTGGTAATCCCAATACTTGGAAGGTGGAAGCAGGAGGATCAGGAATTGAAGGTCATCCCCAACTACATAGCAAATGCAAAGTCAACCTGAGCTAAATAAGACCCTGCCAATTGATAGATAGATGATTAGATGATAGATAGATAGATAGATAGATAGATAATAGATAGATGATAGATAGATGATAGATAGATGATAGATAGATAGATAGATGATGATAGATAGATAGATGATAGATAGATGATAGATAGATTAGATAGAGATAGATGATAGATGATATAGATATCGATAGATAGATGGATAGATAGATAGATAGACAGATAGATGGCCTACGGAGTCAAATTTGAGACAGATGATATTGACTGACTGATTGGTAGATAGATGATAGGGTAGATAGACAGATGAGAGAAGATAGTTAGATGATGTAGATAGATAGACAGACAGACAGACAGACAGATGATGGCTAGATAGGAGATAGACAGAAGGTAGATAGATTAGATAGATGATAGATAGATAGATAGATAGATAGATAGATAGATAGATAGATAGATAGATAGATAGATACGAACAGACAGACAAGCAAAGTCACACATAAAAGACCTTCAGGAGAGGAGAAAAAGGACACATGATTAGAGTAGAAAGGTATCAATAGCCCAATTGTAACAAATACAGAAAATTAGAAATGACTTTGAACCATGAGGAAAAAGAAATCCCTCACACAGACTAAGAGAGGGAATGAACAAGGAAAGATAAACAAATCTGCTTGTACCAGAATAATGCACGGAACATAAATCATGAAGTGAGCAGACATGCGTTATCTCTTTCCAAAGTGAAGAATTTGTCTCAGAGGGCAGCTTGGCACCATCTCCTCAGGCACAATGGCAAGCCATAGAATTTCACTTTGTTCTCATTGATGATTTTGTTCCTAATCAGAAAGTGTGCTCAGATGTAAGACTTCAAATCTTGGTCTCCAATACTGTAGTGCCCACCTGTAGCTAAAGAAGACAACCTGCTATTGTTCGAAAATGATGGATAAATTTGTTTTCTCGCCCTATCTAGAAGCCTTTGAGAGGGAACTGACACTGATTCTAGCCACTCCAACAGCTATTAAAGTGCCTGAAAACAAATCCTGAATCTATCACTCTAGAGTCCAGCCTTGGCAGACAAAAGAAAAATGAGGAGGAACCCAATAGAGGGATGCTTTTGGAAGCTCTCATCAAGAAATCCTAATGGACTCTCATATGAGTATTTACTTCTCCTTCACATCTCCTATTCACCAGTCAAGGACTTTCTTTTCTCCCTACAGATAAGAGTTGTGCAATTTGGGAGTCTTTTAGATAGACCCACTGAACAGGTGCTCCAATTGCCTCACCCTGTGTCCCTGTTCAGCATGGAAGAATCCAGAGCGGTCTGCGTCCCAATTCCCTATGGGCAATTTGGGTAGCCTCTCCAGAGGATGGTGTGATAAGAACAGGAGGTAGGAATTGGCTAGGCAGTTAGGGTAAAAAAGACCCCAAAGAAAAATAGCCTGTTTCTTGGCTAAAAGTCAAAGTATCCTTTGGCTTCCTAGCAACATACTCTGCTCCTAAGGCCAAAAATGTCAAAAGTATTTGAGAGCTCTCATCTAATCCCTAAAAGATTTTAAGGTTTAACTCTTCAGAGGGAAAATGTTAAAGTAGCAAAAAGCCCCATTTTAAAAAAGAAGAAAGAGTACATGAAGTTATCAGCAAGAAGAGATGGGGAGATACAGGAGGAGTTGGAGGGGAGGGAGTGGGCATGGATTTGATCAAAACACCTTATATGCATGTATGAAATTCTCAATAAATTATTTTTTTAAAAAAAGAATTTCACTTCAGTGGCTAATACCCACAATGTCCCAAGGATGATTTAGAACCTGCAAGGAAAAGATTCCGCTAATGAAGGAAATTCCCAATTCACCTTGACCGTGTTATAGACTGAATCCTAGTGTAGTAATGCATTCTCTTCACATCTGAGAAGAGGAAGAGAGGGAGGGAGAAAAGGAGAGAGAGACAGAGAGAAAAAAAACAGAGAGTGATTCTAAGAACTTGAAAAAGAGAACTTTGTGAATGTTGTAATTTCCCAAGCAGGCCGAACAGCTCTCACAAATATTCACTGAGACTGAAATCTTACTTGATCTCTCTGCCTCTCTCGCCTCCTGCCTTCTGCCCATCTGGAGGTGGCCCATGCAGCTCCCGACGGAATCTAGAGCACAATGTGCTGGGTGAGCGGCTCATTGCTATGTCCCCAAACTTGATCTCAGCAAGTCTTGTGTCCCAATGTAAGAGGCGGTTCCCCTGTTCCCACCATAAAGCCCCCATTAATTAGGCA
This sequence comes from Nannospalax galili, assembly GCF_000622305.1. Lineage (NCBI taxonomy): Eukaryota > Metazoa > Chordata > Mammalia > Rodentia > Spalacidae > Nannospalax > Nannospalax galili. The sequence continues at coordinate 735,567 of NW_008348201.1, read as the reverse complement.
TTTTGAAGCTGTAACTTTGAACAATCTTTGGCTTTTCCTGTGCATGTGTGTCTGAGTGTGTGTAGGTCTAGACTTTTATTTTAGTACATGTGTCTTGACCTTGATAAACCATATGTAATAGAGATCTAAAATTTGTAGATAGAGCATGAAGCAAGAGAGGGGTACAAGTTGCAAGCTTTAAGAGGGTCCCTGCTCTCAGGACACCCACACAAACCTTTTTTACTGTCATTCCCACTTGGCTGAGGCTCAGAACAGTGACGCAGCATGACTGGGTACTGTGTAAGAAACGTACAGGCTTTGTCTAAAAGTCCTCTGAAGCAAGTGTCAAGTGCCCTCCCCACCAGCTCTCGCTGGCCTCTCCTACGCGGAGAGAACTTTCCTAAGCATCCTCTCCATGGTGAGCATCCCTCTTGTCCTCCTTCAAGTCACTCTGTCGCATTTCTTCTCCACATTTATCAAAATGTATAATTGCCTGGTTTTTTTTAGGGGGGTGGGGGGTGTTGTTTGGTTTTGTTTTTTTTAGTTTCCCACTAAAAGGGCAACTTGATCAGGGCAGGAACCATGAAGATTTGCCACTGTAACCCCACGGTCTAGCACAGAGCCTAACACATAGTTGACCCACAACTTGAACTGAGAGAAATACACGTTGAATTGAACTTTTCATAAATGGCTTAGGGGGTTTCAACTCTAGATGTACCATGTCTGCTTTGACTTTAGCAAAGTCATTTAATCTCTCTGTTGCTTAGTTTTCTTACCTTAAAACAGAGGTGTTCATGAATTTTATTATTCAATACATTGTTTGCCAGGTGTCTGATGTAAATCAAACAATAAATGAATTAATTATTGTCCATTTTCCCAGCTGGAAGCATAAGAAGTTGTATAGTGCTATAACAAAAGTCCAAGTGCCATGCAAAAGAAACCTCCCTTCGAGTTGTAGATCAAGGTAGTCCAAGAGACTCACACAATAAGACAGGCTATTATTACAGCCCTGGATTGCCTCCCAGAGCTTGTAGGTTAGATATTGTTGAAGACATGACATACTTTGGACACAGGGCTCAGAGCAACTGAACTGGAACTGACCGTAAAGCCACCTCCTCAAAGACTAGCTCTCATGGTATCTGAGGATATATTCGAGCTGCCAGGGAGGAAACCAGCCAATGGTTTTACCCAGCTGTAAGCTTAAAACTTTAACAGTGGCCAAGCTAGCAAATTATCTCTGTTGGTGTCATAGTAGCACTTTTATCTTGGTGGTAATCAACAGCTGTCTCATTGGCCTTAAGGCCTGCCTCAATAAGAGGGAGTCCATGCATGGTACTGTAAACATAAGTACATATGGTTGGAGAGGTCACAGACCCCAGGAAAGAACCTACTACTGCCAATTTCCTAGACCATTATAATTCTAAATACATATCCTTCTATTTACAGACAAGTGTAGCTCTCACCACTCCTCAACGAAGCTTCTTTTTACAGCAGATGGAGATTATTCAAAGTTCCACAACTGGTCAAAATACAGAGAATGCATGACTAGGAGGTGCCCAGGCCTAAGTGATACATCTATTATACAACCTCTACACCCAAGATTCAGGGAACATTGTGGAAGAAGGGGTGGAAAGATTGTAAGAGTCGGGGACACGACATCTGACATTAGTTAATGCATGATAGGGGAGCTACTCTCATGAAACCTCCACAGTATGGTAATCTGACAAGATCTGCATATTGACAAACCCAACTGACATGCCAAAGTGGATGGGGAAATGTCCTTGGATCCCACCTCAAGGCAAAGAGTTACAAATAAGTAATCAATGGATGGAGGGAGAATCAGTTTTCTCAAGGAGCTAGTTCCCTGAGAGGTTGTCTAATCCCAAGTGAGCAGCCCTAAACACAGGTACACATGATAACCACTAATAACCAAAAACAAGGACAAAAAATTGAGAAGAAGTGACAGTGGGGACATGGGAGGAGTTGGAGTGGGATTGGGGTGAGTGGAAATAATGCTAATACAGTACTCACATATGAGAGTCTCCAAAAAATTCAAATTAATTATATAGTGGTCAAATTAATGTGGCTAATACCCTAGTCATCTGTGATTATGTAACAAATCACCCTGATCTAATGGCTTAAAACAATCATCGCACTGCCACTCACAGCTCCTGAGGGTTGAGAATTTGGGGAGGGCTCGGCTGGGCATGTCTGGCTTGTGACTTCTCATTCATTCAGATGGTGGCAGGAGCTGGAAAAGCAACAGGTACAGAGCAGCTGAGTTTGGCCAAGCTCTCCCACCCTCCCTCCCTCCCTCCCCACATACTGGTGGCTTTAGGACACTCACCTTGTTCCCTGTGAGTGTAGGCGCCGCTGTAAGAGTCCAGCAAAAAGGAAGAGGTCCATCACCATTTATGATCCAACACTGGAATCACACAGCATCCCTCTGCCCTGTTATGGTCACAAAGTACCTGCCTGGTTTTGAAAAAAATGATACAGAAACTACCTCTTGACAGAGGAGTATCACAGTACTTTCAGACATATTTGAAAACCACTGAAACTCACTGTCCATAATTATTTAGATCCTGAACAAATGCAAAATGCATTCAGTCCCTTACCAAGGCTCCTGTAGTTTTATTCCATTGAGGTTCAAGAGGTTATCATCTGAATCAAATCCAACTGTGGGGCTATTCACTGGGCACAGTTTAGGGAATGTGGTTCCTTAAGTATGGCATCTCTAGATCCAAAGTCTAATGCAGTAGAATGACAGTTATCTGTTCCACTCACCTCCCACATGATGCTAGGACAAGCAGAGGATACCCATCATAGAACCTTGAACTCATGAAGGCATAAGCAAGACGGGCCCACAACCTCCAGTTCACAGCAGTGCTGAAATCAACCTTGTACTGTGGCTGTCCACACTGCGGCCGTCTACACTGTTGCTCTTTCAAGGTCCAGTTCTTTAGCCCTTCAGTTCTCTACCTGTGCTTCATCCTTGTGATGACTGGTTTTAATGGCAACTTGCCACAAGTTAGCATTTCCTGAGTAGGAAGCCTGAAGAATTGTCCTGATCACCTTAACGGATATGGGAAAACCCACCCCAGGCCCAGATAAAAAGGGACACAGCAGAACGAAGATTATTTTTGTTTGCCTGGCCTTGCCTCTCACCACTGAGTTTGTTTATAATGTTGATTCCTTCGCTGACATCAGAGCCGGTGTTCCAGGCTTCCAGCATTGCCTGAGGACCAGCGACACTTCAGGAATCCTCTGGGTTTCCTGAACCAGATTGGAACTGTTGAGGAACCCAGCCCCGTGGACTGACCAACCACCGGGGTCTCCGACTATCCAGTGTGAGACAGACCCTGTGGGACTCCTCTGGCTGCTGAGGCACCACCCAGACTCAAGGACCAAGTAATTGCCAGGTTCTCAGCCTTTCAGTGTGATTCAACTGTTGCTGCTGTTTCTAAGTAAACTAATTAATAAACACCCCCATATATATATATATATATATAAAATCTATTAGTTCTGTTCCTATAGAGACCCTGCATCAATATAACCCTCTATGTCCATTTTTTCTGTACAAGCCAGGTTGTTTACACCTGAATATATTTCTGTCTCTTCTCTGCCTACTTTAGTTAAAGAGAAAAGAATCCTCTTTTGATTTGTTCTGTCATTTTTAGTTTAAAATGATGCAGTTCCTTCAAAACATTGGTGTGACCTTTCTGTATCGATCTGTAAATAAAATTGTAAACCAGTCCTCAAAGTGAGTCCTTTCTACCTTGAGTTCCCTGTGAAATCACCACTATAAGAGTCTTACAAATCCATTGTTCCATTCCCTGGGTTCCTAGAAAGTTTTGCCCTGTTTGAAAGGATTTATAAGGACTGCCTTGCATCTTTCTGAAGTCCCAACCTGATCTTACGGGCAGCCCTGGGTCTGATTTTGCCTCAAAACTGTTACTTAACTTGAGAGTTTTTGCTACCTAGTGAAATTAGGAGTTAGGAATAATAAAAGGTTTTATTTTCAAATAATCTTAGCATCTTAATATTTTTTCTAAATTTTGTTGAAAATTGAAGCTGCATCTTTGACTTCTCTCTCACACGTACCTTGACACACATCTGACAGGGAGAGGATTGGGGGCTTGAGGACACTGAAAAGGAGCTGACATTCAACACGGACGATGCTACAAAACTGAAGAGTATTTTTTCACAACAAATTCTTGTGTATTGAGAATTACTTCCTGCCCTTGAGAAAAGCATGTATGTGCACTGTTCAAACTTACACTGCCCTGGCAAGATGGCTGAGAGGGTAAAAGCCCTTGCTACGCAGGCTTCACAGCCTGAGCTCCAGTCTCAGAACACACAGTAGGAGAGAACCAATTCCCAAATGTGTCCTCTGACCTCCACCAGTGTGTGTGGCATGCGCACTCACACATGACATGCACACGCAAAATGATAATGAATTAAATAAAATTTAAATTTTAAAGTAAAAGTTATATAGAAAATCAGTGCTGGGCATGTTGGCGCACGCCTTTAATCCCAGCACTCGGGAGGTAGAGGCAGGCAGATCTCTGTGAGTTCGAGGCCAGCCTGGTCTACATAGCGA
>NW_008348201.1:687019-730954 GCF_000622305.1 Nannospalax galili | reverse complement strand
GGGAGGTAGAGGCAGGTGGATCTCTGTGAGTTCAAGGCCAGCCTGGTCTACATAGTGAGTTCCAGGTTCCAGGACAGCTGGGGCTACAGGGAGAACATGTCTCAAAAAGACCAAAAAAAAAAAAAAGAAAAGAAAAGAAAATTATCAAAATAGACCATTACATACAATATCATGAAAACTAAATCATATCTCAAAACCTGTCTAATGTTGATCCTGTGAAATGCATTCAGCTTGCCACGTAAGATCAGCAGAGCTTCGGTTTTATTTCAGGTGGGCTCACACAGGCATGGTGGTGACGTTTGTAACCCCAGCACTGGAGATGGGAAGGCAGGAGGAGCTAAAGTTCACATCCAGCTTGGCCTACAGAGAGAGGCAGGGAAGGCATGTCTGTGACTCACGCACTCATTATTTATTTCAGCCTCTGATCAAAACGGCAACTCTATCAAGTCTTCTGCATTTCCACCCTGTTACACAGTGATCCATTACAGCAGGTGGATCAATTGGACCAGCCATCCATGCAACCATCTAGTTCCTGAGCTCAATCCACTCATTTGGTTTGCTCTGGTGAAAAATGGATGAAACGATTGTTTAGGGACAAAATTCGCAGTGTTCTTATGAAAGCTGGCATCCTGTTGCAAAGGCCTCAGAGGTGATGTGGACTTCCTGTTCAGTGCCCAGTGGATCCTTCCTAGGGAACAGAGAAGAAAAATACCAAGTCCTTATTTGCATCTAAATGAGGGCCTTTTCCATTCCCTCACACTCTTCAATCACAGAACCTAAAGGCACCAAGTGACTCACTTTACACATATGTGCAAGCAACACATAGGTATTCCCCAAAATTCGGAGAAAGAAACTTGCCACACTTTCATCCTGCACCATGTGGTTAGTCGAGACATGGCAAACAACTGTAGAGAAAGTTACTTTCTTAGCCAACACAGGATGGCATGTGATTCACCATACCTTTTCCCATAGCAGGAAACTGCAGGAACCGGTAGGAAGATACAGTCAGTGCATAAGGAGGGATGCTGGGATGCCAGGCCAGACGTCTCCCCGCTGAGCTGCATGTGCAGCCTGAGAAACAACGCTGGAACTCATTGTGTCCACTCATCAAGAGTTGAAAGATCGAGTTTCAGAATTTCGAAACTTGAAAGGGATCCAGATAAAACATAATTTAAAATTTTATATCTCAGTAGTTTCCTATCAATGAAACAGGCAATGAATATGATAAAAGAGGCTTAGCTTTCAAATCAACAGTGAGGTACCATTTAGTCAAAATCAAAATGAAAAGGTAAGAGCTGGGTGGAAAGGAGTGCTCACATGTTCCTCACAGTGTCATCTGTTGGCAAATCACTTTTGAAGGTGGTTTAGTAACCAGCATCAGGATCCACAACAATGTTTACACTGTTGGGCCCACATTTTGGAATCTGGATAATCAATTTGAAGTAAACAACTTTAAACTATATGGAAAATGATGTTTTCTGCAACGTTATTTATAGTTACATGAATTGGAAATCATTTCAGTGTCCCAAAATTGAGGGAATAATTACATAATTTGAGCTTCGGCCAACAACATGGTAATGGTTAAGTAAACTGCTGCACTGCACTGTTAGGGCAAGAAAGCATAAGCATATTTTTCTTTTTGGGTGCATCCCAAAGTTGCTACAAGTGGTTATGATATAGCTCCATTTTTAGATGATGTGTCTAAATCCTCAAAGCTCTACCAGGCATTCAAGGGTCATGCTGGATTTCACACTGAGATACGTTTATGACTGCTCCAAGGCAGAACTAGGGGAGGAAGGACAAGATCTTCTTTTTCCAAGCCACTTGGATGTTTAGACCATGTAGCAGAAACTAGAGAACCTAATGAAAAAGGCAGTTGGCACTTGCTGTAAGTCCTAAGGCCAGAAGGACCGTAGCGAGGGGAAGGTGTGAGCAGAGTGAAACCCCTAGTCAAGTCTGGAGCATGCATCAGGAAAAGCTAAGGAGACACCTCTTTGGAATTGGAATGCCTTAATGAGTGTTCTTTGCATTTGTGTTATACTTCATACCCCAATGTAGTCTTCCTATCCTCTCTGAGCCCTCACTATTTAAAAGAAAAAACAACTCTAAACACTAGGTTTAGAGGAAATGATCATGTAAATGAGACATCCTTCAAAGAAAACATCACAAAATCTCCAATAAAAATGCTGTCAGAGACCGCAGCTGCCAAGAGGCGGAGGCACTCAGTGCTCTGTCCCGGGATCTGCGTGGAACTGCATTGTGTCTCTTCTGTCTTCCTCCCTCAAGGTTCTATAACAGCTTGTTCTGAAGGAAGCTTGGTGCAGACCAATAGGTCAGTCGTCAAAGTGCTCACACCCACCCCTGCAAGCATCCCTCGGCCAACAGAAGAAAACATGGTTCATGAGACTCGCAGGGTGGTTCTCTGTCCCCAGAATCTTTTCAGTCCTCTCTGATTACAACTCTACGAAGGAAGCAGAGGCAGAGTGGTCCCCACCAGGACGTCCACTTCACTCCGCTGCTTGCTGTACCTGCCATGCATCCCCACTGACAGGAGAAGCTATGATGGTGCAGCCCTGTGCAGGGCATGCTGTCCACGTCTCCACTGTGACTCCAGCAGCCCTGTGGGCTCAGTCACATTCTTCCTTCCATATTGAAGTAAGGAAGGAAAGCTCAGAGGGGCACGGTCACTCACTGAGGTCACACAGCTAGGTAGGAACAAACCTAGGGCCAAACCCAAACCCAAAAGTTTGTGATTACACATTTCAGTAAACACAGGTGGCTTAGCTGGTCTTGGGTGGTCTTCCCAGGTGGCCTTTGATTCTTTCACTTTCACTTAAGGCTGAGTAGTAAAAGGGATGATTGTAAAGGACAGATGCTTGAAACATAAGGAGTCTTTGCTGAAACGGGAGTGACACATTCGCCTTATCTTAGCAATTGCTTAAATGTTCCTTTTAAAGACCAACTGGACTGGGAGCTTTTAACTAGTGTGTTAAGACAGGCATCTCCCTGCAAATCTACTACGGGAAGCATCTGAGTCAGATTAGCGGAGCATGTGCAGGGCTATTTTAAGAAGAAACTGTATATAGGACATAACTTTTTGGTTATGTCAGAGCCTTGCAGGTGGGTCCTCTCTTCACATTCTGGGTAAAAATAGATACATACCTTAGTGATACAGGGACAAATGCATTCTGTTTCTGCCCTTGAAGAGTTCTAAGACTAACTATAGGGACAGAGAAAGTAGAAATAAAGGACATGAATGAAAAAAAAATCATAACCAAGGCTAAGGGGTACAGAGAGCACAAACTCAAGGTGCCTCACTTAAGGCAGACTTCACTGGCACAATAATTTGACCAAAGGCCCAGCGGCAACATCTGTCATGCACCCAAACAGGCACGGTCCCTGCACAAGGGAAACTCTGTCATTGAGGAAAAGTCAGGACTGGTCAAAGGTGGGCACGAAGCAGAGTTGTGCTGAAAAGTGCTCTGACCCACAGCAGAAGACTTGACTTGGATAAGAGCTGGACAAGTGGGCTCAAGATCGCATGCTCTCACAAAATGACTCTTTAAGAGAGAGGTGAGGACCGAGGACGCGTCAACTAAGCCAGGAAAGAGGATGGAGAACACCCTAGACAGAGGGGTAAGTCATGCCCCGGGAGAAGAAAAAGCAGGATCTTCAAGTGTCGCAGGAAATTCATGTGAGAAACTTCAGTGAGCAGGAGGGAGGGAGAAATGAGGTGATGGGGGCCAGAGCTCAGGACTGGGCACTGTGGGAGCAGGCAATGATAGTAAGGATGATGGGTGGCAGAGATGTAACTGCTCAACAAATTCTTCCCCTTGTCTACTTACTACCTGTATACTATGCTACTTAGGTGGCTGGCTCTCTTTCCATAGTATGATGACAAGAATATCACAGACTTGTGACAGGAATCTAGACAATGTCAGCTCAGATCTTTTTCACTTCATACAAATCAACATTTTTTGGTTTGTGGAATTTTGTTAATGGTTTCAGTTATGCAAAATGTGTTTTTAAACACTGTTCAGGCCCTTTCCTCTCCTAAGGGTTGATGGTAATAAATATTTGCTATAAACTACTTGAGAAACAGTACTGTGCTTTTGGACTAGTCTTTAAATGAACTCTTAACAGTGATTGTAGCACCTGCATCCATCTGAAAACACAGTTCATATTCTCTCTTTCATATGCAGGACAAAGTTTGTTGTCGTATACGTAAAAATGCCATGGCCCATAGTTTGGAAATCGCCAATCTAACAAACTCTAGGATCCCTGTTAGCTCTGAAATTCTGTTTCTTTCGCAATTTTCCGTAAGAATGGGTTTGCTCTTCCTCTATGACAAAAGCAATGCAGAAGTTGCTCCTCTTTTGCCCAAAACTGCACCAAAAATCTTTGGGAACATGAAGCCACTGGGAAAAATCTATTTGAGTTGCCGGTGATTCAGCTAGATTCTAAACATGTGTCCTCTAAACATGTGTCCTCTAAACACGTGTCCTCTGCAGCTCATTAACGTTTTGCTTCAATGTGTTTTCTAAGCTTCCTGAGCCTCTTAACCTCAGCTGTTCCAAATCTTGATGTCATTGGCCTTGATCTTTCTACGGTCAAATCTCTGGGACTTTTGCTTTCAGACAGCCCACCCCCTCCACAACAAATGCCCCACAGCTCCAGTCCAACGTCCCCTAGCATTGGAATTTCAGGGGAAAGCTGGCTTTGCATATCCAATCACTCCTACAAACATCACAGAACTGAGTTCCTAAGACCCACATGATCCTTATGGCCAGACCTGAGCCAGTCACCAGAGCTCTGGTCGAGTTCCTGACTGGCCACACCAAGTGGAGAGTGGAAAGGGGAGGAAGGTTCCAAAAGAAAAATAATAAGGTACGAGATAGGTGCCCGATAGGCCAACATCCATAATGTCTGTCCTCTGGACGTACTTTCTGTGGCAAATGAGAAAAGAAAAAACCTTATCTCTTTTTGGCTGGAAGAATTCTTAATTGGCTCATCTAGCTGAAAAGTCCATCAGATTGGTCCCTGACACAGCGAGATTCAGGCCTGGAATAATGACTATACTCCAACCCACGCCCTCCCCGCCCCCGCCCTCCTCCTCCTCCTCCTCCTCCTCGGTTCTCTTCCGTCTTGGCTTCATCTCAGACACGCCTTCTCTACAAGGAAGCCTCTTGCGTCCTAGAAATCCTGATGTGCGTGATCTCAGCTTTTGAAAGGAGAGCCCTCCTCTCCTTCCACATCAGGCAGCAAAGACGGCTTCAACATAGCCCAGCTGCGGCCCCACGTCCACCCAGCATCCAGCACCCTAACCAGCACGAGAGGCTACACTGAGCTCACACCTGAGGGTAAGAAGGAGGGGAGTTCAAATGACCAGTCCCACAAAGCTTAAGAGAGTTTCTTCAAGCAAATGTCAAAGATGAAACCCCCCAAATAAGAGGACCACTAGGAAGGCAAGATAACGGCTGCTGACCCCACTCCCCGCTCTGACAGCGGACGTGGCACCCAACCCTTCAGCTACTGGCTCTTGTTTCCCCCTCTTCCCTTGGCTCACCTCATGCCTGGGATGTTCTCATGGTAACTCTTGCTTTAACCCAACCTGAAGTCCCTCTTTTCATGCTCAGCCAGTGAATAGATAGGCCCTATTCCAGTGTGTACCGGCCATTCAAGCTGGAGAAAGGGGGAAAGAAAGGAGTCAGTCTGTTGTACTACAGCTCTGCAAACCAAGAGCATGGGAAGAAAGCACAGCTGGTGTGGTGGCGCAAGCCTTTGAGCCCAGCACTCGGGCCACAGAGGTAGGTGCATCTCTGTGAGATGGAGGCCAGCCTGGTGTACATAGCGAGTCCCAGGCCAGCTGAGGCCACAGGGAGACCCTGTGTCAAAAAGACTAAAAGAAAAGAAAGCAGACCAAACCACAGCATGCTTAGTTTAACTGTCACCTTTAAAATCCCTGAGAAGGGCATTTTAATGAGGACTTTCTAGATCAGACTGGCCTGTCGACATGTCTGTGAGGGAGTGTACAGATCATTAATGGATATGGAAGACCCAGCCCATCGTGGGTGGTTCCATTCCCCAGGCTCAGGGTCCTGGACTATTTAAGAGGAGAAAGCTAGCCAAACACTCCCCTCGTACTTGGGTTCCTATGTGACAAGCAGGCAGATGGGTGTGTTCATTCCCCTCTGCTCTTGACTGGATGTGGTGTGACCAGCTGTTCAAGTTCCTGCCTTGACTTTCCCAAAATGATGGACTGTGACCTGGAATTAAGAGTAAATAAACTCTCCCTCCCTAAATTGCTTTTTTGTCACAGCAACAGAATGAAACCAGAACAAGCAGTAACTCCGATGAAAACAAACTCATTTTAGAGCAGGAAAAGACAAAGCCTGTTATGGGTGGGGGAGGCACTTTTTTTTTAATGAATGAAAAAGCAAAGATAAAGCAAGAGACAGAGGAAACAGAAAGAGTAGCCTGTAGCCATGTTTCTTGGGGTGTGTTCCCTAAACAGGTCAAGAACAGAGAAAGACTGCAGCAAGCACTTTGATGGTGTTTGGGTGCCAGCCCTCTGCTAAGTGCCTTATATGTGAGCTTGCTCAGTCTTCACATTAGCCTTGCATACAACTTGCACACGGTCAGCAAGTCAGACAGTAATTTGCCAAAGACCACAGAGTCTGGATCTAAAGCTAGACAGCAGAGCCCAAGAATCTATGCACATGATGACCTTCCTTCTTAAGGCCCGTCTAACCACTCCTTTATGCAGGATTCGGTGCTATTCTTGAAGCATCTTGTAGCAGATAAAGGGCCATAGAAGACCATGCTGGGAAGAGGAAGAACAGACACTGAGATAAGAATGAAGAGAGGAAGAACGAAGCTGGGCATGGGGTAGAGAGAGTAGCAGAGTCAAGTGGAAGGAACAGAAGTCAAGGAGGGAAAAGCTAGAAGGAAGCCCAGCTGTGGTACTCTGTTCCATCAGCCCAGTCAGAACCACACAAAAGTCATGAAGGAGCTAGTTCAACGAGGTGGAGCCAAGAAGCACTGAGCTTTGAAAAGAAGCTGGGGAGGGAGGGAGGGAGGGAGGGAGGGAGAGAGAGGGGGAGAGAGGAGACAGAAGGAATGTGAAAATAAACAGGACGAAATGAAAAGACAAGTTCCTCTCCCAGGGTATTGCAAGTACCATCCTGCCTTCAGTCTTCTGCTAGAGCAAAACTTAGAAACCATTTGAATAAAGAGTGTGGTACCAACTTCATGACACAGACGTGAAAACGTCCATCACTAACATTTAGTCATCTGGATCTAGCACCTGCGTCCTTCCAACATCTGTCTATCTATTCCCCAACAGGTTGTGAGCTTTCATTTCTTTAACAAAGGAAATGGAAGTGACCAAGCCACGCCTTGTCAATCCTCTCAGTGCATGTCCCAGCTGTCAGTGGGGCAAACCCAGAAGAAGAAATGAGCAATAGAAAACTGCTATAAACTGCCTTGAAAGATGGAGTCCTGGGAAACAGAATCCCTTGGGCAGCTGCCTGCTGGGTATAGGCAGAAGTGTCAGAGCTAGTCAATGAGGAGAGCCCTGGGCCTTGTACTGTTCACACCTAAGGGGGCTTGAGTTCCCTAAATGGCTGAAGAATATGACTGAAGGGGTAAAGGGATATTTAGAAATGTTCTGTGTCTTATCCAGAGAGAAAGGACTATTGGCTGCAAGCAATGACGTTTGAAGCCGAGCACAAAGCCTTCCTCCGGGTCTGCCCCTCAGTCCCAGGGCTCCCAAGATTGACCTAATGTTAGCGGTTGCTTTGAAAGGTTTTGGTTTCCTCCCTGGTGTCTGCCCAAATCTACACCTGGAGATTCTGAGTCAATAGACCTAGACAGGGGCAGGGATGCCATTTTTTTCTATACATATGTCATCAGGCACAAGTCTTTTTGGCATGATGGGTTTGAGAGGCACTGATATTTGAGGGGGCAAATATTTTGCTCAAATGGTTCTTACTTCTTTACTACAAATACAGTTTTTGGCATACATCCACCTATTCTGACTTCTAGATCCCCTAATTTCTGCCCACAACATGCTATGTCCTCTTACTGAAATCTTAGCCATTTTTCAGGGTAGATCTCTTGACTCTGCAGTTGAGACTGGCCTGGCCGTCCCACTCTTACATGCAATTCAGCTTGTGCTAAGCTTTTGGCAGTCTGCATACTCTCCCTTGGATTTGGGTAGAGTGTCCATCATCTCCACTTTATAAACCACAAAGATGCTGAGATAATGACTATGTCTTCCAACAGCCCCACAGATACGAAGTGTTCGGTGCTGCGCTTAAGACAAAGCATCTCCTCAGAAATGTTATTCCTCAATTCCTTTCTTTCCTTTTTCGTAACCCTCTGTACACAGCAGCATGCTTTGTATATAACCTGTTCACTAAAATATGTTAAATAAATGAACAACTGAAATTAAATCTTTTGGAGGCCTTTGTTAACTTGTGATACTTGGTGATGTCAATGAAACAAGCTTAGAAAAAAGTACGTCATGGTATTTGCCATACGAAATGGAGATATTTTCTCTAAACAGCTCATAAATTATGGGGCTAACGTTTAGCTGCTGAATTGTGAGACTTTCCTGGATTATACAAACATTTAACTAAGTGCTGAGGATGTACACAAAGTTTCTTAGAACACTGAAACATGGGGAAAATTTCTTCTTTTCTCCGTAACACAATTTTATCTAAACATGAAGAAACATAATTTCAAACATCTTCTAATATAGTTCTCATGTTTCCCCTAATTGCTTCAAATCTCCATTCAATTCATTCTATTTGCTTTGTGTCTGTTTTGATCAGATTATTTTACCTCCATAATTATCACAGAGATTATAATCAATGTCTAATTAACATTAAATTTGTATAAATGTACAGTTACAGATATTTTATTGTAAGAGTAATGCCTTTATTTAATATAGTTTTAGTTGCATAATCTTTTATTATTGGAATATTGTCATATTACTAATTTTTGTAGCAGTTTCACTTAATAGCAGTTTCAACCCATGTACCAGTCATTATCAAGTGTGCCACGTGCTAGACCAGATGCTGCTTCGCTCAACAAGGCTTATACCCCTTTGGGTCACACTCCAGTTTCATCTGGCATGCAGCCCTGGCTCAGCACTGCGCCCTCCTCTGAAACATCAGCTTCATTGGGTAGCAGTCACGTGCCCAGTCTTGCAAACATTCCGTATACGGCTGGATATAATTTCTTCAAAAATCAAGAACTCTACATGACAAAGAGAACTTTTCCAGAGGTGCTTCTGACACTGTGTCTCTGTATTACAGTATGAGACCACAAAACAGCCATGCTCTGAGGGTACCAACATGGCAGCAAGTATAAACTGACATTTAAAAAAGAACTTTAAAAATACAATCAATCTACAAAACCAACCAACAAGCAAACAAAACAGGCCAGGCATGGTAGTGCACGCCTTTAGTCCCACTCAGGAATGCAGACAGGCAGCTCTCTGTAGGATCAAGGTCAGCCTGGTCTACATAGCAAGTTCCAGGCAGCTGAGACTACAGGGAGAACTTGTCTCAAAAAAATAGACGCAAAACCAAAATAGTACAATTCAGAGCAGGCATGGTTGTGCAGGCCTATAGTCCCAGCATTCAGGAGGCAGAGGCAGAAGGATCCCTATGAGTTTGAGGTCAGCCTGGTCTACAAAGCAAGTTCCAGGCCAGCCAGGGCCACATAGTGAGACTTTGTCTCAAGAAACCAAAAAAGCAAAAAATCAATACAATCAAACATTTCTTGCCGTTCAGATGTTTGGCAATACAAAAACAAAACATCTGCGTAGCAATTAAATGTTTTTAGTTAAAATAAAGATATCTTGCTTTTTATACATCTTATTGGAATCCAAGAGATACTAAGTTTTTCTGAGAATCACCACCATGCTCAATGTAATCAAGGTCGTAGAATCTGAAATGTGAATTGCTTCCTGCATTTAAACAATGCTCAGTGTGTTGGTGCTGACCTAGAGTGAATGCAGAGCTTGTAAATTTCTTCTGAGTACACTGCATTCCGATCTCACAAGTGGGGACTTTAAATAGCAGCTTATCATTGTGTCAAGATTCCTAATGCTTTTACACCAGAAAAAAAGCATATAAGGAAAACAAGAAATCGAACGGTTCCAGACATCACACTGCTGTGTATGTGACCTCTTAGAACCATAATTACTCAGCTCTACAAGACAGCTGGAACATTTAAAAGATGAGTTCTTTACAAACGAGTTAAACAAAAAGATTCACTTGGAACAGAGTTCTAATGCCTTTCTGTTACATAATGTCAGATGTGAACGCATCCATGCTTATACCCTGTGGTGTTATATAAAAATAGCATCTCTTACTGCAACTTGATCCAGGCCAAAGACGAAGACAGGTACCAGGAACAGTAATCTGACTGTGCAGCTTCAGTGGCGACAGTAAGAAAACCCAGAGAACTCCTTCCAGCAATCAGGCTCCATGGGCTCCTTTCATCCATCTGAATTATAAATCAAGAGAAAGATGGAAAAGACCCGAAAATGTTTCACCTCAGTTAATTCCGGCAGAATGCTGCAATGTGTCAGACTCGACCGGTATTAAACCCGGTCTGTAATTATAGCACAACATCTTGTGATTAAAAGATGAGTTCTTTACAAACGAGTTAAACAAAAAGATTCACTTGGAACAGAGTTCTAATGCCTTTCTGTTACATAATGTCAGATGTGAACGCATCCATGCTTATACCCTGTGGTGTTATATAAAAATAGCATCTCTTACTGCAACTTGATCCAGGCCAAAGACGAAGACAGGTACCAGGAACAGTAATCTGACTGTGCAGCTTCAGTGGCGACAGTAAGAAAACCCAGAGAACTCCTTCCAGCAATCAGGCTCCATGGGCTCCTTTCATCCATCTGAATTATAAATCAAGAGAAAGATGGAAAAGACCCGAAAATGTTTCACCTCAGTTAATTCCGGCAGAATGCTGCAATGTGTCAGACTCGACCGGTATTAAACCCGGTCTGTAATTATAGCACAACATCTTGTGGGTCTTGAAGCAATCATTTTCATTTTTCATTCCTACTTGGTGACTAGAAATTACCATTTCAAATTTCAATGAGTAATTCACATCAATTTTGGATATTTAAGAAGTCACATAGCCCTGAAAAGCCCTGAGAAGCACTCAGGTGAAGGCATCTATGATTCGTGGATATGATGCAGGGATGCTTTGCTGCTTTGTATAGAACGATGCACAGGTGATCATTAGAAAACACTAATGCCCTTTCCCACTCCTCAAGCATATCTATGGCTGGAATCACACCCAAGCCTGAACATGCCATGTTACCACAGGAGAACACAGCTCAGATGTTACCCCTTTGATTGAAGTCTTATCTGCATGTTTTGCTGATGGTTTTTGTCCCTAAAGTAGTACTGTCACATAGTAGGGGCTAAATACTTGTTGAATGAATGGCTGAATTCAATCTTTCAACAAATCGTTCTTGAGAGATGTCTGCTTATAAGGAATGATGAGAGGGGAGAACCGATGGATTCTGTTTTTCTACATGGTCTTGTTATCAACCTGCCTTATAAACATTTATGTTTGTATCCACGGATTTGTGCTGCTCCCAACCTTGGTCAGGGAAGCTTCTTATCACAGCAGGTGGTGGTTAAAGCAGAGACTCATTACTGTTCAAAGTGCTGAGAATAAGTGATTGTGATTGCTCAGCTGTAGCTGCATCATCTGCATCAACCCCTACCCTCTAAGACTCAGGGAACATTGTGGAAGAGAGGACAGAAAGAATGTAAGAGCCAGAAGATGGGCAGGGAGGGCTGTGAAATGCTGTCCTCTGGACGTGACATGGCTGTTGCGTACACGAACTCAAAGCAGCCATGGTTACCTGCACAAGACCAAGCCAGTTAAAAATTCCAGCATGGAATAGGGAGAGTCTCCCAAGGCCCCGCCCCTAGCTGAGGAGTTATTGGCAGTTGATGGCTGTGGGGGGGGGGGACAGTTATTTTTCTTTGGGAGGGTAGCCACTGGTAGGTTCCCCATGCTCCAGTGGATGACACCACGCTCACATGCTAATGGGAAGCACTAATTGGACTCAGTGGGTTAAAAATAAATAAAGAATTTTAAAAGGAGGACATGGAGTTAAGAGGGAGATTGTGGTAGGGATGTCCTTTGGGGAGTTGGGGGGTGGTAATGAAGTATGGGTGGATATCATCAAGACACATATGTCTTGTATAAAATTTTCAAATCACTTAAAAAGAGAGAGAGATGGTGAGATATCAAGAGAGATACGAGAACAGACCAGACATGTCCAAGGCTACTAGGAGCTAAGTCTGTAAGGGGGAAAAGCCAGAGGCAGTTATCCATCACAGGAATGATATGCAAATGGCATTTTAGACAAATTTAGGGAAGAGCAGGGGACCTGCAGGACCCCTCCCAACTATATGAGTGGCCATTGATCATTTTCAACAGCTGTAGATCTCTAGACTTCAGGCTTCTGGGAGAGGTGCTAAATACTCTGAAAGATGTTACTCTGGAAATACCAGACATCAAGCCAGACCAGGAGGAGGAAGTTCCTGTTCTCAGAACAGTTCCAGTCCAGTTTTTCCAACTCCAGAGACTGAATGATGTTCGCCAGAGAAGCACTGGGTGGCCATGTGAGGCAAGCCCAGAGTCTTCTGAGGTTCTCCAACTGCTACTTATCTCCTGCCATAATTCCTCTCCTAATTATGGGTTTGTCTGATATGAACGCTCCTCCATTATATTCTTACACATGTATCAATTTTTATATTTCGTAGTTGTGCTAGGCATAATTCAAAGTTGTGGTATTAGAGAATTTATATAGCACAAGTATACTTTTAAAGAGTGTTGCTAGGATTACCTGAAACATGCATAATCCTTTCTAAAACTCTTTCTGATTCATTTCACTGGGTTTAACACAGTGGGATGTGCTCAAATATAAACAAAATGTGCCTTTTTCTGTGATTAGGAAAAAAGCTTTTCCTAAGGTTTGTTTAACCTCTTGCTGTGTACAACTGCTGGTGGATTACATTAAAGGGCATATTTGATGCTAGCTAGCTAGAAATGCCAGGACCTCGGGAAGAAGGGATTGTTTCAGTCTCTCAGACCCATAAAGAGAAAAGACAGACACCAGAAATGTCGTGGGACTGTTGCCCTCCTCTTCACGAGGGTATACAGAGGGTATGCAGCGATCCAGGCCTTGGCCCTACTCGATGCTCACTATATTTCGGAATCCCACCCCTGAGGACTGCTGAGCCTCAGGCATGTGCTTCCCCTGAGCTTGGGTGGGAGAGCGGACGGTCTTCCTCAGCATTAGCTGATCTCGTGCTCATTGTTTGGACAGTGCTCAACCTACGCAGCACACACTCCTGACTCATTACACAGCACACACTCCTGACTCATTAAGCCAGCCTGCTCGTGCAGGGGAAACGCAGGTGCTTGCCTTCTGTGGGGTGAATGCTCACAGCGGTGAGCAGGAATAAACACGCAGGAAGAAAATTATGCATCGCTGCTTCTTGAAGAAAGCTTTTGCTTTGCTTTAAGATGGATGAGCTCAGAGGTTCTAGAAGATCCAGCTCTGCAGTACCTACTCTGGGGCAGTGGAAAATGGTTCACACAAAAATGTACACACCTCTCTTCATAATCATCAAGACAATCTAAATGTTTTTCAATAGGTAGATGTCCATTCTGTGGAATATTACTTAGCAATTCAAAAGGAACGAATCACTAATATACTGTGGGAGTATCTCGAGAATGTTATGTTGAATAAAAGGACCCAGTATGAGAAAGTAGCATCCGTTTACACGACATTATATAGGAGAGAAATGAAATTTCTTAGGTACTTTGGCTATGATGGTGACCATACAAATCTACATTGTGTTAAAATTCCTGGCATAGAACACCAGAAGTCAATGGTACTATTTGTTAACAGAAATAATAAAGTAAAAATACACAACAGCTTAAAAGTAGATAACATTTGAAGAAATGATAGGTGAAATTTTGCCAGGATTCTCCCTACATTTCCATGAACAATAGCCCAGCAAGGGGACTTGAACGTTGGAGTCAAGGTATCTCAGAGGTCTGCAAACTTTCTGCCCACAGCCAGAGCCAGACTGCTCAGCCGGCAATGCCCACTCCAATCCAAGAGGCCCGGTGAGTCACACCTTGGCCTGCTGACTCTTGATATTAGTACTGGGGCGTCCCCTCCACTGTAAGGCAGGTGTCTTGGTTGTGCTATTCCAATATAAACATGCTAACTAGGAAAAAGAAACCATTAACACTTTATAAGAAACAGGCTCTTCACATAAAGTAGACTCAGAATTCCTGGAAGACTGCACACAGGCTGTAGCATTTTCTTTAAAAGACCCAAAAGATAACTAAAACGAGGCAAGAGTCCAAGGAAGGGAGATGAAGCAATCAGTGGAGGTCATAGCCACCGGGGATGACAAGTCCCTAAGAAGGGACCAGGCAGCCATAGCAGTACAGTTCATCTCCCAAAGTGCATCTGTGCCCACCAGCGTTGAAGTGAGCCTAGCCCCCATCTCCTCACTCAGCTCAGGCCCCAGATTTGACTAAGCCTGAGCTCCTCGGGGAAGGCCGTGGTGATTCTTCCTTTGCCCCCCTCCTAGGAAGTGCTTTGGTGTATTTTAAAGGAGCAAAAAGGATGAATGAAGATGCAAGGCTTTGATCAAGAAGTTCAGACCCTTCCCAGTTTCTCCCTCCCATTCTCCAGGCTGAAACTCTCTGGCCCATAAACCAAATCCAGATACCTTGTCAGAGCAGATACTCTGCCTCCGTGCCCCGTAAACACTGCCGTCTGAGTTTACAGGAGCAGATTACATGAGCAGGCAATAACATATTTCTCTCTACAGCTGAGGTGATTTTTACTGGACTAGATTTTATTTCTCTTTAACTGGTCTCTTGACCTTCCCTCTCTAGGTTGTCTCCTCCCTCTACCGCGCTGAAAATCCACCTTTTCAAACAGCATTTCCCTCCACTGGAGAAGAGACCATATTTCGGAGATGAATCTAAATAACAACTTAGATTCTATCTAAACACACTGGCTGTTTAAGGTAATCAGACGAAGGTTTGGTCTCCTCTGTTCTTGGGTGAGCATCCTTTTCTAAATTTCATAACCACACGCATGTCTTCTTTTCCTCCCTTTAACACTGACATCCACAGATGCACAAATACACATCCCAGATGCCTTTTTCTCTTCAACAGTTCAGAACAGGAAGCATTTATAGGGATGGAAAGCCAGCTGGTAGACAGACTTACACCTCCAGAAAGTTTATCTGGGTGCTTTTTACTGTCAGTCTTAACTGAAATGACATTTTCACCTATGTGTGCATACACACACAAGAATTTGTAATTCTGTCTGCAGACGTATATGTGACCCAGAAACGTGGAACCCTAAGCAGGCTTAGCCCATATTGCCCCAGCCACATAGTGTCTCTTTCATTCAAACAGAAGTTTTTTCAGCAGTGAGAGCACAGCAAGATCTGAAGGAGGTCCAGCCTTTGGCACAGGAGTGCACACAGCCCTACTGTTTAACACTGAAATACTATTTATTAGATAAACATTACATTGAAATAGCCAAGGAACATACAAGGTCACTGCAAAAGTGAAGTCTTTTTTCCCACCATTTATTTCTTTTTATGTTATCTCCTTAAAGAAGGACTTTCATACCAGAACAACCTTGGGGAAAATGAGACCACAAGACGTGCATTCACGGTGGCGAGTTTTGAAACCTCCGTTCTATTATTTGGGCTATTTCCTTTTGAACATGGGCTTTCTTTCCCACAGCTATGCCTGGCCTCCTGGTTTGCAATGACGTTATGTCTGTGTTGGTGACTTCCCAACCTGCCACTGGGAAATTAGTGCCACAAATTTAAAAAAAGAGCTGAATTTGAGCCTCAGTTGTTTCACTGTGTTCAAAGACTCTGACTCTAAATGCAGTCTTGCTGCGGACAGCCACTGTTCTGCCGTGTTTATGGGTTTGACAAGAAAATAAAGGTCGAGATAAAGCCCACCTGCCAGAAGCTTATGTCCAGTCCCTCCCAACTATGAGCAAGGCTGATCTGGCACCTTCTATGCAGAAGACAGTGAAATACATTCTAGATAAAAGAGAAGCAATACTGTTCAAAGAACTGACTGTCTAGTGGGACTACAAGGTACTGGAACACACTTCTAAATGTGCATCCAAAGAAAACTACAAATAAAACTTTGGAAGAAACTCCCTCCAGAAGGGAGTGATGAAGATAGACTAAGGATGCTTTAAATCTTAAAAAGGTTTAATGTTTTTATCAGAAAGAAGTGATAAATATTTGAGGACCTAGATATGGTTGTCTTGATTTCAATGCTAGCCTATGTATACATGAATCAAATCATCAAATGTCCCTCCATTATTGTGTACAATGCCTAGGTACCAGTTTCAAAACTAAATTTAATTTAAATTTTATGCAAATAAAGCAGGAAAAGGAGGTCCGTGTTCAGAGGATGGTGAGTGACCGCATCCCATCTGGGCAGCCCTCCGTGCTCTTATGCCTGACTTTGTCTTTTGCTTGGCTCCCCAGTTCACACCATGTCAGTGTCTCGAAGCTGAAGGGGAGGGTTCTCTCCATGACCCCTGAGAGAAATCCAGTCAGACCTAATTCTAATCAAAAAGCTTAGAAAATAGATCACACGGCATTAAGAGAAATTTGAGATATGTTGAGAAATGTTCCATATTTCAGATGCCTCTGAATTCCAAAGCCCTGATATTCATTGTAAAACCCTATGTGGCTGAACAGACATGTCTAAGTAATAAATGAGAGTTGGAAAGAATAAGAAAATTGACTCGGTGCTGCAGTTATTAGAACGATCAGATTTAGTGACTATCTATTTGGAGATTGCACTGTTTCAAGTTTGTCAAATTTTTGCCAGTGTGAATACATTTAGACACTGTGTACCTAGTCAGGGATCACCACATTCAAATTGCTAAGCATTTCCTTGGGTCTATGTCTGCTCTTGGCCCGCACGTTCTCCACCAGAGATGGGAAGCAAGTCTCACAGTAGTTCATATTTTATTTTATTTCGTAGCTGTTGAAAATCAGAGTCTTTTTCCTTAGGTTTCTTCTCATGCTTCAGCTTTCAAACTGAATTTATGCCTATAAGCTCCTAACATGACCAACAGCGGTAGAAAACGTAAGACAGAAAAGACCGATTGCTGCTGAAGACACACAGCCCATCACCATTTATTTCCAAAGCCCAGGACCAACGAAAAAAGCAAATGTATTTGTTTTCAAGGCAAAGCTTTCTTCGGTTCCACTTTAAGAGGAGGTTAATGGGAGGGGTTTCTTGTGTGTTCAGCTGATCGCCTGTCGGCTGCCCTCCCTGAATTCAAGTGGCATTTGGGACTAAAGAGCATTATATCCTCTGGCATCACATGTCCTGCTTCAAATGTAATTACAAGTTTTGAGAGGCTGAGTATAAAGAACTCATTTAGAATGGCTGTTCAAGGTATTTACTATAGACCATGCACACAGCTATTCAAAACTATAAACTCATTCAGTCACTAATAGACCTTTTTTTAAAAAAATGAATAAACCTCTTGAAACAGGGTGGTTTTACTTTAATCAGTACCTCCGTGTTAAATTTTGTCGTTAGACCCCAGTCTGAAACCGGGGTTTGATTCTGTGCCATCACGGTGTAACAGTCCATGGCCTGCTTGTTCACACTGACCTGTTTGTCTGATGCTCCCTGAACTGCTGATGACCAAACAGAGGAAGCACCTCGTTATCTGCAAAGGAAGAATGACAGCTGTGGACCTGGAGCTGCAGTCAGAGAGGAGCCCAGGGCTCATGGCACGGGTTTAAAGCGGTCACACGCCCAGGGAGCGGAAAACAAGCTGATGCCGTGAGTGCCGAGTTTGGTGTGTGCTACATTTTGTGCCTCCGTTAGGACAGTCAACATTTTGCCCCTTTCCCTGCAGTTTCCTTTCAACAACAGATGTTTATATTTTTATATTTCCTACCCCATTTTAGGAATTTAAAGATCCAGTGACACAAACAAATGTGAAAACGGTCACATAGTTCACACCCAGGATGCCGTCAGACACTAAGAAGCTGGACAGTCTCTTACAGGGATGGGACTCTTGGTGGGCCCAGTGAATGGACCCACACTGAAGGACATTCAGGACACAAATCAGGATCTATAGACCGTGAGAGATATGAATATATGAGAGTATAGATTATATATGCGAGTACATTAAATTGGGTGGAGGGCAGTGGAGGGAGGTACAGATGGGGAGGGGCTCTAAATACCATCAAACTGTATTTTATGAAAATAACAAAAATTCAATTTAAAAAATTTTTTGAAGTAAACACCACTGGGACTTTCAGAAAATTGTGTTCATTTCTGATAAACTCTCCTTTGAAACATTAGTCAGATAGTCTAGCCTTTTTTGGCCAGTTCCATTTCTGTTCTCAGAAATAAAGCAGATTATCACAGGTCTTTATTTCATCTGTACAGTTCACACTATCAGGAGCAGAATTATGAAGGTCGTATATCTTCAAATGCATTATTACCATTAAAAATTGTGATACCAGCCGTTCTGGCAGAGAGATGAAAAATTGGGTTTCCCTGCAGAATAAAAGATGTTCTGACATTCCTAATATGCTGTATGTATGTGTGCATGGATGTGTGGCCCTCACTGTGTGGGAGAAATGTTTTCCAACAGTGATATCTGTGAACTACCGCCAGAGCTTAGGAAATGGGATGCACCAGAGATTCCATAGACCAGTTTCTGCCCAGTGGAGATATCTAGTCTCAATTCGAACTTCAAGCGAAGACTAGCTCTTCCTGCCAAACAAGGTTTACTGCTCTACTCCTAGTGCCCTGGCACCAGAACGCTGCTACTCCCAGAAGGACAGGACACAGATCCAGGGAGCACAATAGCACACAGCCATTGCCACTCATAAGAAAAGCAATGGTCGACACTTACCCAGGGCATTAGAGAGCCTGGCCTCCTCAAACATTGGGCGATTTGATAAAAGCAAATTGTTTAAAAAACAAAACAACAACCCTGAACTTGGAGCAAGTGAATAAAGAAAGACTGAGAATAATCTGTGATTGCCCTTAGCAAATAACAAAACTTCATGGACCTTACACAACGACTCCACGGGGGGCAGACCATTCCCCTGTTAAAGATTATTTAATGAAAAGAGACTCTGGCCTCAAGAACACATCAATAGAGGGAAAATAAATACCTGCACAACTGAAAATGTCAGGTGCTAGTAGAAAACAACAGATCAGACTCCTGTTTGCAAGGTTGGCTGTGAGGGTCTAGATCAGCCAGCCCTGTCACGAAATCCCTGAGATAATCAATTTGGAAAGAAAAAAAAGTTTATTTGACTCATGGTTTGGGGGACTCCAGTCCACGATGACTTTAGCCCCTTTGCATTTGAGCCTATGGTGAGGCAGCACATCGTACAGAGAACACGGAGACAAAACCACTTACCCAGGGCCAGAAAGCACACAGAACAGGAAGGGGTCAGGCTCCCAGAATGCACTTTGAGAGCATTGCAATGATCTGACAACCTCCCAGTAATGCCACTCGGGAAGTCAAGCCTTTAGCACATAGGCCTTTGGGCATCGTGCAAGCTGCAGACCACAGCAGCCTGAGAGCACTGGTGTCAGTAAGCCTCGGGAGATGAACTCCAAGGGAAGAGATGTCTCCACTGAACCTGCCGAAAATTCCAGCCTGAAGAATAGAGTCACAGTTCTCATATTCTAACAAACACCACATCTGAGTGATTCAAACAATGCAAGGTTATTTTCTCATAATTCTGGAGACTAGATGTCCAAGACCAAGGTGCTGGTTCCTTGAAGCCTCCCTCTGTGGCTTGGGGGTAGCCAGCCTTCTCCCTGTGTCCTCATACCCTTGTGTGTGCCTTTGTCCCCATTTCCTCTGCTGTGAAGGGCAACAGTCATGTTGAATGAGGGCCCACTGGGATGGCCACATTTTATCTTCACTGTCCCTTGACAGGTCCCATCTCTAAATTCAGGCACATTCTGAGGGTACTAAGAATTTGGACATCGGCTGTGGGAGGGTGGTCAAGTTCAATGCCTAGAACAAACCCTGGGCTGTAGAGCAAGAACCAGAGCAGGAGCAGTGGAGGGGGAGGTGAGGACCCTCTCCTTCTGTGTCTGTCATTCCACAGGTTAAGGCCGTTTTGTGATTCTAGGATTCTGTTCAGTATATTTCATCGTCAGTAATTTTTGAATGACATAGATTGTGTCAACTCAGGGTGTAGCTTTCTGTATTTCAGTGTTATTTTTAAATCATTGATAAAATCATTTCATATTTCACTGAATGGCACATGTGGGCACCTAGCTAGTTCCTCAAACACACTAATTACAAATGGGGACTGTCCGCATCATCCTCCTCATCTTCGGAAGCGGTCCCTGCATCCCAAACAGGAAGAATGTGTCTCTTAACTGCCAGAAGGAGGACAGCTGGAGGCTTGTCTCTGAAGAGCCTCCCTCCAGACACTTCTCCACACAGCAAGTTCGATGAACCGGAGAAGGCAGGATGTGCACTGCCTCTTGGACCTAGCCGGGAGTCAAGCTTGCTCTGTGCTTGGGATGTACACATTAGGTTGGATGCAGGAGATGAGCAGCTGCCTGGCCTGAAGGACATGAGGCTGGGTTTCCTACTTCCTCCAGCTAAGCCCCACCTCCTAAAACTTTCACATCTCCCAAAATAGCACCACCAACTGAGGACCAGGCCCTTAACAGATGAGCAGATGGGGTTCCAGGGAGGCATTCAAATCATAATACCACTAAAGTAATACGTGCTTACTTTAGAAACTTTGGAAATCTGAAAAATCACTTAAAATGGAATGAAAAGTCAGCTGTAGTTCCATCCAACCAAATCAGTTCTGAACTTTTTGAGGTACATCCTTCCAGCCTTTTTTTCCTTACAAAATTAAAAAGCTTTTTAACACTTGTAGTTTTTAAAACAGAAATACATGCTTTTTCCCATCAAAAGTAGAGTCATCCTTCATATATTATTTTATAATTTTTTTTTCTATATTGGATGACTATTGGCCATCACAAGCATACGTTTTCTATCACAGATTATTTCAACTACATGATATTCCATCTTTATAAGATCAAAATTACTTTTTAAATTGGCTATGTTGTAGTCACCAATAAACTTGTAATTATTTATTATGTATATCTATTAAATACTTTATTATTTTTATGTGTATGAATGTATTGCCTGCATGTATGTGACTGTACCCATGTCATGCAATGCTGGGGAGGTCAGAAGAGGGCTTCGGATTCTCCTGGAACTGTAGTTAAGGACGGTTCGTAGCCACCACGTGGGCGCTGGGAATCAAACCCAGGTTCTCTGCAAGAGCAGTCAGTGCTCTTAACCACTGAGCCATATTTAAAGCTACATGATTACTTATTATAATGCAACCATGCTGCATTCACTGGAAAAGCCATAATATATATTACCACTATTATTTTATTATTTTTCCATGGCCTTGGTTTTTGCTTTGTTTTGTTTTCACGGTTGAGACTGAACCTAGGGCCTTCTCATACTAGGCAAGTGCACTACCACTGAGCCATACCCCGCCCCCCGCCTCATCTTTTCAGTTTCCACCCAGTGACCTTCCCTTTAGTAGACGTAGATGCATTAGAATGATCTATAATGTATTATGCATTGACCACCAGGTACCAAAACCGAAAGAACAAGAAATTCACATATTACCTCACTGCAAATAGTCCTGTTGTACTAGTGAGTTATCTGTACCTAATGTATTATGAGCACTCCCTCTGCAAGAGAGATTTAATTAAAATTTTTATCTAAAATGGGAACCTATTCAACACCATGCCTGACAGAGAGGAATTCAATCTCTGCCTAAATATTTCCAGGCCTGGGAGCCCTCTAGCATAAAAACAATTTATTAATGTTAGGCTTGTAGAAAATACAACCTTTAAATATGTCTGGCTTGCTCTAATTCTGCCCGCTGGGCTAGTTGGCCCCTGGTAAACAATACACAACCAACACACACAGTCTCCATGCTGCTACTCAAAACATCATTCACAACCTCGAAATGTGTAAACCTCCTGAAGGAATGCTGGGCTGTGGAAATCATAATCCATAGCTCAGTGTGTTCTCTTCCAAAGATGTACTGTATGGACATCTTGCTGTTATCCTTTGAGAAATACTAGAAAATTCACTGATAATTCAAAAGGCAGCATTTAGAATGAGATATCCCTCACTCACTTCCTCAGATCTAAACCTTGAGATCCTAGGGTCACTGAGGATATTCCAAGGGCTTAGAGGCTACAGTTGGTTTCTTCCTCCTGGAAGATGACCAGGAGATAACGCAAGTGGTTAAGCTTGTCAGAGATCTCAGGAAACAATGGCCAGAGCTGTCTTGTCTTGTTACTCTAGTTCACTTTGATATTCACTTACCTTCACGCAGCCTTAATTCTAATTTTGTCTCAACATTTTCTGGATATTATAAGAGAGTTATTTCTATATGGATCATAGAATCCTTCAATGGTTAAAGGGAAGAATTGCCTTTTTATTAGCCAGAGACCTTTAAGAGAGACAATGCAAGTAGGTGTGGTCTTTTGCACCAATGCTAATCAGTAGAAGTGGCTGCCTGCAGCACAAATTAAGAAGTAGTCTGAGGCCACATCCACATTCATCAGAAAAGAATGCTTTGATCAGTTGTCTCCTCCATCGATCATGAATACGACACTTACACTGGATAAGACACGTAGGTGAAGGGGAACGACCATCTCTGCGTGCCAAGGGGTAGGGCTGGAACTCTGCAGTGTAAGAAAAATCCACCTTATTGAGAAAGAAACTACACTAGGAAAGCTATCATCAATGTTCTGATTTACACCATAGTCTTTCCGGGAGAACTGCCTCCACTCCTTCAGTGTTCATCAGTCAGCATGGTTTCAGATCTTTGGGCACCCAGGTTGTTCTCCAGAAGGCATGTTCTGACTTCTGTGTGTTGTTCTTAAAATGTTATGCTTCCTGGAAAGTAGTGAAGCAGAAAAAACACAATCAAATATATCTCTAGTACCAGAAACAAAGAAACAGAATAAAAAACACAAAGCAGCAAGATCATGCCCAAGTGCTCTTACTAAATCCAGGCAAACAACAGAAGCATTACCTACCACAGGTCCACGAAAAGCAGAGGCAGGCAAGTGGCCTAAGGAGGGCGTGCCCAGTGGCAGACACCCCAGTGCCAACCAAAAGCTAATGGAAAAGGCAAATTTTATTCTGTATTTAAAAAAAATAAAGATTCCTAAATCAATAAATATTTCAGAAATAAGAGGTGAAATACTTCATGGAATAACATTTTAAAATAAGGCTTTATTAGGCTGGAGAGATGGTTCAGTGGTTAAGAGCACTGACTGCTGTTGCAGAGGACCTGGGTTTGATTCCTAGCACCCACATGGTAGCTATGAACCGTCCTTAACTCCAGTTCCAGGGGACTCTGAAGCCTCTTCTGACCTCCACGGCATTGCACGACACGGGTACACTCACATACATGCAGGCAGTATACGCATACACATAAAATAAAAATATTTTTTTTAAAAAAGGCTTTATTTTAAAGAGAAATGCATCAGAACTTTATAAGCATACTATATATGCATTATGTATACTGGACAAACATGTAGTATATGTACTTATCTATCTGCTGTATGCATGTTTATATTATGTATGTACAATATGTTTATGCACATATGTATACAGTGAAAGTGCCAGGCTTAAGATATTTATAAATGTTCGTATTCTTGGCCTCATCTGACTTGTACATCTGTAATTATATTTCATGTAACCAGTGAATCATAGGATAGAAAATAATTGAAGTGCCTCTTCTTCCTTTAGAGACCTATGTGGTCCCTAATTAGGCGCCAAAGAACTCATGGAACTAGCTGGGCTTCTGAAGTCTTTCTCTTGGCTGCACTGGAGAGTTGTTAGGTTTTTTGTTCTTGTTATTTTATTTTGGTTTGTTGTTTTTATTAATTCCAAAGTTGACCCATTAAATCAAGATTTCTGAGGAAACGGGGGGGGCTCTCCAGAGGAATTTAAAGAGAAGCCAGAGTGCATCCTAGCTAAGTTCTCACACAGTTTTGCCCACCACCTTCAATTTTTGAACAACTACTCACCCCAGAAAACTAGCTGGCAGGTTGAAAACTGGCCACAAGCTAGGAAAATCAAAAACTTTCTTTTCTGCTTTTCTCAGTAACTTCTGTTCCCAACGGAGTCAGGAACCAACGCATTCTCACTTACCCACATTGTAGGTGATGCCTCCAGGCTGGTGGACACGAGATAAGCAAGATGCTAACCAAAAGCTGGGAAGAAAAACTTAGTAATAAAAGTATTCCTTCAATCACGTCCAGTCCAAAACTATGATGACATGGTTCCAAAAGCATATGTAAGAGCATGTGACACATCCTTAGGCAGATGGCAAGATAAAGCCCACTTGTGCAAGAAACCAGTCCTTCCTGGATGTGGTCAGTTATGGCCTTTTGGAGCACATCGCAAACTTATCAAAACCTAGTACATGGTGCTGACTTGGAAGTGACTCCCACCATTTTACCAGAATGTTGCTTTAGTGCCAACAGTGTTCGCTATGCTGTGCAGTCCCCGAGAGACAGGTTCCACAGCGAGGGGTGAAAGCTGACCAGACAGCCGCCTATAGAGCTTCGGGTGGGACTGCAGGAAAGTCCGGGTCTATAAGTCTCACTTATTATTCTCATCTTTCCTTTTGCTGATTTTTTTCTGTGTTACACACTGGAATCTGCTGACTGAAGGGTGAGCCTTTTCTTCTCAAATGCCAACATATATAATGAAATGAGTGAACGCTCGCTCTCACCCCTTTCAGCAATAACACTGAACTTTGTTTCCTGTGCATATGCTGTACGTAACTTTCAATGATGACTTTTATTAAAAATCCAAAGTTTCACGTGAAATGAGTTTTGTAAAGATCTTTAGGAAAGGGGATTCAAGTAAATCCGGTAGATTCAATGAATAAATATCAGCAGCAGAAGGAGAAGGACATAAAACCAGAAAGATCTAAAAGAAAAGTCCAAAGACGCCAACAAGCAAAGCATTAAAGGAAGTCTTTAGGGGCTGGAGAGGTGGCTCAGTGGTTAAGAGCACTGGCTGCTCTTGCAGAGGACCCAGGTTTGGTTCCCAGCACCCACATGGCAACTAACAACCATTCATAACTC
Organism: Nannospalax galili; assembly: GCF_000622305.1. Lineage (NCBI taxonomy): Eukaryota > Metazoa > Chordata > Mammalia > Rodentia > Spalacidae > Nannospalax > Nannospalax galili. The sequence continues at coordinate 705,643 of NW_008348201.1, read as the reverse complement.
CAGTTCCAAAGGATCTGACACCCTCTTCTGACCTCCTCAGGTATTGCATGACACAAGTGCACTTACATACATGCAGGCAATATATTCAAATACATAAAGTTAAAATATTTAAAGGAAGTCTTCGCTACATTCCAAAGAGTTAAATAGGGTTAACAAAATAAAAGAGAAATATCAAAAAGTTGTTGTAGTCTCAGTGCAATATCAAGACATAGCACAGTGGGTGTTTAATAAATATTGACAAATTCCATATAGTCTCATTGAACTTTGTAGTCAGAACAAATCAGAAATAAAGAAAAGAGACCAATTTATAATCATTAATCAGATTAATGATTATATATTAATGAGAAAAATGGCATTTGGTGCTGACTTGTACATACAGAAGAGAGAACAAAAAGGGAAAATTACACGAAAAAGTCAACATTGATAAAATATAGCTGATCGTTATAACAGATGTGAGGGGAAACTATAAAGAATTTTTTGGGAAGGAAGCCAGGCAGGAGGACTTAGGAAGCCCAGAGAAATGAATGAACATTTGTAGAATGTTCCAGACTTTTCCAACTGAGTGCTTCTATTCATCCACATCACAACTCTTCCAGAGAAGACCTATGATCTCTCTTTAAAGACATGAGAGTTGGGTGTGATGGTGCATGCCAGTAACTCCTAACTGCTTAGGAAGCTGAAGCATAAGAATTTCAAGTCCAATTCCACATGGCAACATAGTCAGTGGTAAAATGCTTACCTAGCATGTGCAAGGTCCTGTGTTCGATTTCCAGCACCAAAATCAATCAGTCAGTCAGTCAGTCAATAAAAGAACTGAGACTTAGAAAGGTTTCATGTTGCAGACCTCTTAGCTAATAAGCAGCTGAAATACAATTCAAACCAAGACCTTGATCCTCTAAGCCAAAGCCTCACTCTAATTGGCCAATACTTCCTTCAGATCCACAGGTTGCAAGAATGATCTCATCCAAATGGTAACCCAGGGCAGAGACTCCTGCTGTGTACAGCATGATACTGGGACCTTTAGCTCCTGCATCCCGTACAATCTTGGGCCCACTCCAGAGTTAGAGATGTACAGCTGCACAGTAGCAGACTCCCTGGGTAACTGATACACACGCCAATATTTGAGGAATACTTAAAGAAAAAAGAAAAAAGAAAAAAACCAAAGAAAAAAAAACAGCATTTCCCTAGAACTAGGCATTTCTTATTTTGAAGAATTTCAAAAATCCCTAAAACTGAAAACAGTAAAAAGCTACTTTCCCTCCAGGCGTGGTGGCTCACACCTTTGGTCCCAGCACTCGGGAGGCAGAGGCAGGCAGATCTTTGTGAGTTCGAGGCCAGCCTGGTCTAAGTAGCCAGTTCCAGGCCAGCTGGGGCTACAAGGAGACCCTATCTCAAAAAGACCAAAAACAAAAACTACTTTCCCATAGGTCTCTTGCCAGTTGTGTACCAGCCATCTTTAGTCATTTCATCTTTCTTACATACATGTAAAAGCTCAGATGATGTGCTATGATTTGGATGTGGTTTGTTCCCAAGTGGGTTGGTGCATTGGAATGTTAGTCCTCAGTGTGGCAGTGTTGAGAGGTAACAGATGCTGAGCGGTGTGCCTAGTGAGCAGTAATTAGGTCACTGGGATATTGCCTTGGAAGGAATTCACGCTGGCCCCATGGAGCAAGCAATTCCTACAGGAGAAGTTTGCTATGAAGAGAGTGAGTAACTGACTCAGTCTCACCAGGAGAACCCTCCCACTCAGGCACACTGTTGCCATGATGCCCTCACACAGCTGCAAAAGTCAGGGCCGTTGCTCTTACATCTCCAACACTGTAAGCCTCTTTACAAATTACCCAGTCTTGGGGATTTTGTTATAGCAATGAAAACTGGATAAATACATGGTAGAACCGAATGTAATGAGTTGAAAGGACTACTCTGGTTTGACATAACAGAAGTCAATGTTTCTAGAAGCACACACTGAAAAGCCTGTTCTCCACCCAAGCTCTTTCTTCCTTACCCTATCCTACCCTACAAGACAGCAAACATTAACCTATCTCTGTCACTCAAACCTCAAAAAAAAAAAAAAAAAGAAATGGGTTACAGTTTGGGCATGCTGTAAAATGGGAGGCAATGGTCTCTGGAGATGCGTTCGGAGTTTCTCTGCAGTGCTAGAGTTTTAGGTAAGACCCAGAAGACTGAGTATCTCTTTCTGACATGCCCCTCCCATTCACCCCCAAGATGCATCTGGCTCTAGACAGCTGGAGGCACTAGCTCTCAGGGCTTCCAGCTCTGTCATCCAACTACCCAGTGGCCTTGAGAAAGTCACAGCTGTTTCTTTGCCTCCCCTGTAAACCAGGCCTCACCTACTTCACAGGGAACCTAGGAGGATTAATTAGTGTTTGTAATGCTTTGAGATTGCCTAGATGAAAGTGGCTATACAAGTATAAATGATTATCATTATCATTATTATTATTATTACATGTAGTATGGATGACAGTTTAAGCATGGGATCATCTGTCACCCTGTTGGGACTGATGGATTTCTGGATAAACAAAGAGCGCTGTGAACTGTCATTACCCACCTGCCTTTCCCATGTCTGCTCAGGAATGTATTATCAAGTTTGCCAGGCTGGTAATACAGAAAGAAGGCCTCCTTGGTTCACTGGCTTCAGATGGCTTGGTAATGACTAAAAATGCCTTGTGTTGTATGTATCCAAGACCAAGCCACTCCTGCTAGCCAAGTGAACTGTGGTCACTGGTGGGGATGGAGGCAGTTCCTAGCCTGCCACTGAATTTAAACACTCAGGAAGTTCTGTTAAAAGCCTTCATTTTCTTTTCAGCCATACCACAAATGAAATACGAATCAATGCTGAGAGAAGTTTACATTTCCCCCAGATGACACCCCATACAACAGAGAGAAAGAAATCTGGGGGACGAAGGCCACTATGTCCACCCTGAGCAAGCTGGACATGGCCTAACATCAGGGGCTGCCCATCGGTCCTCTCTGGCCCTGGGTATGTGAATAACAGCAGTAGAAGCCCAGGTGCCAGCAAGGCAGAGCTGCTACGAAGCCAGAAACTGTGAGACTGGCCAGCTAAGGGCACCCCTGTGGCTTCAGGGGTCCCAACACCCTGAAAGAACCAGACAACTTTAACAGTATGTAAATTTTTTCTGGGTGGAAGGTTCACAGCTTTCAGACCCGTCCTGTGACCCCCCCCAAGGGTTAAGCTTAAGCGTCCCTGCCCACGGTTTTGCTAGTTTGGACCTAGACAATTTCAGGGGCCCCAAAGCCCTAATTCACTCTGGTTCCTGTATGGAAGCGATCACGGGCTCTAATCATGGCTTTCCCACAAGCCTCTCCTCTGACTTGCATGCTCCAGGCACGTAAGCCACATGACACAGATCTGGTTCTGTTTGTTGTTAGAGGCATTTCACTGCTACAAGTCTTTTTTCACTTGGAATTGTTACTCAATTCCCCAGGTTCTTGACTAGCCTAATTCATATCCTGCTTGTTGAACTATTCTTAAAGTGTGTTGAGACATTTGGTAGAGGGAGCTCAGTCTGAGAAAGTATGAATCTTAACTTTAATTCAGATACGCTCTTGGAAAATGTCCGTATTTTCCAAAGTCCTCAGTCAGAATTCAGTTGGCAACTGAGCAATCCCACAGATCCCGACTCCCTTCCGGTGTGATTTATGAGATGCTCTCTTTCCAATGGAGTTGCCAGTACCTAGAGAATAGATTCTCACCCGGCATTTCTTGACTGAAGCTTGCAAGTTAAGCCAAGAGCCAGGAAAGCACATGAGAGGCAAAACGTCAGGGAGAGCTAGTAGGGACAAGAGCTAGTTCTATCCAGAGGCAGAGCGGTCATCTTAAATCACTTTCTAAGTTCATCACTTCGTTTCTTGTTGTTGTTTTTTCACGGAGGCAAACAGTGCAAATGTGGGTTTGTACCCTGTTTCGGGATGGTTCATGGCAGTACCGAGTAACGGGATTTTATTTTTTATTATTATTATCATTAAAACTACTTTAAAAAACATTAGATGGAGATCTCAGAGGTTGAGTCCCGAGCTCCTTATGTACACATAATTGTTCCTTTCATACACTGGGCCCCCTTATTCCAAGGGGTCCTCAGACTCAACAGGCACCTGAAACTACATACAGTAGCAAACCCTATACAGAAACTACGTTTTTTGCTCTGCAGACACGTCTATGGAACAGTTTATTTATTCAATGGTCACAACAAGAGATTAAGATAATTAGTGATAAAATAAGCTTTGCGAGTCTATCAAGTTACAGAAGCATCTCTCTCAAAATATCTTATGATACTCTACCCAAACTTCTCATGATGTGAGAGAAAATGCCCCCGGCCCAAGAGGAAGTGGGTGGGACAAAGCCAGCTTTGTGTGATGTTAGACTACTGCATAAGAGTTACTGGAACACAAGCACTACCATACCAAGGCAGGCTGCCAACCTGACCATGGAGGGCAGCAGATGCAGCGTGGACACACTGAACAAAGGAATGATCCACATTCTAGATGAGGTAAAGTGAGTTGGCATGAGGTTTAAAACCTGTGAGTCGTTAATTTCTGGAAATTTCCCATTTGATATTTTGGGGACCATGGCTGAGCACTTAAAACTGAAAGTCCCTTATGAGTACAGGGAGCACTACGTCTGTAAAATGAAGAGGACAGAGGGCAGAGCTGAGGGAAAGCTCTGAAGTCTCCACAAGCACCTAGGCGGTGAGTTCTCTGAAGGCTGCAGCTTCTCGCCTCTGGCTGCTGACCACAAACATTTGCTGAAAAGTTATTTGGGTCCGGGGGAGCCTGGATAGTCACGATAACTAAGACAATGTCTTTACCCTCAAAGATCCCCCAACTCACCACACAGCGTTAACGCGCTTTATGAAACCAAGCCAGCAGAATTAGCAAAGTTCAGCAAACCCATGGAGGAGAAAGGGCATTTGAGACCAAGGACACAGCACATGCAAAGGCACAGGGCCGTGAGCTGCCTGGTTGGCTGGGAAGGAACGCCTTTGTCCTGACTCAGTCCTGAGATCTGGAAGGAAACCACAAATCTCCTCTCTCCTTCCCGCTAATCTGGGCCTATCTTTGACCCTCTCCAGCTCTAGCTAGAGCCACGCTGAAGGCAGTTCCACCCCCCAGAGAGACCACAGAACCGCTGAAGGCCCCAAGGTTCAAGGTCCCAGGTGCCTGACGCCCTCCACTTTCCTGACTGTGCTGCCCTCTACGCTCTCTGCCACAGTGAAGAGCTATTCCACTCCACCCAATTTCCTGTGCAAATGTGCTCACTTCCGTTACCATTGTTCAACTTGGAGAGCTCCTCGCTCCTCTCCCCAAATGCCGTTTGTAAGATGGAAACCAGACTGGGGCGTGGTAGGATAGTGAGGAGGTAAACTAAGTGAAGTACTTCGTCTTCCGCATCAATGGGTGGCTCTTCATAAAGACAGTGTCAGGAACACTGGCTTAAGTATTGTTCTAGGTTGATTTTAACTTACTCTTTCATTGCATCTCCCTTGGGATTAAGGCTTGCTGTATAACCACTAAGCAACTGAGTGAACATAAGCCAGACCTTACTCAGATCTTCCTCTCAAACTATATTTGACTCATTAGCATCCGGCTAGCAAGCTTCCACAACCATCTACATACAACTATGTGGTTAAATAGAGTAAGCTTTCCCAATAATGTTTGATCGAGTTGCTATTGCCCTCCTCCAAGTTAGGTAAGGAAATAAATAATTTGAAGAAATCTTGGATTTTAAATGTTAAACAGCCAGGCATGGTGGTGCACAGCTTTAATCCCAGCACTCAGGAAGCAGAAGTAGGTAGATCTCTGTGACTTTGAGGCCAGCCCGGTCTGCAGAGTCAGTTCCAAGCCTGCCAGGGCTACATAGTGAGACCCTTTCTAAAAAATTTTGAGGTTAAAGACATGGCTGCATAGTTAACAGCAGTCTTACAGAGGACCCAAATGTGGTTCCCAGCACCTACATTCATTAGGTGACTCACAATCATCTTTATCTCCAGCTCCAGTGGGACCCAATGCCTCAGGCCTCCACGGGCACCTGCGTACACGTGCACATGCCCACACACAGATACACATATGTACACATGATAGAAATTTTTTTAATAGGCCAGTCCTGGTAGCACACACTTTTAATCCCAGCACTCAGGAGGCAGAGGCAAGCAGATCTCTGTGAGATCAAGGACAACCTGGTCTCTATAATGAATTCCAGAGCATTTATTTGACTAATTTGGTTTGGAAATCTTCAAGAAAATAATACTCACACTTCCTTTCCTCCAAAGGAATTTAACACCCTTCCCAAGAAACTGTTGCAATTCATGTTCCCACTGAGCACAGTAGCCTATGCCTGTAGTCCCAGCCCTTGGAAGGTAGGGATAGGATTATAAAATCAATGCCATCCTCAGCTATAAGGTGAAATCTTGACTCCAAAGTATTTTTATTTCATTAAATCCACTCCCAGATTAGATGCAGAAGTGGGTTTGAAGTATGTGTTCTAGTGGATACCTCCAGATAGAGTTCCAGTAATCTGTACATTGAGAAATGCTAGCCTGCACATTTCCTTACAAGACTCCTCAGAGCACATTTTAGGAAATGCACATGTTGATAGAGAATCAACTACAGGTCAATTCAAAGAGGGCTTAATTCCCAGCACTGGGATCATGGGGCTAAGGCAGAAGGATCTTAAATTCAAGATCAATCTGACAATATAGCAAGAACTTGTCTCTAACAAACAAACAAACAGAAACTATTTTACAAAAGCTAATACTACTAGTATCAAAGATTTTGATATTTTATTTTTAAATATGATCATCTAAATCAGAACAGACTTTCTCCAATATTTTTTAAAGCAGAGGAAGAAAAGAGCATGATACTTTGGGGGATGACAAACCGTCTTTGTATTTGAGCACATTATCAGGGTTGATCTTGAGATTACTGTGAAAGTTGACTATTAATGACCTAACACCTCTGAGTTATCAAGAGTCAAGTACCAGGAAGTAAACACACAATGGGATTTGATTCTTTGAGTACAGGGGAGCAGTAAATACACACTTAAGCAATGTCACATGAAGAATGTGGCAAATACCTCAACAGGGTGTGCTCTGGTCCAGCCACTATTTAAAAAACAGCACCTCTGTTTGGAGGAAACAGTTTTCCAAACAGCTGGTCGGTTACTCATTTGAACTCATATCAATGGTGACAACATACACAAGTCCTATGCAAGCTCAAATAAGACAAAATCCCAGCATAGACATGAGGAAGTGGATAAGAAATCCCAACCCAACTTAAGGAACTTTTGACAATTGATGACTGCTGGGAGGGGGAGAGAGTATCCTACAGGGTTGGGACTCTCCGTGGGGCCAGTGGATGGACCCACACTGAAGGACATTTGGGACACAAATCAGACTCTATAGGCCATATTTTAAATAAGAGAATATGTTAAATTGGGTGGAGGGCAATAGGGGGTATGTGGATATGGGAGGTGATCTAAATACCATCAAAGTATATTGTATGAAAATTACAAATTTAAAAAAATTAAATTAGAAACTTCTCTGACCAAGGTTGAGAGTAGTAGCCCAAGTTTATAAATACAAATATTTAGAAGGCAGTTTGATAACATGACCATGTAGAAAACTAACAATAGTAGGTTTCCCGTGGGCCCTATGACCTCCCTAACCACGAATGTTTCACAGAACCAGTTCTCAAATCCAATCAAAAGACAGTTGGTTATTCCCATAACATTTGTTCCACCATTGCACCAGTGGGTTCATCTTACCTGGCAAGTCAGTATTGTAGCATGAAGGATCTTGTGCTGGAGAGGATGACTGATATTTTTCCTCCCCCGTCAGCCTGCATAGTATCTTCCAGAACTATGAAAGTTTGCCAGTAGGAAAGCGATTTCCCAGCCATTTTGAAATTGATTTCTTTGAGTCCTGCAGTGAAATCTTCAGCAGCAGGGTCACACCATGTTGCTAGCTCCATTACTCTTCAGGACTTGTCTCTTGTATATCCCAACCTCTCTTCCTCCAAATGGAAACATAAGTTCCACGAGTATGGAGTATTTTGTTCTGTTGTCTGTTATGTCAAAACCACAGTTTAGGTTCTTAATTAAATAAGAAAAATGAAAGGTGTTGATTGAAGCAGGAGACAATATCATGGCAATTAAACTTTTTGTGCAATAAAGATATACTGGGTTAAAAAAAAACAGCACCTCGAGGTGCACATCAGAGCATGCTAGAAAAGGAAACCAGTATTTCAAGGGGAGAGTAAGGTGTTCTTAGCACACAGAGTCTCTGTGTGTGTGTGTGTGTGTGTGTGTGTGTGTGTGTGTGTGTGTGTGTGGTGTATGCCTGTGTATGTGCACTATCCTGCAGGGGTAGAGGCTAGAGGTCAACTGTGGTTGCCTCCCTTTGACACTCTCCCTCTTATTTTTGAGACAAGATCTCTCACTGGTTTGCAGCATTTGCAATTTCCAAGTCACTGGACAGTAAGTCCCCAGGATCTACCCATCTCCATTTTTCCACCAAAAGTCGCTCTTTTCTTGTTTGTTTTGTTTTGTTTTGTTTTGTTTTGTTTTTAAGAATCTCCCTGTAGCCCCAGCTGGCCTGAAACTTGCTATGTTCACTGTCAGATGGACTAGACTAGCCTCCATCTGACAGTGATCCACCTGCCTCTGCCTCCTGGGTGCTAGGATTAAAAGTGTACACCACCACATCCAGTTCTGAAAGTGGCTTTTCAAAAGTTCTTTAAGGTGAATTGATTTAAACACAATGTGTCTTTTTAAAAATAAGAGGAAATATATTATAAAGTAGAATTGAAAATGTTAATAAGTTTATTAAATCTGCCTTATTCCTTACAATTCTATTATAAGGCATTCAGTGCTTCAATTATACAAAGTTGAGCATTAAAGGATGAATTAAATTAATTCACTATAAAAAGTTTTTATTCGACGTCTCTTCAAACATAGTAACTATGAGCATTCAAATGTTTAGCTAAGGAGTTCCCATCTTTTATATAGGTTTGTAATCCTGTATTATTAGAACTATGAAGAGATCTTAGAGATCATAGAAGCCTTTTTATCAAAAGGTTTTCATTCACAGCTTATAGAAATTTAGTGTGAGCTAACTCAGCAAACTAAATGCCCAGCGCTCACCTGACGTTAAGAACCCGGTTTCTGGACTGGGACTATAGCTCAGTGGTACGGTGTCCATATAACATGTATGAGGCTCTAAATTCGATTCCTATGACCATGATAAAATATATTAAAAAAAATATTGGTTTCTATTTATCAGTTGTGCCTCAGGAAAACTGTCCAGAAGGAGGACTAGGTCCCCAGATATCCAGAAGGGAAAACAACTCTCCTTTCTGCCCTCACCTCTACTAACAGCATGATCACTGCTTTCCCCACATGACCTGGGTGTGGGAGTCCAGTGGACAAGTGTACCAACCAAGTGAAAACCAAAGTCCCCTTCCAGCAGTTCCAGCTGTGGTCGATGGTCAAACTGGCTTTTAGGAAGGCAAGAAGTCTGGTTTGTAACATTTACAACTGCCAGGGTCAATTTCAGCCTACCATGATGCCATCACTAAATGTGGGGACAGAAGTGCAGGAGCCCGTTACACAGCTTTTACCATAGAGATGTGCACACCAGTAGCCTTAAGAACACAGTAACATAAAATAAAATAACTAGAAAGGGATTTTGAACTTTCATTACCTTTGTCTTAATGATGTTTATATAAGCTCTCAGAAGTAGCTGTGTTTACCAAATGATTTACAAAGTTCTTAGAAAATTAACAGTTTCTTCGTGTAGCCACGTTTAGTGCTAGCAAAGGTCCAGAAGGATGGTTTACAAGGGGCTTGGGTTGCATGTTCCTTTTTAGTTCCATCTCTGTATCCAAAGGGATGTGGTATTCAGACAGGCCACGTGCCTGGGGAGCCAGTGTACAGATTAACACTAGGAAAGAATGTGTGGTTTTGCAATAGAAAATGAGAGGATGAGGAGGCTGGGAGAAAGCCTTTATAATGTGAAGCTTCTCATATAGAGATAATTAACAGGGACAGGATTCATTGTCCACTTGGAGAACATGGTACTAATTATTCTGCTAAGGCCACAAGCACACAGAACACGATGGAGCCCTTCCTATGAGAAATTGAAGGTCCTGGCAGACAGCTGGCTCAGAGTCACATGTGGGCCTCAGAACCAGGAAACAGCAGACCCCAGAACCATATGCCCCCTTCTCTTTTTTGTGGGATGACTGCTGATTTTAACTTTTGTGGGCATGTTTAAGATAATCATAAATTGATTCAAGTGTCTGTAAAGATTTTCATTCTACATTTTTAGAACAGAAAATTGGAAATACTTTAAATAGAAAGTGAGAAAATAGTTAAAAATACCTAGGAGTTGTTATATCAGTTTATGAGCTAATGTGTCGTAATACATCTGAAGAGTGAGGCAATGGTCTATGACTTAGGATTCTATTTTTCTGTAAGGAAAAAACACATCTGAAAAGACGGAGCACATCAATACATTAACAGGATTGTCTCTACACAGCAAAAGTGGATTTTGTATCTTTAAAGATTATTATTTTGTAACTTTTAAAATGTTTTTTATTTTAAACTTATTTTATTTTTAATTACATGTATGTGCATCAGTGTGGGTATGTGCATGTGAGTGCAGGTGATTGAGGAGGCCACAGACATTGGATGCCCTGGAGCTAGAGTTATAGGTGGTATGAGCTGCCCGATGTAGGTGCTGGGAATCAAACGTGGGTCCTCTGGAACAGCAGCACATGCTGTTAACCACTGAGCCATCTCTCCAGTTCCCTAAAAGATTAATGTCAAGCTGTTAACAACTTTTTAAGAATAGAAAGAAAAGAACTAAGCTCTGCCAGGGTTGAGATGTTGGCGTTCTTTATGTCATCCTGGTTTAAAATCAGTGACGATGTACTGGTGATCAGACAAATGTTAAAAGGTGGAGTGTTAAACATAGACAACTACACAGGGAGAGGGGCCTGTGCTGCCCGCTTCCAGCCCTGAGTCTTCACCTCCATATGTGCTAACCTTTTCACACTTATTCTAAATTCTAAATTCTAAAGCTACAAAACAGCAGAAAATCAACTCTGTTTCCAAGAATCTTCCTGCTTTCCCAGGTCAGGAGCCTGAGAAGTTTCACCCAGGTTCAAAAAACTCCAAATACAAGTGTAGAAAAGCCCAAGGACCAGATCTTGAAATTCACATGACTAGAGGAAATCGATAAAATAAAAATATGTAAAGGATGTGAAGCAAGGGAGGGCCATATGGTAAGTCCATTTATTTTACATCACTTTAAGTTTACGGATGTAATTTCTTAAAGATATGCTTCTTTAGTAAATCACAATGAGTTTTTTAGACTCTTCACATTTGCCTAATTGAAGACAGATAACTGGGAATCAGTACATGCCCGGGAACCCCCACAAAGTGGAAATCCATGTCCCTAGAAATGTTTTTATTTGCAGGACCATAAGGGAAAGAGAAACAGAAGAAACAAGCTAACCCCTTCACAAGTGTTTGCCTCAAGGCCCAGTTTCAAAGTTACAACTACAGCTTTGGAAAGCAAACTTACTGGAAATAGAAGACTCTCCTTTAGGCCCTGGCTGTCCAGTCTACAGGCTCTATTCCCCCGGAAGAGGGTGCGGAACACATGGGATGCTCAGTAGCTACCTGGTGAGTGAATCAATGGAATCAAACTTACTTTGCAAACTACACAGAAAATAATCTCTCCATAGTACTTAGCACCACCTTACACAATCACATAGTTTTTACTTTTTTTTCCTCTTTCCTGCTTCATAAGAGCAAAGACTATTGTCTTTTCTGTTTGTTGTTGTGGCTCCAGAGACCAGAAGTAGCACCTCGCTCACAGTAGACACTTTATTCTCAATATTTGTTAAATTAATCTTTAGGAAAGCGATACGCCCTCAGTGACAGTCAACATGGCTATTTGCTTGTACAGCATGGAATGAACGTTGAGGACAGTGAACTGTCATCTTTTACCCCACTTTGCTTTAGTGTCAATCCTGAGTTCACCCTCCCTCGCGATCTACCTATGTCACCAGAAACAGCTTTCCTGGGCACCTTCTGAAGTCAACTCAAGGAAAGAGGTTATCCCGGAAATCAGTTTCTAAGTGGCTTTCACTTTCTTGAATGTAAAACAAAGGTGTGTGGCCATCGAGCCAGGAGTTTGTGTTTAGGCCCTCTAGACTGAGATCTGCAGCACAAAGAACTCTCTTCACACTGACTTGCAAATGGCTTGGCATCATGAGGGCAACTTTCCTTGGCGAGAATTCTTCCCATTTCCTCCATAGGTACCCACCCTGGCATAGCTCCAAGAAAGACTTAAGGTAGCCACACTTAGGGTTCACGGAAGGAAGCAGGCTTTGTGCCTCAGGAACACCACTCCGAGCCAGCAGGGGATTGCCCCTGTTGGATCACTGCTGTTCACCACTTCACCCAAAACCGGTAACATACTATCTTTCAGCAGGTAGTGTGGAAGAAAAATATATTCAGGGGAAGACTTTCTATCTGATGAGAGTTTGGAACACAAAGCTGCTCCTAGACGACGGAAAGGCCAGTCTCAGAGAAGGGCTGAGGGTCCTGAAGGCAGTTACTGACTCAACAGAGAAAGGCAGAGATGAGGTAGACTGGTTCAGGAAAGGGAAATACCAGTTTGTACGTATCTGGTGGACTCCTCAGAAGTCTTTTACAGAGACTGGTATTACATAAAGTTTGTAGGATACAGTTGACCCAAATAGACCAAACCAAATGAAGTCATTTATCCTAAAGTTCTGTGTCATCAAATGTCACTTTTTATCTGACCTTCAGTTGCCGTGATGGAGTCCCCTCAGCTTTAACCCTTACAAGGAAAGTAAACTGATGTAACCTGAGACCAAACTACCTTTCTGTATGTTGTTTCTACTTTTAACTCTGCCTAGAGATTCTAGGATTACTAATAAAAAATAAAAAACTAAGAGGAAAAGAGGGAGGAAGGAAAGGAGGGAGGGGGACAGACAGAGAGACACAGAGAGAGTGTGTGTGTGTGAGAGAGAGAGAGAGAGCCGATAAAAAAGGAATCCTAAACCAAAGTAAACCCCCATTAAATGCCAGCCAATAAGGAGTTTTGACTTCTATGTTTTGAAAGGCAGTTACCAGAAATTGTCAACCTATCTTCAAATAATTTGTTCTTTGTCACTTAGAATAATTACAAGGGGGGGGGAGATTAAAATAAAATTCCCCCACTTTGTGTCCTAGAGAAGTTTCATTTTTACCTGTTTCAGAGGCATTAACCAAAAAACGAATTCCTTTTTCTCTCTCAGACAAGTGCAACTGCCTTGACATATCTTTCGTGTGTATTCTAACTTTGACAGATAATTAAACAGTAGTTAGGAATTACCTAACTACTTATCACCAGTGACAGCTACTTTTTTAAATACCTTATAGTCACCTGAAAAGTTTCTGTCATCTCAGAAGTTGTGACTTCCTCAGTTTCCTTTATTGCTGACACCTCAAGGTGGTAATTAAAGTTTCTGTTCACTGCAGAGCTCTTTAAAATGATATCCCTTTCGGGGCTGGAGAGATGGCTCACTGGTTAAGAGCACTGACTGCTCTTGCAGAGGACCTGGGTTCAGTTCCCAGCACCCACATGGCGACTACAAACCGTCCTTAACTCCAGTTCCAGGGGAATCCGAAGCCCTCTTCTGACCTCTGTGGCATTGCACAACATGGGTGCACTCACATACATGCAGGCAATACACTCATGCACATAAAATAAAAATAATAAAATATATTTTTTAAAATGTGCTATTCGTATAACCTTTAAAAAAAATAAGATGTCCCTTTCGGACATCAGGATATGAAGAACATTAAGCTGTATTTCTTTTTAAACTCAGTGCAGTAGGTGCCTAATCAAGTCTCCTGCAAGGCAAGGAGCTAGGAAAAGCCTGGGAGTCTACAACTGCTTGAACGATACACACTGAAAGAAGACATAAGTGATGGGCCTTGTTGACATGCTATAATTCTTTATCAACACTATGGAAACTGGAATGGTTCATTTATTCTTAGCTATCTAGAGATCACTAACCCAAACTCATTTAATATAGGGGGAATGCACTTGGAAAACTTCCTAGAGGAAAAGAAAAAAGAAAAGAATTCAACTTTGAAATGAACTGACATAACTTCATGGGAACATTAGATGAAGTAAGTGGAAGTCCACTGGCCAAACTTCGTTCTGCAGTATTGCAATACAGACCTGGATTCCATAGGGGACATCATTTCTAACCATTGTTGACAGAAGGAAACAGCCTACAAAATGTGTAAATAGCAAGCACTTACGTTGATGGCTGCAACAAGGCTAGAGGATAAGCCATGATCTCGCCCAAAGAGCATTTCCAATGAGGCTCTCTGAGGCCAGCTATGCATTCCATACCAGGCCCACTCTGCAAAGAGCGGGAAGCTTTCCAAGGCTCAGCAAAACTCAGACATAGGTCTTGAAAAGCTGAGAGGAAGAAAGTCACACAATACAACACAGAGCCCTAGCTATCATAAAAATGGGACACCTAGATCCCACCTTCTCCCTGCAAGGCTTAAGGATCCCTGTGAAAGAGGGGACAGAAAGATTGTAAGAGCCAGAGGTGGTGGATGAAGACAAGGAAATTATGTTTTCTAGACACACATCTATGAACCCACAGAGTTTATGAGACCTGTGCAAGCCCTTCCCTGACAAGAACTCATCATGGATGGGGAGATGGGCAAGAGGCCCCAGCCCTAGCTGATAGCTTCTGGGAGAGAGTGCCAGTTTTCTTTAAGGGGTTGATGCCTAGTAGGTTGATCACACTCCAAAACCCACACCCAAGAGCATTCAGGGAACATATAGGCCTTTATAAAATGAAAAAATAGGGGCTGGGGAGATGGCTCAGCCGTTAAGAACACTGACTGTTCTTGCAGAAGACCCAGGTTCAAATCCCAGCACCCACATGGCAGCTAACAACTGTCCATAACTCCAGTTCCAGGGGATCCAATAGCCTCCTCTGACCTCCACAAGGCATTGCACAACACGGGTGCACTTACCTACATGCAGGCAATACACGCATACACATAAAACAAAAATAATAAAATATTTTAAATAATAAAATGAAAAAATAATAATATAGGACATGAAGTGGGGAGATTAAGGTGGGGGTGAAGATATTGAGGGAGTCTTAATATGCTCAAAATACATTGTATGAAATTCTCAAAGAACCAATAAAAATTTAAATTATATTATAAATGTTCTCATATCAATTTTTTTTTATGTTGCTGAATTACTATTATTATTTTTTTTGTCTTTTTTGAGACAGGTTCTCCCTGTAACCCCAGCTGTCCTGGAACTCACTATGTAGACCAGGCTGGCCTTGAACTCACAGATATCCGCCTGTCTCCACCTCCCGAGTGCTGGGATTAAAGGCATGCGCCACCACGCCCGGCTTCTCCTATCAATTTTTAATAATTAAAAAGTCTATCTAAAGGTAATTATTCTGTCCTAGCTGAGTTACCTGATTTCCAAAAGACAAAGTAATGGCTGAAATATCCTTTTGTGTTTTGATGACAGTCAAAGCTTAGAGCCAGAAGGAATTCAACAAAAGGGACACGGTACACAGACGTTCTTACTCATGAAGTCTGAATCGAGCCACCAATTATGTGCCAAGTCATAATCTTTCTAAATGTCTGTGTAGCATGAACTAATAATTCAAACTCCACAGCATCATGGTGAGGATTCAATAAAATAATGCAGGTGACATATATAGATATGCAAAGTAACACTATGCAACAATACAAGCTGAGGGATAGCGAAGGTTTAAGTGAGGATTCCATTCAGTTGAGGAATGTGTAGGTGATAGAGGCTGAGTAGGCTCAGCCTCTCGGAAAAGCACGGGGCTCTGTTGGCTGCAAGGCAGATGAATGACACTGCTGAGCGAGGGGTCAGGGGTAGCTTCCCAGGGCTGTCTTATGAAGCAAAACTACAATTCACATTTACTATGTATTATATATTTTAAAAAGCATTTTGTATACAGTAATTTGTGTATAATAGGTACTATCATCATCACCTCCATTTCAGATTGAGAAACTTAAGGCTAAGGTAACACAAAGAGATACCCATATAAGGTCGCTCGATTCAGCAGACCCAGAAATCACACCCATGCTCTGAGCCTCAAAGCCCTGCTTCTTAAAGCCTTCCGTGCCCACTCTGACATGGAACAATGCCTCAAGGACTCTGTGCCTATAAAGAACTGAAAGGTTCAAAGAGCCCTGGGGTCTGAACAGAGTGTGTCTGCGCTGGATACAGAGCTAGAAACTGGAGACGTTGAATATTAGTGCTGGAGACAAGTAGCTGGAGCAGGTCACAGCACAGAAGGAAGAAGCAGAATCAAGGCCGGTGATGTGAACAAGTGGACACAGCAAGGACAGAGGCTGAATATGCAGGGAAGAGAAGACGTTTTACCAGGACCAACTAAGTGCTCGCTCTGTGTACGCTGTCAAGGACAGCCACTAAGACAGGACTTCACAGTCAGAAGAGAGTCCCTGCCATAAATCAACAAAATCAAGTGCTTCTTTTAAGCCAGACATGGGGGCTCATTCCTCTAATCCCAGCACTTGGGAGGCTGAGGCAGGAAGATCAGGAGTTCAAGGCCAGCTTCAGCTACACTTCAACTTTGAGGCTGGTTTAGGCTAGATGAGAACCGGGTCTCAAAAAACAAAACAAAAATCAAGTGTTTCCTTCCTTAGGGAGACATGAAGTCTGGAAACCAAATTGTGTGCATGTTGAAAAATAAATGTGCAACTCACACCTCCCCACCTGCTATTCTTTGGCCTGGAAGACCCTTCTCAGATCTTTTTTCTTGTAAGTGGGGGGGGGGGCAGTTGACACAGGGTCTCCCTGTGGCCCCAGCTGGCCTGGAACTCGCTATGTAGACCAGGTTGGCCTTGAACTCACAGATATCTGCCTACCTCTGCCTCCCAAGTGCTGGGATTAAACACGTGCTCTTCTCTGATCTTAAAAGTCCATCCCTGGCTTCATCCAGATGTCCATTCACGTGTCACTCCTCAATGATCCCACTGTGGCTTCTGTACCCTTATCTGTTTTAATACCCCAGTTCCTCCTACCACTCTAATTGTTCTGATTATTATCTAGCCCTCAACTAGCTGTATCTCTGTGGGGAGGACTTTGTCTCCTTTGCTGTCTCAGTCTCCATGCCTATAATCAGGCCTAAGGAGCAATGGATGCTTAGTAAATATTTGACTGACTGCATGGTTTGTTCATGTCAACACCAGTGCACACATATTTGGGATAATAAAGCTAATAGGGAACTTAGCACACTGTCTATTGGCTCTGAAAACACCCACACACACACACACCTTTAACCAGCAGAATGCATATCCTAAACTGTCAAATAAGCAGGACAAGCCCTATCAGCTCTGCCCAAGCTGAAAGTAAGTGGGAGGCACTTTCTAGGAAGAATTTTAGAGCATGGTTTGCAGGCCAGTTATCTAGACCAACTGCTTCATTTTGCAATTTTGGAAATTGAAGCCCAGAGAGGCTATACCATTTCTCAGAATTCTCTGTCCAAAAGTGACTTTTCATGAACTCCAGTCTAAATAAATACCATGTTTGCAAATTATCTGTTGTGGACCAGAGTGAAGGTTCTGCTTCTAGAAGTAAAACAGTGCTCATGTTGTCCTTCTTGCAGACCAAGAGTCATGAATGTCTTTAATAGTACAAACCATAGCTCCTGGTAGGGAATTCCAATGTTCTCTTCTGTTCTAACAAGTAAAACTTGGCAGTGTAGCCTTCCTCCCTCTTTACACCCTGGCCTTCACCACGCTCTTCCTGAAGGTCAGTGCTCTTCTCCCGTCTTCCCCTCCTCCATGCAAGCTGGGCTACACATGGTCCACATCTGTCAAAACGCCTTACAGCTACACTCCAGAGTGCTTACACAGCCTCTCTCTCTCATGTAAGAACTGTATGTGTATCGTCTCACACACACACACACACACACACACACACACACACACACACACCACCCAGGCCCCACTGTAACAGGATTTTCCGTCAAGTTCTTGCCAATCCAAGCCATTCCCTTGGTGTCCCTCCCCTGCCCCCTCCTCCTCCTCCCAGCTCTGCTAGGCCTGACTCATTTGACACCTCACCCCTTTCCCTGGTTCCTGCAGATGGCAGAGGGAGTGGGATCACTGGTCATAAAGACCAACTGATATGCTATCATGGAAAATTCTCCACATGAAACCCAGCCATCTGGCAAAATGTGTAACAAGGGGAAACCAAAGCAGGAGGGGAGACCCAGGAGACTCATTCAGGTGGGGAGAGAAGGCGAAAACCAGGAGAGGATCTCCTCAGTGCTTTCATAGTTAGCCCAGAACATGGACTAGAATGGTTGAGATTAGTAATCTAAATCTATATCCCAGGCCTGCAGGCATCAGACCAAGATTCCAAATCCAAAATGAAATTTTGCCAAGGAAAACTTGTAGGAGAAAGGATTTTTAGTGGTTTTCACTGAGAAGAAAATTTGCACTTGTCT
>NW_008348201.1:673644-686981 GCF_000622305.1 Nannospalax galili | reverse complement strand
TTTTATTTATTTATTTATTTATTTATTTATTTATTTATTTATTTATGTATGTATGTATGTATGTATTTATTTTGAGGCAGGGTCTCCCTGTAGCCCCAGGTAGCCTGGACCTCACTATGTAGACCAGGCTGACCTCAATCTCATAGAGATCCACTTGCTTCTGCCTCACAAGTATTGGGATTAAAGGCATGCGCCACCATGCCCAGCAAGTTTGTTATTAATTTATAAAAGCTATTTTAGTGATAAAACTTTAAAAATTAGGAATAAGTGTATCGTTCAGTAGTAGAACATGTGTGCCCAGAGCCTTTGATTCAATTCCCAGAGCCACGAAAATATAAAATAAATTTTAAAATTGTCTTTTTTTATACGGTATACTCATATCCCTAACAGGCATTCTCCTCACACAACCTGAAATCCAAACAGAAGGTCAAAGGACACATTCATAATATATTCTCCTCATGAAAAGCTATAGCTTAACCATGGTGTAGACTCTTTCCCTTTATTTCAGCTGAGACAGAGTATTGCACGGGGCAGAGCAGGAATGTGTTTTACGAGAAACAGACAGTGCTGATTTCCCCCAACTTGGCTCCGACAAGCAGAAAGTTATTTCCTAGTAATGAAAATAGAAGAATATTTGTGTTTGAATAATAATCATATTGGAGCATGTCACATCATAAGTGGGGTATTAATTATCCACGTCAGAAGGGGAAGAGGGAGCGGTGGTGATCCAAACAATTTTCAAGGTTCTCTTTTCTCCCTTGATATGCAAAATGATATGCAAGCTTCAAAATGTCCTAAGCAGGATTCAAAGATGAACGATCCCTGGTTCCCACCAACAATCAGTGTCTTATGGAAGGATCCAAGAATCCACATTTCATCTGCCTGAGAGGCCCACGGTCTTTCCATTGGGTACGCATTTGTATATGTGAAACCGCCAAATCCAACTTTGGCTCTTAGAAGTGTATTTCTAGGTGGCCATGGTGAAAGCACCTGTGATCACAGTACTTGGGAGCTGCAAGTGGGAGGATCAGAAGTCCAAGGCTATCCTCAGCTACACAGCAAGTTCAAGGCCAGCTCTGGACGATGTGAGACTCTCTCTCTCTCTCTCTCTCAGTTTCCATCTCAAGCAGTTCTGACCCTAGCGCCCCCTAGAGGAGTGTTAGAGCTTTGCAGTGTGTTTAAAAGTCCAATTCTGCAAAACCATGGACTATACAAAACCCAATACCATTTTTGTACTCTTTTTTAACATCTCTTTTTTTTCTGCTTTTTTTTTTTTTTTTTTTTTCCCCCTTCTCATCTTATCGAAGAGTTTGTTTTGGCTTAGGTTCCAGACCAATAGAGTCCACCATAGCGGAGGATGCTTGTTATGGCGTCAAGAACAGAGAGCAGAGAGAAAGAATAGGAAGTGGAGCAAAGCTCTAACTTCCCAAAGCCCACCCCTAGTAATGGATTGTCCTCCAGCAAGGCTCTATCTGCTAAAGGGACAATAACCTCTCCAAACAGGGCCATCAACTGGAGACTGAATGTTCAAATACATTAGCCTATGAGGGGCATTTTTCATTCAAATTGTAACAGTATGTAATATGTTGATGCAGAGTCCTTTGGATTTTTAATCAAGAGTTTTGGTTTTTTAATTTTTTATTTAGTTTTTCAATGTGTTTTTATTAAATCTGAGCATTTCATATGATACATCTTAATCATATTTAGACACCTCTCCTTCTATACCTCCCATACCCCACCCACAGGAGGTCATGCATTCTGCCATATATGTTAAGGCCTATCAAGTCAAGTTTGTATACCCATATGTCCCTCAGTGTGCGTTCATCCTCTGGAGCCTATTTAGCCTATCTAGCATCACTCCCTTAAAGAAGATCAACTCTCTCTCATCTGGCAGCGAGTGAATACCTGCTAAAGTTCTTCCGATAAGGTTAGAGCCTCCTGCCCACTTCCCAGGCTCTGTTCTGGTTTTTGTCTGATTGACTTTGCATGAGTCTTGAGCATGCTGACACCATTGTTGTATGTTCATATGAGCAAGGTCCCAGAGGCCTGGAAGACTGTTTCCTTGTGTTCATGCACCACCCCTGGCTGTTAGAATCTTTCCACCCCCTCTTCTGCAGTGGTCCCTGAGCCCTGGGCGCGTGAGGTTTAACATGAGTCCTACCCAGGGACACACACTCTGCAGTCTCTTATTCTCTACACTCTGGCCAGTCATAGCCTTCTGTGTGTGTTGCCCTCTGTTGCATGAGGAAGCTTCATTGGCAAGAGTTGGGATGCAACAGTTTTCTCTTTACTCTCTTTTCCACTATGTTGCATGAACCTTAGGTCTCGAGGTTCCATTGCAGATGTGTCGCTTAGCGCTGGGTATCACTTGATTTGCTGTGTGTGACCGGTTGAAGAGTTCTGAAATGGTTGTCATCCATTGCAAAAAGAAGCTTCTTTGATGAGTAGTGACTGGTGTGCTTCTCTGTAAATATGAGGATACATGTTTAGCATTACAGTAAGAAACTACATTTGTCTAGGGATGTGACAGACACAGACTTTTCTCTAGGCTCTATGACCTCTTCGGTCATGTGTATTTGGCTATGTTTACAGTACCATACATGAGTTCCCTCCCAATGAGTGGGCTTTAAGTCCAATTAGCTAGCTCTTGAGTACCCCCAAGATAAAAGTGCCACTGCCACACTGACACAGTTTGCTATGCTTGTCATTGGTGTGCTTATTAGGCTTTAAAGCTGGGGATGGACTAATGATTGATTTTCTACATTAGCACTTTGCATAATGTCCTCTAAAAGCTAGGAGAGCTAGTCTTCAGGGAGGAGGCCTCCACACATGAGTGCTGGTCAGGATAGTCCAAGAGACTCTCAAAATAACATAGGCTATTGCCATAGCCCTTGGTTACCTCCTAGAGCTTGAAAGACCCTATTGCTGGAAAGATTCTGCTTCTTATACACACCATAAGCTTCCCCTCAAAGGGAGTCTGTGATGGTAAGTGAAATAGGAAAGAAAACCTCCCGTTTCCCAACGTGATGACTTGTGCATATACCTCTCTCCTCTCCTTCTATCTTCCCCTGCCTCTTTACAGCAGTGGCAGGGCCCCTGGAAATACTGACTTGGGAAGTGCAGACTAGCTAGGATTCTTTCTATTAATGGCAGCTCACCTTTGCTGAGACCCAAAGGAAAGAGAGGACAGCTTATCACTAAGATACCAAAGTGACTCACACAACCAAAGGGTGGGAATGGAAAACCAGAACAGGAGCGCAAAGGGCTGGAGTCTCTCCATCCCCCTCACAACTCTCTTCATTCTCCTTAACATAGAGCTGCGTTGCCCATTCATGAATATAAAATGGCTGCCCATGGCTCCCAAGTTTATGTTTCTTAGAGATAGACAGTCCTCCTTCAAAACCTAAGGAAAGGAATGTGTTTGATTCAGCTGCATCCTTGACTAATCTGTGGTGGCCATGGAGGACAGGGTGCTAGTCCCTTCGAGCTTCTGGAAGCCAACCATGATGATGGGAGCCTGCCAGGTGAGGAGTGAGCGGTGGCCTCCTAGGAAGACAAGATAATGATGACTACTTGACTCAACAAGAAAAATTAGGAGTAGGTATGACAGTAAGTGAAAAGCCAGTGTTATGTTAGCTTGAGAGAGAGAGAGAGAGAGAGAGAGAGAGAGAGAGAGAGAGAGAGAAACACGAAAGTTAAAAGGGGCCTATGAGGGGAAGGGGTCTAATGGGGGGAGGGGGACAAGAGCAGTCAATGT
This sequence comes from Nannospalax galili, assembly GCF_000622305.1. NCBI lineage: Eukaryota > Metazoa > Chordata > Mammalia > Rodentia > Spalacidae > Nannospalax > Nannospalax galili. The sequence continues at coordinate 683,224 of NW_008348201.1, read as the reverse complement.
AATGTGTTAGACATGAAAGCAGAAGACAGGGTTACCGGGGAGAAGGGGACTAGCAAGGGGGGGTGAGAAATGGGAGAAGACATGGGGAATAAAAAATGGTAAAAGAAAATCCATATTTAAAATGAAAAACTATTTGTGACAGATAAGACTTGAATAACTGTAAACACAGTCCCAACATAATAAAAAAATAAAAGAAACTTGCACCTTGAGTGACCTCTGACGCAGCTCTTTTTCTCTGTTCAGAAAATCTTGGGAAGAGGACCCCACTGAATTATAACCCCTTAGATTAAGGCTCTCTAAGCTCTCTGACAATTTTCTTTGCAAACTTTCTGTGAGAGTTTGGGTCAGGGAGTGGAAAGAGGGGCATTTGACTGAGGTGGATTTCACCTTGGGGCAGTCAAAAAGCCTGTGTCATCAACAGAATCAGCAGCACCTCAGTCTGCTCCTTGGCTGTGGCCCCTTCTGCCTGAAGCAAGGAGCCTCTTAACCCAGGCTCTCAGGAAAGACAGCGCCTCTCCTTAACATCTCCCAGACGCAGGGTCCAGGCCCTGGGTGTTGTAAAAGTTCTTGCATATCTGTTATGTATCACCACAGCCACGGTGTCTCCTAAATATAAACGGTATGTTGAGAAAATGAGGGGTCCTTGCAGAAGTGATGAATACACAACATACAACCCAAAGCAGGAAACTCATATCAGTTCCACCTGAGAGACCATCCCAGGGTTGCGTCCAGAGGCCAGAGGCCAGTTATAAAAGGAAAAGTCCAGTGCGTGGGGCACAGCTTTTAAGGCATGAGAGGCCTTCAGATGTCTCTGGGTACCAACATAAAGGCTCAGAGTATACATTTAACACACATGAAACACGGTTCCATCCTAGAATATTCATGTCTAAAATTAGAGCAATTGAACAAGATGTCAGCAGCCGGCAAGCAGCATTGAGTTTAGCTTTGAACAAGTTTGCCAGGTCTCCCACGTAAAGCACAGCCCACTCCCAGGACTCAGGAACGCTGATGTGTCACCTTCTTTACCATCTGTCCCAGAACACCCGTCCTCTATGAAAACAGGGCAGTAACAACACGGCCCCTCCCTGTCTTCTCCTCCGCCTACGGTCTTCAATTACAGCCAGCAGGAGGGAAGAAAGGGATTGTGGGAGCAGGGCAAGCATGAGCTCACTTCAAGAATGATGCTGCTGACTTCAACACCAAAGCAAAAATGAACAAATGACATAGTTAGGTCTCTCGGTAATGCAAAACACACTGTAGAGTTTGTAAACTCCCCTGAAGGGAGATGAACTTCATAGCTTTGTTCCAATTCTTCCCAAAGGTTCAGGGACTATTTATCTCCAAAAGAGCAGAGGCTTCAGAACTGTGTTAAACCTTCAAGGTCTTAGCTCTTCTCACCCTCAGCCTCCTGGTGCTGTTCATGTTCAGGAAATTCCAATGTGCTCTTTATCGATGAGTCATTCCTCCCATTAATTGTCCACTAATTTGTCAAATACTTTCTGGGAGTCTACTAGGTCCCCAGCATTATACTAGGACTTAGAGATGCAATAACTACAAAGACACACAATCACAAGTTTTATAGACTAACACAGCTTAAGATTTCAGCAATATATTTAATCAATGAATCCATTTTTTGATTGTTTTTAATCAAAAAATCAAAGATGCTTTCAATAAAACAAAGAGAAATTGGTAATTACCCAGATAATTTGTTGCATGTTGATAATATTTATGGCATAAGTGAGAAGATAGTTTGGCGATGATCTGATAATTTATGCTACCTGTGTAATTGAATGATCAGATTTATTTATTCAGGAAAGTATTCCAGTCTTGGTGTTAAATCATTGAACCAACACAGTCCTCCCTCACAGAGTCTACACTCTGGTGGGAAAGATGGATGATACAACGTGAGTTAAAAGATGATGAAGCTATGCTGGGGGTGACAGGGTACTCCTTTAATCCCAGCACTCAAGAGGCAGAGGCAGGCAGATCTCTGTGAGTTTGAGGCCAGCTTGTTTATTTTTGTGAGTTCTAGGCCAGTGTGGGCTACATAGTGAGAACCTGTATTTAAAAAACAAAAAAGATGATGAAGGTTATGGTGCACCCAAAGGGAAATGTTAACAGTGATGCATGGACTACCACTCCTCCCTGGGGAGGGTTAACAAGGCAGAGGTCAAAAGTGAGATTGAAAAATTCTACTTCAGAGCTAAATGCCTCATGGAGTTTCTACAGGAAGGAAATGAACAATGGTAGCAAAGGAAGGTTCTGGAAGCCGCACCCACCACTCAGGTAAGTCCCCACTAACTCCTGAGGCTCCAACAGGTGATAGTGGGACAGATTCTAGTTTCTGCATTAGTCCAGCAACTGTCGAACACAGGCACTATGATTACTCTGACTGCAATGACCAAGTTCTCAGAGGGCCTTGTCTTGGTAATCAATGCCTCTCCAGCATTAATTAGTTACAGTGCTGCGGACCTCATAGACCTCCAAAAGCATTTGGCAAATTAATGAAAGACTAATGGAAGGAGTGAATGAGGGTTCCCAGATAGGAGTATATTTGAATTTCATGAACACAGACACTACCGACACACAGCTCTCCTTCCTGCGTTAGGATGTGCTGTGCCACCCAGAGTTGTGTCAAGTGCGCTGTCAGGGCTCAGTCATCTTCCCCTCTCTGAGATAAACACAACTTCAGAACTCCAAAATACTTTTACAATTGTATCCTATGAAGAGTGGAGAAGCAGAAAGAACTAGCTAAAGAATGGTCAGCACTATGCAAGCTTATTTCCAAAATTTTTATTAATTTATTTTTATTTTATGTGTATGAGTGTATCTATGTAAGTGCCTACATCTATGGAAGTGCCCCCATGCGTGCAGTACTCACGAACACCAGAGAGGGAGTTGGATTCCCCAGAACTGGCATCACAGACAGTTGTTAGCTACCATGTGGGTGCTGGAAACTGAACCTTGGTCCTCTGCAAGAGCAGCCAGTGCCCTTAACTGCTGAGCCATCTCTGCAGACCTTCAAAGAAAAATTTTAACATTAACGCCCTACAAATGTGTCATATAGCCACAAAATACATAAATGAAAAGGGGATGTTCATTATATAGTAAGTGAAAAGGAAGTTTTGCTTGTCCAGTGTGATCAATTTTGTGAAAATCCAGGACACATTTTCTTTGTGCTTTTTAAATGTTTTTTTTAAGATTCTTATGATGAGGCCCAGGAGATGGCTTTGCAGTTACTTGCCAAGCAAGCCTGACAACCTAAATTCAATCCCTGGAACCCACATAAAGACTGGATGTGCTGGCCAGTTTCTGTAATCCCAGCACTCCTATGGTGAAATGGGAGACAGAGGCAGAATCAGCCAGATGCTCACAGCTCAGCTAGCCTGGCTCAGCTGCATCACAGAGACAAGGCAGGGGCCACCTCAACAAGGTGGACGGCAAAAACCAACTCCTGAGAGTTGTCCCTGATCCCACAGGTGTACACACACACACACACACACACACACACGTAAAAGTATTGAAAGAACTGGGGGTTGGAGGAGTGGCTTAGTAGTTAAGAGCACTTGTTTCTCGTCCAGAGGATCAGAGTTTGATTCCCATTGCTGGGGTCTGATGGCATGGTGCAGCTTGATCCCCCACTTTCCACAGCAGAGCACAAGTCATCGCCGGGCCGGGACCCTGCTCCCCACGAAAGGCCTTAGCCAGGTCTGAGCAGCCTCACAAAGGCACAAACATCTGCTTCCCCAGCAGCCTGGAGAGCATCTGGCCCCTTGTGCCGACAAGGAAGACACTTCTCTTTGTGTGGACAGAGGAAAGAATGAGTGGTTAAAACCAGATACGAGTTTAATGTCGGTCCTGCCACCGTAAGGAAATCACAGCCCATTTCATCTGAATTTAACTGGAAATCTCATCAGCGTTCTGTGAGCCTAGCGACAAGTGTTTCCTTTATAACTGCCAGCCCCTAGAGCACACTGATCTCAAAACTGGTAAGCAGAAGAAGCCTCCCTCCATCACAGAAAAGGATGCTTCGCCTCGCAGAGAGCTCGCCTCAGTGTGGGAAAAGAAGACCCGTGTGCCTGTTTACTTATTCACAGGTGATTATTATTTACTTATTCACGGGCTGAAAGAAAAATGGGCCAGTGAGCAGAGCTACTGTGGACTAGAGACCAACTACACGCAGAAACTGTTTCCAGAGAATCCCGCCCTTCCTTTTCTGCGGAGTGTCTGCCGAGGTACTGCTAGCAAGAACATGTGAGCAAGGAGGGTCACGTGGACCAGTGCTGGGAAGAAGGAAGGGCGGGCGTCAGTGGCCCCTAGACTTAGCAGGGTTTTGTTTTCTGAGCAGAGCTGCAGTGGGTGGAACAGAGCCTTGTCAGGGTTTGCCTCTACTGTTGCAGCTTGGGGACACAGGCTTTAGTTTTGCAGACTCCAGAAAATTCCATGAGATGCCTTAAACAGAGAAGGATCCCAAGGAAGACTGGGTCTCCTTAACTTTTGGCATTCATAAGCCTTGAATTTTTTTTTGTAGAAATATGCATGTGCCTCATTAACTGGATGGACTAGAGACTATTAAAAACAATAATAATAAGTGTAGTGTTCTATATTCACAATCCCAGCACTTGGGAGGCAGAAACAGGAGGATGGTGCATTGGAGGATAGCCTGGGCATATTAACTGTTTTCTGTTGTTATGATAAACACCATAATCAAAGCAACTTGGGGGATGAAGGGGTTTATTTCAGTTTACACTTCCAGGTTTCATCATTGAAGAAACCAGGGCAGGAACTCAAGGCAGGAGCCAGGAAGAAAGCTGCTTGCTTGCTGGCTCTTTCTGGGCTGTTCTGTGCCAGCTTTCTGATACAGCCAGGCCCACCTGCCTAGAGATGTTGGCCACCCACGTGGCTGGGCCCTCCCACCTCAGTCATCACTCAGGACAATCTCTTGTAGACAAGCCCAAAGGCCAGTCTGATGAAGGAAATTCTTCAATGGAGGTTCCCTCTTTCCAAGTGACTCTAGGTTTTGTCAAGCTGATAATAAAAACCAACGAGCACACTAACTAACGCATCAAGTTCTAGGTCAACCTGAGCTATACAGCAAGACCCTGCCTCAACAAAAAAGCAAAAACAAACAAAAAAGCACGGTAGGAAAGGAGCAAGAGGGCAGGAGGTATGACTCAATCGGGTAGAGCTCACATGTGCAAAGTTTGGGTTTGAACTTTAGTGAAAGGGAGGGAGGGAGGGACGGAGTGAGGGAGGGACAGAGGGAGGCAAGGAGGGAGGAGGAAAAAGAGAGAGGAGAGGAAGAGAGGAAGGGAAGGAAGGAGGGAGAAGAGGAGCGAAGGGAAGGGAGGGAAAGAGCTACTCACTGAACGTCTGTCATTCCTTCAGAACCATGTGCTGCAGGCCCTCCCTCCGCACGTTACAGTCCTGGGCTCTTGGTCTGCAGTCCTCCCTGAAGAACAGGCTAGTTTTCAGTTTAATTGTTCAACATTGCTTCGGTTTCACTAAATGAAACTTTTAATTTTTCTGGCAATTATTGATCTTACGTCGGTTCTGCGTTCTGTGGGCGATGATTTGTGGCCAGATTGCATGACGCACATCAATCCAAGCCTCTTAATACTTCTTTCCGGGTGTTTGTTTTTCTGCTAGGCTGAGACTCAGCCAGAGGGATGTGCTTTCTGAATCACTTTTAATGTTACATATAGACATCAACCTTCCTCTGGTTTGAACATGTAGCTAGACTGTTTGGTACCGGCTCCAGGTCCAAAGCATCTAGTTTAGCTCAGAAAATGGAAGAGCCCATCCTGTACAATTATAAGGCAGGCTATAAACTCCAGGAGGGAAGTGCCCTCCAGGAGGGCGTCTAAAAGTAGCTGGACCTGTTGACCAATCACTGCTACGTTGTCATTATGTCAAGCTTAGCTTTATCCAGCATCAGGTGCATATACCAGGGCAGCACTAAGCAACCTCACCCAACACCAAGACTTCTCCATGCAGTAACACCAGACCTCATGCTAGAAGGAACTGTCTTAGAAGACAAATTACACGGTACTCTTATTCAAAACAAACCCAATTAGGAAGTTAAATTAAGATTCCTACTGAGCAGAAATCAATGAGGATTTGGATGATTTGCCTTCCCAAAATATTTTAGGCCAAAATCTGGTCTTCTGGGGCTTTTTGTTTTGTTTTGTTTTTTTGTCTTTTTTTTACTGGAACCAATTTTGGAGAATTAAGCTAAGTATTTCTTTAAATTCTTTAATGATACAGCATTCAGAAATAAGAAAATTCTCTACATTGTCCACAGATAATGCACTAAGTCTATTGTCCATTATTTCACTCAACAGCCTCTGTGTGGGCATCCTATCTACAGTTCTCTTCCTTAAAATTTTTTTTTCCAATTTTTTGGACACATTTTAATCCTCGAGGGTTTGAGCTGGTCATAGTTCTTGCTTTATCTTTCCAACTACATAGTACACAGGAAGAAAGACAGGGGGCGGGAGTCAGAGGGAGGATTCCATGGTTACATATACCTTTAGAAGGTTGAAACTTATGCATGGTAGAAATTTAGAAAACTCGTTCTGTCACTAATCCCTTCCCAGTTTGGGGTGAGAATTACTGTGTTATTTGGCTTTGCTTCATTTACTTTTATAATCTCCTTGCTACAAATTGACTTATCTTTTGGGAATCAGTCTAGATAAAATATTCAAATACATGCACAAGCAAAAACACACCATCCACATATAGAAGGCCAAATATCTGATCTTTGTGCTGAAAGATCCTTGAAAAATTCTTGCCCCCATCCCCTGGTGGGACAAAGGACTACCAAGTGGACTGATAGCGTGTTCTGCTGACAGGGCACCTGGACTCAGAACTCAGACCACCACAACTCTCTGCCTCCTGTTCCTTCCCTTCTTTGAAGATAGATTTAAATAGGCCAAATGTGTGGTTAGTTTTACAGAAGCACAATCACATACCACTTGGAAAAACCCAACAACTGCAACAGCAAAAGAGGCACCTTCAAGAACTTTCACCCTTATAGGAAAACGCAATGAACAGAGTGGACGGTCAGCTCCTGTGTTATTCTGAGGACACGTTCATCTATCAGCCAGCTTCTCTCTGCTGCCTTCCCTCTTCCTAACCATTAACATAAGCTAAGAAAAAAGGAATGAACCTCTGAGCCCAGCGTCTTGAGATGTCCACCTCCACCTGCTCCCTCCCACATCAAACTACTTCTGGATTCTTAGTTGTGCCATGTACTGCCCCCTCCACCACATCTCTCTTCCACCAAACCCTCCTCCAAACAGACTGTGTCCCCCAAAGCTATGCCTGCCTCACAGAGACCAATTATCTATCCTTTCTTCATTCTCCCCTTAACATTGTGAGATGCCTCTCACTTCTAGGAGAAAATTTTTATCTATCTCCCTAATAAAACTGTGAGCTGTGAAGGGACATGCCTAGAGTTCCAACACTTCAGAGGAGGAGGCAGGAGGACCAGGAGTTAGCTCAAGGTCGGCCTCTGCTTAGAGTCCTTTGAACTCTCTAAGTTCAAAGCCAGTCTGGGCTACATGAGACTCTGTTTTAAAATAAACAAATAAGGGTTCTGGAGAGATGGATCAGCAGTTAAGAGTGCTGACTGCTCTTGCAGAGGACCCAGGTTTGATTCCCAGCACCTACATGGCAGCTAACAGCCATTCATAACTCCAGTTCTAGGGGATCCGATGCCCTCTTCTGACCTCTTTGCCTTCTGAGGCAGGCAAAGCTTTAGGGGACATGACCACTGCATGACACATGACCCACTTGCACCTACCTACATGCAGGCAATACACTCATACACATACAATAAGAACAAAATAAAATAATAAACACCCACATGCAAACTATGATTCTGTATGAGAACATAATTTAGCATGTAGAATTACACACCAAATAAATACAACAGCAATAATTCAATATTTATTGAATTCAGGTTATATATAGGTACCAACCAAGTATACAAGTATGAGAGATTCACAAAGTCTAGGAAGTAACCTGTGCCCTTCAAGGGCCAAGAGTATAATGAGAACTTTAAAACACAATGGGAAATATGTCAAATATTATAAACAGATGTGCACAGCACAGGAGAGGGTCAAGATGATAAAAACGTAGACACCGCATAGAGGAATGCAAACAAAACTCTGAATAAAGAGAAAATGAGCCACTGAAATGAGAATAATAAAGCTTGCTTCCCCATCCGTATCAAGATTATTAACCTGTGGTTTTCTGCTAGACATTTTAAACCAATTTCAGCCTTTGATTTAAAAAGTGAGAAGAAAATACAGTGTTCAGCTATTAACCCTTAAGGCTCTAATAAACATAATGGTAATAATTAATTTTAAAGAACTTGCCAAGTGCCAGTCACTTAGTTGATGGGCGTCTGCACTATGAGAAATCATATCCCTTAGATTTGTTTTCAACAACTTTGCTCCTCTGGAAAACACCCCCTGACAGTCATGACCCACCCCAATTGTCAAGCAAAACTAGCATCAATACCTTCCTGTCGTGGTTGTGTCAAGAACTTCATTCCCTTTGGCTGTGTTTTAAAAGTCCTTTTTCTCCCAACACTTGTCACCTACACACCTTTCCTGATTCTTGCAAAGGGATGAGCCTAGACATAAACACCCTACTCCATCCACATTTCTTTCAGCGCTCCAGCAAGATCACCTTCCAGTTTTCTCCCATTTAACCAGATGGAAAGGAGATCTGTAACTGATAACTAATAAATCCCAACTGTTAACTAATAAATAAATAATAAATCCCAGTTTCAAATGAGACAAGGTTTCTTACAATTTGCAATGCAGAGGTTCAAGGGCTAAGCAGGAGTGTGTGGTCTAGGATATCACACCTTGAGAAAAGCGTATTCCTGATTCTTTGAGTTTATTTTTAGTTCCTTATTTTTAGCCCCCCGCCCCGCCCCCCGCCATGCTGAATTATTCTGCTTTTGGCTGAAATAGAACTTTTAAAAAGAGTAAGTTGGAACTAAGAAACTCTGTAGGAAGACTGTTGTGTGTTGATTTGTGTGACACTCTAACTTCCTCCATTTGTTTGCAAGATTCCTCAAACTTCATTATTTTGTAACATTAAGGGTAAATTAAAAGAGAAATTTGCTGTCAGAGAACAGATTCTAAAAATTCAATACTGCCCTGTGATCACTGTTTCAGTCCCTATTTGCCTTTTAACCTAATAGAGTTAGTGAACTCATTTCCTTTATGCATTCTGCTCCATCACATCATGAATGACACATTACTTTGCTAATGCTTCGGGACAGTCACGTAGAACAGAATGTGTTCTGGTCACGTGCCTAGCACCCCAACTTAAAAGGGTAATTTCCAGGCCCATCAATGCCTCCCACCTACTGGAAAACCACGTCCTGCCTGGGTGGTGCTCTGTGGAGACCAGTTCACAGGAGCTCAGGAGCCAGAGCTGTCCACCACCTCTCCCAGGCGTGCCTACCAATTCACTGCCATATCTGAATTTCCAAAGCCCCAAAATGGCACATAGCCACAACTAATCTCCATTCCTCTAATTAAACTCCAGAAAAGAA
>NW_008348201.1:665289-673580 GCF_000622305.1 Nannospalax galili | reverse complement strand
TATATATATATATATAACTTAGCAATCTCCATTTGCACATTGTTCCTTCTATACACTTACAGCCTGTAACAACACTATTGAACATGTAATAATATTTTTTCTTGTGCTTGCTTCACTATTAATGCCCCACAAATCCTGGGCTGGGTGGGAGTTAGGGTAAAGTAGGGGACTAGGAGCTGGGAAATCATCCAAATCCAGGCATCTAGGAGCCTCTGCCTGGCAACAGCACTCAGGAGGGGGAACCTACTTTGGATACCATGGATCATACTAGAAGATATTTATGGAATGCTACAGCTATCTATGGAAGCTCTACAAGCCTGCAGCCAGAAGTAGCAGGAGAAGCAAGATTCTGGGGCAGGAATTGGGGTGTGTTTGGGGTTTTGTTGTTGTTTTCTTTTTTATAGACAGAAGCACGCATGCAGTAAAGTCTAAGACCTAGCAGTTCAGAGGTGGGGGAGAGATTTAATCTAATCTTTTTTCCTTTCCAGCCTTTCTTCAGAGGGCCTACTCTACATTCCAGAGTTCCTTTTGGATGAGAAACAGCAGAGGAGGTATCGTTTAACCCAGGGGTATTTCCAGCAAGGACACTTGAAGCCATCATATCACTTTCATAAGTTATCAGTTGCCAACATGAACTATTCAGTCTTGAGTGTCTCTGCATTGGAGAGAATGGGACACACAACTGATGGGATTGTAGTAGCTGTGAACAAAGGAGACATTGCTTTTTCTTTTTTACACCGTTTTCAGACTCACAGGCATGTGACACTGGAAACGGTAAGTCTAAAGTATAAATAAGAGACCAGAATCAGGAAACAAAAATAAACAAAATACCAATCCCTTCTCCAGTCTCCACATCTTCATTTTGGTGATAAAAGGTGAGAATTAGGGACTGGGGAGATGGTTTGGTCAGTGAAATGTTTATCACGCAAGCATGAGGGTCTTCAGCACCTTGTAAAAGGTGGGCCTGAGAGCCAGAGAGCCGGAGGCAAAAGCATGAGGACCTGCGTTCAGATCGCAGTTGTAAAAAGCCAGGTGTGACATACCTGTAGCCCCAGCACTGCGGCTGGCAGAGACAGGCAGATGATTGGCGTTTGCTGGCTGCCAGCCTGGCTCCAGGTGAGCAACTTTGTCTCAAAAAGAATAAGGTGGAGAGCAATGGAGATGGATACATGACATGGTCTGGCACACTACACATGCATATGTGCATATACCACACGCATGCCTCCCAACACATACATACACACAAAAAGGGAGGGAGGGAGGTAGGGAGGGAGGAAAAGATAAAAGCTGTGCCCCATGCCATTTGCCTATAACCCCAGAGAGCTGGAAAGGCAGAGACAGGAAGATCCCTGGGGTTTACCCAGCAACCAGTCTAGCCAATCAGCAAGTTCTAGGTTCAAGGAGCGATTCTGTATCAAACGAATACTGAATACCGGAAGCTGGGTGGCACACGCCTTTAATCCAAGCACAGTGTGCAGGAGGCAGAGGCAGGAACATCTCTGTGAGATCAAGGCCAGCCTTACCTATGCAGTGAGTTCCAGTCCAGCTGGGGCTACAGGGAAACCCTGTCTCAAAACAAAGAAAGAAAGAGAGAAACAGTAAAGTGGAAAGTGATCAGGGAAGGCACTAGATATAAATTTTCTGGCCTCCACATGCACACATGTACACACACAAACAGAACACAAATGTGCGTACACACACGCACACACACCTCTTTCCCAAAGCTTGATGCACGTCCTGGGCCTCCTCCAGCACAGCTCTGACCTGTCACATGTACCTACAATTGGGTTTCACTTTGTTCTCTCTCCCTGCTTGATGGAATTCTGCCCCTACACTTGAACCTCAGTCCCTTTGGCTGAATAACAACCTGACTCCCTCTTCTTCTAAGGTTGGACCTTAAGGACTAAGTGTCCTACCATAGCCCATTGGGTCTCCATCCAAGGCTAACTGATCTCCCCCCACTCTGGACTATATGAACCTTGGCTAGGTCACTTTAGGGCACAGCCCTACCTGCCACCCCCACCACACACCTCAACCACATTCCACTGAGGTCTTGGTATACCAACTCTATTCTAGTTGCTACATGAGGTTTCAGAGTCAGGGCACTGAATTATGTAGACTTCCTAGCAAGAAAGAAAATTACAAAGATTACTGTCCCAAAGGATGGGCCTGACGCAGTGTCCTCCCTCTACCCATGTCTGAGCATAAAGAAGTGGCATTCAGTTCTTGCGTATGTCCTGGATAGGTTCAGTTTTCATAAGAGATTATAAATTTGTCTCAGTGAACTGTTAAAATATTTAATTCCTTTTTAAATCAGAAGCGTGGAACAGCTGAGTATTCCCCAAGGATTACAATTCCAAGATTATAGGTCACCAAACCCCCAAAAGCCTGGTGAAATTTTACTTATGGAAGACTGCCTAAATAGTATAGAGATGAGTAGGCCCACTTTATTGATCTACAGTCAACTGCTGCACCCTCCTGAGGTCCATGGGGTCTTCCTATGGGGCCCATCGAGGGCCTCCCTCAAACCTCCTAGTTCAGGGGTTTGATGGAATTCCAGGGCTCATAGGGCCCAGTTTGTGATGCACAGTCTCAAACAGCAGAAGGCGGCAGGCACTGGAATGCATTCTTCCTTTGAATTCATCCATTATCGCTTTCTTCTGACTTCTCCTTTCTTTGACTGCTTCTAAATCAATTTTAAAAGTTGTTACTTTCTCTTAAGAGCTAGAACTGAATTCCTCATCTTCTCCCACCAAAATCTTCCCTGTTTTTAAGATCATCTATGGCACATGGGGCTGGAGAGATGACTCAGCAGTTATGAGCAGGGCTATTCTTGCAGAAGACCCAGATTTGAATCCCAGTACCCACGTGGCGGCTAATAACAGTCCGTAATTCCAGTTACAGGGGATTCAACGCCCTCTTCTGTTCTCTGCAAGGCACTGCATGACATGGATACACTATGTACATGCAGGCAATACACTCATACACACAAAATAATAAAAATAATAAAATATTCTTTTTAAAAGGGTCATTTATGACGCAGCCCCTGACCACCTCTCCAGGGTCCACTCTCCTCTGACACCCCAGCTGAAGTCAGATTGGCTTTGCCCTGTTCACATTCACTTTCTCCTACTTGCAGCACTCCTGCAGCAGTGACATGAGCACACTAGGACACACACCCTGGGCAGCTCACCTCTAAGTGCCTCTTCGTCCAGGAAGTTTTCCCTAACTTTCCTTCTGTCCCCTCCAATAGTGACATTTGCCTCTCATGTGTACTATCAGAGCACTCTAATCCCTGTTATTGTGATTAGCATATGCTCTGTGGAATGTCTATCTGAAAAATGAATTTCGTTGAATTGAGGGATGCTTTGAAAAATAGCTTCAAGAAACATGTGGTTATGTACTATGTGAAGAAGTGGTTCAGGATATCATTCATCATTTTTCTAGAGTCTTCTTTTGGCCCTGAGGTGGGTGTACAATTTATCAATACTTGTGCTGTTCCTAAGACATATTGCTTTGTCTTAGATCCCTTTTGACTACACAAAGATTATGTAATCTTCATCCCACTGACTGCTAGAAACCTGAGGGCCAGACTGTGTTTCTCTCTTTAAGAGACAAACTTTATGAATTTGTCTCATTTCTCTTTTCCATCTTTAAGACCTCTTTTCAAATTATGTTAACCTGCTAGATGATCTTGTACAGTTGTAAATGAACTTCAGTCTTTTGTCTGGGAAGACTAGCTATAACTAACCAAATAGACAAAGAAGCAATGAAGTAGAAAACTGAACGGAGAGAAGCAGCATCTAAATGAGGAAGAGCACACCAGTTAGGACTGTTAATCTGAAACTCAAATCCCCAACTGGATTCAACAAAATATTCCCTTGACCTAAGAAGTTCAGTGGCAGCTTGTCTTCAAGCAGAGCTTGATCCAGGGACTAAAGCCCCCATCAGGCCCTGTGCTGTGTTCATCTCACAGCACCATATTCCTTATGCTTGCTTCATGCTCAGGCTTTATGGACTGGCAGAATGACTGCAGAGTCTAGACCTTTGTCACCCCAGGTTTACAGAACTAGAGAAGGTTTCCTGTCAATGAGCATAAAATCTGTCAGAATACAGACTTTATTGTGGAATCCCCAACAAAGTGATGGCTGGCTTATGAATGGAAGGAAATATCTATTCAATCTGTTGTTGTGGAATTCCTAAAAGCTCTCACAGAAAGCCCCAGACCTGGCTTGGGCAATGTGCCCATCTCTGAACTGGCCTTTTGATTACCAGTCTCATTTTCCAAGTCTGGGCCACTTAAACTCTAAACACCAAATCAGGGATAACTCAACCTTGTATACAGACAGTTGGGAACAGTGGTTCCCAGAGGGGAATCTACAGCATTGAACAGGAGAACTATGCAGGGCATGCGCATCAGTGGACTACCAAGAAGGGGATGTTTAAGCAAAGAGTTAAAGGATAAGAGGAGATTCCCTACCAGAGAAGGCAGTTATCCATGAATAACTTTCTAGGTACCATCAACCCACAGAGGTTTCAAGTAGCTTGATGCTTTCAAAGAACTGTAAATAGTCTGGGAGGATTAGTGCAAACACAGGTAAGAAGATGAAAGATCTTCTCACTAATCTGAGGAATGTGTGTTTTGTCTCAAAAGGCCTTGGAAGTCCACCTGGAACTGTCAGCCCAGGAGCATGCCATCCAGATCAGACTGGCTGGTCATGACAGGGTCAAGACCATGCACCCTGCTATTCCTAGGTGGGCTGAGCCTGCAGATCTGGAAATGTTCCAGATAAAGGGCCAAGAGACACAGGGAACCAGAACCAGAGACTAAGAACCAATCAGGCCTGGATGTCAAGGTAGGACTGTCAACATGGCCAGGTTCTTCCTTAAGTCTCTAGCTTGTCTAAACTGCTGTGAATTCCTCTGCTTGACCCAAGAGCATCTGTCGTCAGGCATCGCATTGCTTACTGGCACTACCATAGCAAAGCTTCACAAACGGACTGGCCTAAACAACAGAAATACATTGCCTCACAACCGTGGAAGAGAGCAGTGTGCAATCAAATTAGAGGCAAGCGGGCTCCTGCAGGGAGCTGCCTTCACTCACCTGGCTCCTGATCAGTAGCTGCAATCTCTTGTCCCTTGGCTTCTTAGAGTTAACCTCCTCATCTCTTCATGTTTGGCGTATCCTCCCCTAACACAGGTCTGTCTCCACATTTCCTTCTCATAAGAACAATCACACCAGGCACAGTAGTGCACACCTGTAATCTCAGCACTCAGAAGGTAGAGGCAGGAAGATTCGGAGTTCAAATCATCTTCAACTACACAGTAAGGTCAAGGCCAGCCTGGACTACAGGAGACCCTATTCTCAAAAACAAAGTGTTAAAAACAAGAAAGAAAAGCCCAATCATCATACAGAAATGGAGCTCAACAGAGTAACCTGGTTTTCACTTGATTAAAGACCCTGTCTCCAAACAAGGTTACATTCTTAGACACTAGCAGTAATAATTTTAACATGAAATTTGGAAGTACAACTCAACACAATGAAGACTGCACTTATACAATGTTTAACATGGTCCAGTTATTTAAAGCCAGACATGATGATATATACCTGTAACTAAGCTACTCAAGTTCAAGGCCAGCTTGCACAACTTAGTAAGACTCTGACACAAAAGTAAAACAAAAAGAGCCGTGGTATAGCTCAGAGTTAGGTGCATTTGCCTAGCATGCATGAGGCTCCAGGTTCAATCCCAAGTACTGTAAAAGGGGGTGTCTTTTTGTAATTTGTGGGGTTTTGTACAGAGGCAGGTATGAAAAAGGGTGATTGGGGAAAGATGCCTTATAGAAATAGCATCAATAGGGGCTGGAGAGATGGCTCAGTGGTTACGAACACTGGCTGTTCTTTCAGAAGACCCAGGTTTGAATCCCAGCACCCACATGGCAGCTAACAACTGTTCCTAACTCCAGTTCCAGGGGATCTGACAGCCTCTTCTGTCCTCCTCGGGCATTGCATGGCACGGGTGCACTTACCTACATGCAGGCAATACATGCATACACATAAAATAAAAATATTATTATCATGTTTGTGGAGGAGGAATGGAGAGTCAGCAATGCTAATGGCATCCCACTTGGCTCCATTTGGTAAACATGGGATTTAAAATGTGAAATTAGACTGTTCAACCATCTCATGAACTGCCCACAGAATTTCACACGAGTATTTGCTATAAAGATGCTTCTAGCACACTGTCCAAAAAGGCAACAAGCATGCAGATGTGTTTGCTCTTGAACTATGCTGTGCATAACAGTTGCTCATTTTTTAAAGCCTTGATGAAGTCACAACTATAAGTGCTCTGATAATCACACTCATTTCACACTATAAGATATTAACATTGCTCCCCCCCCCATTTAATAGGAAAGTTCAAGTGCAGGCTACGCAAACATCCTTTCCATGAACTTCTGCCACTATAGGAGCAGGCTGTGGGAGTTACATACTACCATCCTCCAAGCCATCATTCCCTGATGCCAGTCTGTAGTATCACATCACTTGCTTTTTGAAAACCTACTTTAATTTGAATACTGTAGAGAAGAAAATAGGCATCCAAGATGCTATTCAAGTAGATGCAACCTTCAAAGTCCTAATTTTCACTACGTCTATGATTGGAACCAATCATTTTACCAGTTTTCTTGGACAGTTCAGGAGGTTGATAGTTTACAGTTTAACAGCCGTGTTTGTATCCCTGATGAGATAAAGAGAAACAGCTTAAAAAGCCAAGACCAATACAATGTTGGGGCACAAACATTCGAGGCCGGCTGCAAACTTCACCGACAAGTGGAGAGGTTTCAATGACAACAGCCTTGCTTGCTGACCTGTCCGCCCTGCTGGGTACCAAGTGTCTACGGAGTAAGGCCTTGTGAGGCCGAACAGGAGCTGAGCCAGACATTCCCTAGCTCCAGGCACTTCTCCTCTTGCCTTTATTTGTATCTCCATCATCGCCTCCATTTTTCCTTATTTTCCACCAAAGAAAAATGGGACACAGTCGCTGTGAAAAGTTCTAAATTAAGCAGCTTTGATTTTTCTTAAAGAGGATCAAAATTCATCCATCAACACCACCCTCCCCACCCCCAGCACACAGATCCTTCACTTCCCGGAAGATGAGACACAGCGGCTTAGAAGGTTGTAGGAGGGATGGAGAGGTCAAAAAGCTCCAGCCTTGGAGGACACCTGTCAGGTTGGCATCTCCAGCTGCGGGTGGGGTCTGGGCCCGCAGCCCGGGGGTGGGGTGGGGGGGGCACATAGTACCCGCAGCGTGACTGCACAGATCCGGAAGTGGGGAGGGGAGGGGGCTCTGAGGTTTAAGGACGCAAATGTCAGGGCAGAACTTTCAAACGCCGAGTCCTGGTTGAACGTGGGCGAGTGACAGCCGGGCGCTGGGAACCCGGCAAACTGAAAACGCGGAAAACAGCTTGTGCGAATGGAAACTGATCTTCGCCGCAGAATGAGGACTCTGGACACCGCGCTTAGCGCGCGCGCTCACTGGGGCCGGCCGCAGACCCTGCGGTTTCCCGAGGGCCCAGGGAAAGGGAACGAAGTTTGTCGGAAATAGCACCCTAGCGGCCACGAAGCGGACCCAGACCAGCCTGCGTGATTTTGCGAGACAGAATCGAGTCCAGGTGGGTCCCCGGGGGCGAGCGCGCCGGAAGGAATGGAAGAGTTTAATTAACGAGTCTCCCCTGTGCACGCCCCCGAGGAACAGCCACCTAGTAGGAGCCCCTCAAACTGTTTGATCAGAGGAAATTGGGATTGTCTTTATGCCCCCTTCACCTTTCCTATCCTGCAATCAGTCCATCGGGAATATTGGTTGAACAACAGCAGCAACGGCCGAAAAAACCAGAGGGGCACAAGCCGGGGGCGGGGCGAGCGGGCGCCCAGAGCGGCGGGGCGGGGAGACGCGCAGATCCGCCCTGCTGCGCCCGCCCTGCAGCCTCTCCGGCCGGATCTGCGCGGCGCTCGGGACCCCGCACGGTGCGCGTGGGCGCGCAGAGCCGCCTGGATCCCGCGCCATCCGCGCTCCGGGTTTTCGCCGGCGCCCGCCGCGGCCGAGGGCGGGTGCTCTGCGGTGGCCGGGGACCGAAGCCCGCACTCCGCCTGCAGCCGAGCCCCGGGCTCGCCTCCACCATACCAGCCCCGCGCAGCCTGCGCTGACCCTGGAGCCGCACGGCGGGACGGCGAGTGCCGGGCTGCGGATGCTCCGCGGGTTGCGCCCTGAGAGAGGACCGCAGCCGCAGGGCCGCCG
>NW_008348201.1:638143-665166 GCF_000622305.1 Nannospalax galili | reverse complement strand
GGGGCCGCGGGGAGCCGGACGCGCGGGCCCGGGTGCTGCTCGGCAGCCGGGATGCGCGGGTCCCCACGGCCCCGAGGCCCGCTGCGCGGTCCGGCGCCCGTGATGCTCGGCAGCCGGCATCGCCTGTCACCCACTGGCGTCCGCGGGGAGACTGGGCCCCCCGCGCGCCCTGGCGAGGCAGCCGCACACTTCCCTGCGTGGGGAGGGGAGGGAGCCCGCAGCACGCGCGTGGCGGAGAAGGGGAGCCGCGGCTTCCCGGCGGCAGGCAGCAAAAGTTGAAGAAACTAGGCGTGTTAATAATTAGCAGCGGGACTCGGGATGCGGCAAAGAGCTGCTGAGTTTTCATTGCCCTCTAAGAAAAACACACGGCATCGCCAAGGACTGCTGGCAGGGCCGTGTTATTTTGGGGACTTTGGGAAAATGGTCCACAGATTGCGCGCAGGAGACTGGAGGAAGGGGAGGTACCGCGAGGTCGCGGGGACGCTGGGCACCACCCCGGGCTCCAGCCGGCGCTGCAGGACCGGATTCTCCAGCCAGGCGCTCTGTGTTGCCGGTTTTAAAACGCCGTCCGAGGCAGAACCGCAGCCACGAACGGGAAGAACGCGCCACGAACCGGCCGAAAGGACCGTATGTAAAAAAGCTTGCCTCTGTGCAGAGCTCAAGTGCGCTTGTGCTGTAAAAGGGGACGCCACGTTTGTGGCTCTTAGGGTAGGTTTTATGGATGACAAATTACATCTGATGGAACTGTATCTCCTATCTGTCCTTGCGCAGTTCTGTCTGCCGCCTGGTTTTGATCAGCACTTGGAAAGGCGGGGTCTGCGCCGATGTTATATAATTGACATGGTTCACCAGCAGGTATTTTTTAACGTGTTTTGGGAGTGAAGGGAACTTCCATCTGTCTCTTCAGACAGGCCCAAGGTGTAGACTGTTGAGGATCCCTAATGTTTGCCCAAGTCTAGCTCCAGATGTGTGAACTCAGCTGTTGCCTGTCACTTAGGTGACAACTGGCCTTTTTCCTTCTAAGCCTTTGCTGTCTCCATTACCCTCAGTGACGTGTCGGTGTTCCTGGGCCTTCTATAACAAGAGTGAGGCTGTGCCCCTTGGGAGAAGGCAGCTTTGTTAACCATCCCCAACAATACCTCTGTTTGTAGACTAGGAGGGGAAAGAAAAAATACCTCTGACAGCAAGATAGATACATTTTGAATTGAGCACCAACTTAATCTAAAAATTGTTTTAATCAAGACAGCTCCCTAACAATGATGCAATGTTTATCAAGCCCTTTTCTCTAGAACAATATTTACTCCCACCAGGGGATTTAAAACTTAAACAGCAGCCATTTATCTTGTTGTCTGGTGGACCTGGGTTCATTTTGCCTCCAGTGTGATCCCAACCTAGGTGGCAGGACTTGGCTGGGGCAAGAATCTGTCACTGTAACCAGCAGGGTCTGAAGAAAGCAAAATACAGCACCTGCTGGTACCAGACGGTTCTAAATGCCATCAACTGGAGAGTCAGGAAACACAGAAGGAGATATTTTACAAGCTCGGCCTGAATTGTTTATACGAAGGATTTAAAGGTTAACAGTGCATGTGCTGTACAGAAAGCGCTGGAAATAAATGGATGTTACCCTTAAGAGTTATCACATTTACTGCAGAACTGAAAAAAAAAAAAAACTCTAATAAGTCATAGCTAATGTGAATGAATTACTCATGCTTCTAAATAAGCCTTAAAAAGAAAGGGAGGGCTGGGCATGGTGGCGCAGGCCTTTAATCCCAGCACTTTGGAGGCAGAGGCAGGCGGATCTCAGTGAGTTCAAGGCCAGCCTGGTCTACATAGTGAGTTCCAGGACAGCTGGGGCTACAGGGAGACCCTGCCTCAAAAAGAGAGAGAGAGAGAGAGAGAGAAACTGAATTGTGCACAACGAGACTAATATGAGTTTAGAAATTGATATGGGCTTAGAAATTTAGTTTTTCCATCCTTAATTTGGTACTAATTGGAGAGTTACCACTGAGTGAGCCTGTTGATTCATAGATTTTTTTTAAGTGTTGTATTTTTATTAAGTGGCAGATACAATCAGTTCTGCCAGTAATACCAATTTAAAAGGTTGACTCTGTTTTCTATAACTAAGGTCTGTGGGCCCCTCATTCATCTCTGCAGTAAAGGGGGTTGTAATGAATCCATTTGGGCTGTGAAAGGAAAACCCAATATAAGCTAGAAAGAAAGAGAACTCTTGTGGTTAACAGCTGGACTGCAACAGAGCTGTCCCTAATATTCTCTTAGGTTAACTCTGAAAAGACCAGAAGAGAATTAAAATTTACAGTTTCCTTAAGGGTTTTCAAAAGTAAGCCGACATACAAGTTTAAAAATATCATTGTGAGATAATCTCTTTAAACTCCACAGTTGTTTGTCAGTGGAATATGAATGGTGGAGTTCTGTGCCTCCTCTCAATGCTGGGCACCTGACTCCACCACTGGGATACACTGAGTGAGTGACATTTCCAATACTCATGACATGGAAAAGAATCTATAAATTATTTTCCAGTAGGAACTCTGAATAGCTTCCCTATATCTCAGTGACACTTGTCCTTTACTTGAATTTTAATCACAGCAGCTAATTTCCTGGATAAAGTAGTTTTAAATGAGTACATCTTTCATTTTAAAAAAGAAATAAAGCTTTAAAATGGGGGCTAGAGAGATGGCTCGGCCATTAAAAACACTGGATGCTCTTGCAGAGGACCCAGGTTTGGTTCCCAGCACCCACATGGTAGCTAACAACAGTCTATAACTCCAGTTCCCAGTTCCAGGAGATCTGACGCCCTCTTCTGCTCTGTAGGTATTGCATACATGGTGCATTTACATACAGACGCATATACATAAAATAAAAATAAATATTTTAAAGTCAAAATGAGGGGCTGGAGCAGTGGCTCAGTTGGTAAAGTGCTTGTTCTGCAAGCATGAGCACCTGAGTTCAGATCTCCAGGACCCATGTAAAAAGTGCAGTGTGGTCAGCCCTTGGGGAGTGGGTAGGACAAGAGGATCCCTTGAGCTCTTTGGCCAATAGTGAGTTCTAGGTTCAATGAAAGACCCTGTCTCAAAAAATAAGGTAGAAAACCATAAAAGAAGATACCCAACATCAACCTCTGACTTCCATGACACGCACGCACGCATGCCCGCACGCGTGCAGGCGTCACACAATGATTCTTGTGTGTGCATAGAAATGCTAATGATGTCATTTGACCAGGATAGACTCCTCCTCCTCAGAAAAATAGCTCTCTGGGTTTCTCCATGTTATGTATGTAAAACAACATTCATTCAACTCATTTCTTTTTTTAGATTTTTAAAAAAATTTTTATGTGTATGAGTGTATTGTCTGCATGTATATAAGTACACCCATGCCATGCAGTGTTCGAGGAGGTCAGAAGAGGGTGTCCCATTCCTCTGGAACTGGAGTTGCAGATGGTTGTTAGCTGCCATGTAGGTGCTGGGAATCGAACCCAGGTCCTCTGCAAGAGCAGTCAGTGCTCTTAACCACTGAGCCATCTCTCCAGCCCCACATTGTTTAGCTCTTATTAGTGTAAGAATATTGAAATTGCTTAAATCCAGGTGTTAACATCCTATAATAAAGAAGAATTAGAGAGTGAATGAGTTGTTTCTTGGTGGGTGGGAGGGTGGGTGCATGTTCTAAGGGACCATTTTCTCCTGGCCATAGGGTAAAGGATTACAGAGTTCCACACTAAATGCTTTTAGAAAGTGGGTATGGACAGATGAGTTGGGAGGAAGAAAGCAGTTATCTGTGGGCCAAGCCCTGCATTGCTATAGTTCTTCAAACCTCAGCAAGTGGAGTCAGTGTTCCCAGCAGAGTGCCAGGGACCAGGATGGCCTGGGCAGCATAGCAGCCCTGCCCCTTAACTCCTCCCTTTGAACAAATGAGAATGTCGTCCCTCAGCACTCCAGTAACCAACAGATATACCTCCTTGTTTATAGTGGTGCTGAGCAGAAGTAGTAGAGGCAGCTCCTGCTGTGGGCTGTGGAGTGAGCATCCAGGAGCAGTAGGAAAGACCGGCCTGACTCCACGTGGGCAATCCCGGCAAGCTTGTTTCCCTTTGACCCTCTCTCCTGAGGAGGGATGGTAGGAAGAGACCTGCTTTACGACTTGGAGCATGCTGATGTCGTGACACTTCTGGCACACAGATACGACAGAATAATCAGATCTTCTCTGTGTGCCATGACATGGTTTTTCCACGAGCTGTTCCTGAGCCGCTGGTCTTGGGCACCAGCTGTTTCCAGTTACTAGAGGGGTTCAGGCCTCTCAGAGAGTAATAATTCTTCCCATGTCTATGGTCTGTGTACTTGTTTAGACTAAACTAAGTACTCTTGGTCACTTTTGAAGGGACCTCTCTAGGAACAAGGATGATGGCACCACCAGGACTAATGAGACCCTTCCACATTCATTTTCCTGTAAAATTGGTATGTTTAAAAATAAAAATGCCAGGTAGGCAGCAGCCGGTGCAAACATTTTAAAACCTAGAGCTACCAGTGAGCAATTAGCTGTCGTTTGCTTTTACTTAATACCCATCTCCAAGTCTTTTATCAAGTGATCCTAAAAATCAGCTGGCTGATGAAACTGAGGTTGCCTTTTTCTTCTTGGGGCAACTACTTGGGAGACATGTCTTTCGTTTCTAGCACATTACATATGCCTCAGGAAAAAGCTAGGGCTATGTTATTTCACTTGTCCTGAAGCCACAGGCCCCTCAGAGCTCCATCCCATTTGTGGATTTATAGTTCTATCGGCTTCTCCGTGTTCTTCTCTTCTCATTGGGCATTTGGAGAGGAAGATTTGTCACTAGTGTGGAAGTTCTGTGGAGAGACGCCCCCAGTGGTTGACCTCTCCTCCCAGGGCTCTTGTTGTTCTTTGATGGAGGCATTGAGCCCAGGGCTCACAATTATGGTCTTTGACTTTGGTAACAATTCTGTTTGAAATGTTTCCAATTACACATAAGATTGGCCCCACGTAGCAGCTGCATGCCAAAAAGCATTTCCAAGTGTGTTCCAAGAATCAGGCTGTGATTGCTTTTAATTTACATAAAGGCTATTTGGTTTCCTGTGATGTTTTTTATAACCACCTTTTCCTCCATTTGTGTTGCCTTTTCCAAAAAAAAAAAAAGGCCCAATACAAAGTAGCCACCACTTAATATGATATAACATTGTTGGCCCTGCTTTTCTAGGGTGCCATTTGCTTTAAGCAAACACCAGGAACTTAAAGGGATCTTAAAGGAACACAGTGTGCCATTATGGGAGTTTCTCTAAAGAAGAGACAGGGAAAGGTCATCTGATACCACAATGTACGTAGCTAATGTTTTCAAGTTTCCTCCTCTCCTCTATAAGGACCCATCATAATCATCCGAATCATTGCCATTTATTCAGAGTATCCTATTTTTCTTTTTGAAGGGCCATGAAAAAATGGTTGGGCATGGGTAGTACATGCCTTTAATCCCAGTATTCTAGAGATAGGGGCAGGCGGATCTCCGTGATAGAGACCAGTCTGGTGGACATAGTGAGTTCCAGGCTAGTTGGGGCTACAGGGAGACCCTATCTCAAAAAAACAAAACAACCCGCCCCCAAACCCCACTAAAATGATAGAGAGAAATTCAAAAGAACATTCTTAAAACAAATGAGGAAAACGGCAAATAATTTCCCCATTCTACAGGAACTAAATCTTCCAAATCTACCTCTTCTGGGAGCCTGAAAGTTTTTAGCACAGTGGCAGCTCAGATTTTTTAATAGCTAGCAGATATATTTGACTTACTAAATTTGAAAGTAAGAAAATATACACTCTCAGGACTTGGTATATGTGGAGTGGTGGTATTGGACTGGGGGGCTCTGTTTCCAGGAATGTTTTCTGTCCCCCCTGAAACACAACGCCCACAGCCAGAGGGGATCCGGTGGGTGAGGTGCTGGGATGGTCCTCAAGAAGGTGTTTTCACACAGGCCCTTTCAGTGCTGGCAGGAGCATCCCGGAGAATATAGTGCTTCTTTGGGTTCAACAGTGGTTGACTTGCATAAGTGCCAAAACCTCTTCTGGCTCTTTAGAACAATTTCCACCATGCAATAAATAGTGCCATTTAGTCCAGATTTGTAAATGCCATGTTTCTTGTAGCCCCTGTAGAGACAGGGATCACTGAATCCTGGAGGTTAGGTTACCACCTCCATCCCAAGTGTGACCAGTAACCAGTACTAAGGGGGTCTTTCATCAAAATAAGGGAAGGTATGAGGTTAGTAGAGCAGGAGACTCTGAGGAAACACCCAGAAGCCAGTACTTGGGGGCTTTCTTTTCATCCCCTGTGTCCTTGGATACTGCCTTTCAGTTAAACAGACCTCCTTGGAGGACATTTGTTCAGCTAGAGGTAAAGCAAGGTTCATGTTACTGTACCAGCTGAGCACCCAGCCTGACAGACACACCCACCACACCCAGGCCCCTTGCTTCTGGGACCAAACCCACATTAGCTACTGCTGAGCTAGAACATCTGTTAGAATCTTTTTCTATACAAGCCAGTTCCTCTGGCCTCATTAAAATATTCTGCACACACACACACACACACACATACACACACACACACACACGTGCAAATACATAGCAGCTTAACGATAGCAATAGTAAAGAATTAAAAGTAAACTGATTTAAGCAGCTGTGTTAATTTCACTGAGGGCATTTGTATTTTTTTGTATTTCATTGACAAGCAGATAACCTGAGAGTCATTTGAAGAAATTCATAATTTGTTAGCTGTAATTGGTATTTCCACTTACTCGATTTTTATGCTTGAATAATCCAAATTCCTTGTTTTGAATCTTAAAAGAAACTAGATAATATGGCACTTGGAGCCGGGCATGGTGACACACACCTTTAGTCCCAGCACTCGGGAGGTCGAGGCAGGTGGTTCTCTGTGAGTTCAAGGGCAGCCTGGTCTACATAGTGAGTTCCAGGCCAGCTGGGGCTACAGGGAAAACCCTGTCTCAAAAAAAAAAAAAAGGTACTTAGTTTTGTTTAAAAGACTTTCCAAACCATTTAGCGGACTGTTAGATTTTGTGTAAGAAGATCACCGTGCCTGAATGCTGAAGTAGTAGTTCTAGGCTGTGTCAAAAGAAATGGCATTTTAAATTCTTCTGCGACTATGTAATTAATAAATATGTTCACTGCTTGAAGAATATGAAGGTTACATAATTTTTTTGAAAAAGATAAAATGAAGTCTGAATTGCATAGAGCTGCAGATGTTTCTTATAGAAAGCGCAGATGTGTTCTGGGAATTCTGAACAACGCTCTGTGCTTAACTTTGTTCATATGAGGCTCAGATGAGTCATTTCACTGAGTGGTCTCCGCACCCATTTACACACAAGTCTGGGAGAGGAGCTGAAGGGCTGGCTTGCGCCTCCTCTCATTCTGGATGCTTTTGTTATGTTTCTGTGAATGGGGAGGGGGTGTAAAATAGAGATGTTTCACTTAACTCTATGTGTTTCCTTTGTAGGCCTTCTGTAAGTTTAACCAGCTAGGCAGGCTAATAGCCAACTCCATGTCCTTCAGTCCAGCCAAATGTGTGAAAAGCAGGCCAGCTTTCCCCATTTTGAAGGACTAGAAGTGTATTTTCTTAACCTTCTTCTGAATTTTAAGGAATAAACCAGGAAAATCTCTCTTTTTTTCTCCCCTTCCTGATCCATGGAAACTGAAATTTCTAGTCCTTGCAGAGGTGGGGAGAAACCAGGCTGGGCAGTGCTGTCAGGCTGTGGGCACCTTGAGCAGTTGACTGGCTGCACAGAGGAGACCCAGGCTACCATGGTGTATGCTGGCTCTACTGGTTGTTTTCTGTTTGTACCACCTGTAGTCACTGGCTTTTTAACCTCGTTTCAGTAACTTTTAACAGAATATTTTGTCTGTTTATCCTGTTGTTTTTTGAGCAGGGATTCTAGAACAGACAGTTGTGAGATCACAACACTGCAGAAAAAGACAGAAGGTTTTGTTGTTGTTGTTGTTTTATTCTATTTTACTTTTTTATTATTTTTATTGTATGTGTATGTGTGTTTTGCCTGCATGTAGGTAAGTGCACCTGTGTCGTGCAATGCCCACAGAGGATGGAAGAGGCCATTGGATCCCCTGGAACTGGAGTTACAGACAGTTGTTAGCTGTCATGTGGGTGCTGGGATTCGAACCTGGGTCTTCTGCAAGAACAGCCAGTGTTCTTAACCACTGAGCCATCTCTCCAGCCCCTCTCTGTAGTCTTTTTATGAAAAATCATAAAAATGGGATGTAGAACAATAGCTGTGTGATTTTCAGTCAATTTCTTGGCTTCTCTGAGCTTCAGTTTTCTCCTCTCTAAAAATGGAAGAATTGGGGCTGGCAGTGGTAATGCATGACTTTAATCCCAGCACTGGGAGGCAGAGGCAGGCGGGTCTCTGTGAGTTCTAGGCCAGCCTGGTCTACATAGTGAGTTCCAGGCCAGCTGGGACTACAGGGAGATCCTGTCTCAAAAAGACCAAAAAAAAAGAATTGGGTAGATGGGTACAAGGGATTTAATCAAACACCTGTGGAACCTTTTCAAAGGACAAATAATGCAGAAATTTGAATACAGTGGGGTGGGGGTGGGGTTCCTGGGTACTGGGTGTTGAACTCAGGAGAGACTTTGTGGGCTGAGCACCCGCTCTGCCTCTGAAGCACACTGCAGCCCTCCTGTGGAATCTCAGCCCCTCCAGGGATTCCCCTGCACAGCTGGGGTGGAGCCACTGAATTAGACAATGCTGAAGATTTCCGGCCTGTCCTAAAGCTGTGTTTCTAATCCTGCAAGGCTGAACTCAGTGCTTTCGGACCTTTTCTTCTGTCCTCCCTGCTTGCTGCTTTCTCGCTCTGTCTTCCCCGTTCTTCCCGTTTCCCTCCCTCCTCTTTTGCTCATTCATTCTGAGCGGCTGTTTTCATTCTTCATATTGCTGTCAAAGGGCAGTGGATGTCACTGAGCCTAGTTCAGGCAGGATCTCTGCTCTTCACATTGTAGATAGTGATTCGTGCTGGGCGGGAACCATATTTACTCTCTGTGGTATATCAGATGCCTAGCACAGTGCCTGCCACTCACTGGCCCCAGCAAATACAGAAGCCCACAAAGTCAAGGAGCTTTGTGAAAATACAATGCCAGTTATGCTTTCAAATATTATATTCAATCTATTTTTTGTTAACACCTTTTAGGTAAACTATCTCTAACTTCAAAAATAATTAACATAATGTTCACTAACTAAGCTGAAAAATAATATAATAAATGCATTATTTTCCTTATTTTTCTGTATACTTACCATACTCCATAGTATATTTATTTTAATTTTTTTTCCAGATTAACAGTTGGTCCATTGCTTTAAACTTGGAAGTACTTCACCTGAAAAGGTGTCTCGAGACTGGGGAAAAAAATTGTACCTTTTTCCAAAGCACAGTGTTTCTTAAAAGTGAAATTAACACTCTTGGAAAATAACTTTGCCCTAATGCTCCTTACATTTTGAGTTTCTATAGTTGTTTAATAAACAAATTTCAGATTTTCATGGTCATGCGAAATACATCAATTTATGAAATATTGCCCAACTAAATCACTATAAAAATTTCAAAACTTACCTGGCAATATGAACTAATTATAATCTCACTCCTACTTTTAAATACTTTGCACTATAAGATCAGAAAATTTTAACTAGAGCTTTAGTAACACAGATCCTTAATGTGTATGTGTAGATTGTTTCAACAGTAGAAATACTGATTGCTATTCTATTTTTTTAAGTTTCTTTATTCTTTTCGATTATGTGTATCTAAGGGGGGAGGTTATGTGCTTATGCAAATACAGTGCCTGCATATTCTACAAGAGGTATCAGATCCCTTTGGAGCTGGAGTTACTGGCAGTTGTGAGAGGTCCTACGTGGTCCTGGAAACCGAACTCAGCTTCTCTGAAAGAGCTGTGTACTTTCTTACTGATGATTCCCATTTCCTTGGACTAGTGAACTAATCTTTAAACTAGCTAATTATAGTTATTTTGTAGCCGGCAATGTTTCATCCTTTTGCAGACATAATTCCACATCATAATCTTTCGTAACATGAAGTTCTTTAAAACTATTCAAGCTCATACATGTTTTTGTTACAGACACCATAGACTATATTCAATATCCATAAAATAAAATAAATACACTCAGTTTTCACTTTCCTCCCAATTAAGATAATGGATCTGAAATTTTTCTTATGCAGCATGGGGAAACTCTTGAGTATGTCCTTTTGTGGAAACTGATTAACAGACATTGCTGCTTTTCTTTTTTTCTTTGAGATTTTGAGAGCTGTTCATTGTTGTAGAAATGCTCAGACTACACAGAGTACAAGAACTTAACTCTTGCCAGGCATGGAGGTGCATGCCTTTAAGCCCAGCACTCAGGAGGCAGAGGCAGACTGATCTCTGTGAAATTGAGGCCAGCCCAGTCAAGTCCCAGGCCAGCTGGGGCTACAGGGTAACCCTTTCTAAATAAAGCAACAAAAATAACTTACTCCAGACTGTGGGACATGTCCCTAGCAAGCGTAAGGCCCTGGGTTCTCTCTCTAACACCATAAATAAATAAATAGTGGTGAGCATTAGTAGTTCTGTGTCTACGTAGCTCAATAAAAAAGAGAATGCTTGGTACTCCTCTAATTTCCTAGATGTTGAATTATTTGAATGTTGAGAAGGTTTGAACTTGTTTGCTGTTTTTAATTTAATTGTTTTGATTTTTAAAAGGCTTTAAAATTCATCATTCTAATGTCTGGCTAGCCATCCAGCTTCCCTTGGACTTTGTGTGTAGTTATGACCGGTCACAAAGCTGTTTTGGCACCAGTTTCCCTTTGTCTGCACATTGCCAAATCAAATATCCAGGGCCTCCAAGTGGAAACGTCTACCTGAATTATCTGCTTAGATTGTTTGCACTGTGTAGCAGAAAGCTCTCACTTTCAGGCGTTCTGTGAAGAGGTACTGGTGAGGCATTGTGCTCAAGAAAAAAAGCTAAGCCATGGCTAAACAGAATTGAAGGATCACTGGAGATTGATTGAGGGCTGGTTCAAAGTATAGCATAGACCTTAATATGCTGTTTTATGTCCTCAAGTTTCACAGCTAATTCCCATGTTTGTGCTGGATTCCCAACTCCTATAAGAGGACTCATAGGATCAAGGCTTGTTGCACTGTTTAGGTTTCTGCTCAAGTTACCTATCAGGAAGGTGTTCCTGATCTGGCTTTGTGGTTTAGAGCATCCCTGCTTTACCCAGTGCCATCGCCACGTCCCAGCCTTGACTCATCTCCACATTCCCATCACTGCCTGCCAGATACCCAGCTGTAACTACTCCTCCACGAAGATGTCCCCCCTGCTTTCTTGCCTGCTGCCCTGTCCCAGCTCTTAGAGCAGTGCACGGCACATAGTAGATTGATATGAACATAGCAACTCTGCGCTGTAGTACAGCAATATGCAGTGTGGGAAAAGAAGCTTTATTACAATCTCATTCTGATACTAAGGCGGTGAAGTTAGCAAATGATGCCCTCATTTTACAGAGCAGCCACTTGTGGGCCATCTTAATGTTATTGATAAGATAAAGAGAGAAGCCTGAATTGTGTCTCTTCTGAGATTCTTTTTGTTTGGGGTGTTTTGTTTTTGCAGATTCCCTCTTTGAGTAAAGCTAGAGAAAGGTCCGAGTCAAGGACAGAGGCTGAGCATGCCTCCTCCTTTTCTTCCCCCACCCCCCAGTGCTAATGAACTGTAGTCATACCAGTGGAATTCCATCCTAATAGAAGGTGGAGTATCTGCAGGGAGGGAACTCCGTATCATGCACCATGCTACATGGTTAAAACAAAAATATAAGAAGCATCTTCAGACAGACTTTGGGGTTGCCCAAGGATATCAGGCTGTCATTTACTCCTGAAATCCTCTGATCTAAATTCCAGGGTTGAAAAGCTAATCCTCTGAGTGATTCCAACCAGATTGCTAGGAATCCGAGTTACTTGAGATGATTATTTTGGTGTCTCAGGTTCCAGGGCCTAATTGGCAGTGGATCGGCTTTCCCATTAAGAAGCCAAGCTGACTTATTTGTCCAGAAATGATCATGTTTTAATTTGGGGGATCTTACTATGGTGTAAGACTAATACCTCCCAAGTACACCAAGTGCTTTACGATTCATCTCCTGTATCTTTGCTCTGTCTCTGTGTGGCGGCCTAACCAAGGTTATCCAGTTTACTGATGAGAAATCCACTTTAGGTCAAGATACAGGCTGCTGAGAGCTCTGGCTTGACAGCCCCTAAATAAAAGCAAGGAGAGAAAGGAAGCAGGCCCAGTTGCTGACCTGTAACTGGTTGAAGCTTTCCTAAGCATTGCTATGTTTACTTATTTTCTATATATCACATGCTTTTAGATAACTGTGGACTTTCTTACTAACTTCATGACTGGGACGAGTCATTTAGTTCTCTGGACTCTTTAACTCATTATGCTTCCATATCCTCAGTTATAAAGTGAAGGTCATGGTGGCATTTTTAGCTCAAAATTTATTTGATTCTAAAACACCAGACTTGGGGGCCGGACGTTAGGGGCAGAGAAGTAGCTGATATGAAATGGTACTGTGGGTATTGCCTTCATCATCACTGCTTGACCTGACTAGAATTACTGAAGAGTCACTGAAAAATATTCATGTTAGTCAGGTTCATCTCTGGCTTTATTCATTCTTTTAAGTTTTTTTAGATTTAATTTATTTTTATGTGTATGAGTATTTTGCCTGCATGCATGTGAGTGCACCCATGCAGGCAGTGCTTGCAGAGGCCAGTAGAGACTATCAGATCCCTGGAACTAAACTTATAGATGGTTGTTAGCCACCATGTGGGTGCTATGAACTGAATGTGGTTCCTCTGCAAGAGCAGCCAGTGCTCTTAGCTGCTGAGTCATCTCTCCAGCCCCTCATCCTTTCTTTCTTTTTTTTTTTTTTAGAAAAAATAGAGGCTTTTTTTTTTGCTTTTGAGAATCTTAAGATTTGGGTACATCAATTTTTGGCCAGCACTTAGGAGGCAGAGACAGGCAGATCTCTGTGAGTGCCAAGCCAGCCAGGACTATATAGTGAGACCCTTGTCTCAAAACAATATAAAACATCAATTTCTGCAGAGGGTGGGGATCACAACCCAGAATAGAAAAAAATAATTAACACTAAGCCACACAGCAGAGCCCAGAGAATAAATGCTTATAATTCACCAGGTGTTCTTTGGGGTGGGCTGGGGCCATTGAGACAGGGTCTCCCTGAAGCTCCAGCTGGCTAAAACTCACTATGTAGACCAGGCTGGTCTCTATTTCACAGAGATCCACCTGCCTCTGCCTCCCTAATGCTGGCATTAGAGGTGTGTGCCAGCACACCCGGCTACTGGGTGTTTCTTAATTGAAGCTTTAGTGGTTCTTCATTGTGGCCAGTTCAAAATCCAGCAATTGCTATGTTTTGAAGACCTCAGAGAATATATACTTCCCAGATCCAAATTAATATTAGGACCCTGCCAGGAGACACACCAGTTTTAATATTAATAACAATATTAAAAGTTACTAACCTGATATAGTTACAACATCCTTATCTTCATTGTAAAGATTATAAACATGAAGATTGTGTAATGCATAGGGGATGTGGAAAGTTTTAAACACGGAATTCTGAGTGCTCTGTTCACCCCGGTTTGTAATAGACACTATAGTAATAGTGACTGTGTTTAAAATGTGTGTGTCCAGTGACAAAATTCAAGCTCACTGGGGAGGTTTACAGAGGTTTGCTAGAAAATAATACCATGTGAGTTGATTCCTGATACTTTTAAGAACCCTACTAGTGGTCTCATTTTTCACAGATGAATTGGGCAAATTCAGAGTGTGCAATAAAGTCCCTTCTGTGTTAAGGGACTGGTACATGTTGCATATGTCATCAGACCCAGCTGAGCATTCCTTCTGGTAGCATTGAAATTAGTTGAACCATTAACTTTTCAGCAAATCCTAAGGACCTCAGATGTCCATCACATTCTAATGAGTTTGAGCTCAGTGGCAAGCCCACACTGGGAAACATGAGATCTTGTCCACGAAGGTCACATTTCTGAATTGTTCCAATCAGCACAGCACTGCGCTGTGGTGTGTCCCAGCAGGATCCTAAGTGACTTCGAAGTGCTGTGCGATAGGAAGGACTAGATAGATGTGACATTAATAATCACCAGTTTGAATCTGGGTCACCTCAGCCATGACTCGCAGATCAAACACCGCCCCACAGTAACAAGTGTGTGAAATTGCTACAGGAAGACGCGGGGTTTCTTAATGACAACTTTGTGGCCTTCTCGGTGCTGTTAGGAGCCAAATGGAAATCAAGTTGCCTATGCCCTCAGTCTGGAGGCCAGCCCTCCAGGGTACCGCTGGCATACTTTCCCCTCTGGGGAAGGTCACAGTGGCTTCTGTTGTTCTAGCTCCTAACATGGCCACCCAGATCATTTCATCTTTCCCTGGCCATTTATTCACTTTGAAGTGATGATAAGCTGCTTTCCATACCCCTGTCTTCTTTCTCTTCCCTGAAAAGTAAAAAGAGATAATGTTCACATATTCATGTTTGCTATTTAATATTAAACCCAGCCAAGCTTATTTCAACTGGGGGACATGGGTTTCCTCATAACGTGCCTCTCTGTTGAATGTCTGCATTGTGCCAGGCATGGGGTTAGGCTGTAGGAGTACAAACAGGCAAGAGTGGTCGTCTTGAAAGAGCTCACTGTTGGTGGAGAATGAAGGCAGTGAGCACTTCTAAAAGCAGGAGTAGAGAAATATGGCACAAAGGTGAAGCCAGAGGCCATTTGTCCTCCCTGGATTGTGATGGAAAGCTTCAGGAAGAGATGCTTGAGCTGGGTCTGAGGGATGACTAGGAGTTGGTCAAGCCATTAGAACTGGAGAATGGGTCATCCTAGATATGAGGCAGTGTACGGAGACGTGCGTGATGTCCGTGAGCCGCAAGCCTTTCTGTGTGGTTGAGACATTTCATTCTGCTCTTCCTCCGGGGCTTGTTCTCTTACAAAACCTTGCCTTCGGTCAGCAGTAAGAGACAAGTGGACAGCTTTCATTGGGCTTCTCTTCTTATGTGGCCGCCCTTAAGCTTCTGAAGGAGAGCTCCGAATTCCCCCTTACATGCTGAGTCTACCTGGCCTTCCTATTCAGTATTCACACATGTGTATTTCCACTGCTCTTCAGTACAGTGCAAACATGTTTACACTTCAGCCCATTGCCAGGTGTGTGTGCCTCAGGTGTTGGACAGCCTCGTGGGATGCAGGCTGCATTTCCACAGCCCTTGCTTTAGTACTGGAGAGTCCGAGGAAGCTAATAGTTAGGGAGAAGCTTGACTGTCACCAAGGGGCCCCCAGATGTGTTCTACTCTGTGGTCTTCTCTGTTGTGTTCTAACAAAAAGTTTTTGAAGCTTAAAAATGACTTAGCCCAGTGTAGTGGCTCACACCTTTCATCTCAGCACCCAGGAGGCAGAGGTAGGTAGAGCTCTGGGAGTTCAAGGCCTACCTGATCTAGAGTGTTCCAGACCAGCCAGAGCTACAAAGTGAGACTCTGTCTAAAAAAAGAGAAAAAAATCGCCAAATAAAAATGGCATACAATAGACTACATACAATAGGAAATGAACAGCAGCTTTCTTCACCTTTTTTTTTTTTTTTTTTGAGACAGGGTCTCACTATGTAGTTCTGACTGTCCTGGAACTCACTATGTAAACCATGCTGGCCTCAGACTCACAGAGCTTCTCCCTGCTTCTTCCACCTGTGTCTTTTTTTTTGGTCTTTTTGAGACAGGGTCTTCCTGTAGCCCCAGCTGTCCTGGAACTCACTATGTAGACCAGGCTGGCCTTGAACTCACAGAGATCTGCCTGCCTCTGCCTCCCAAGTGCTGGGATTAAAGGCGTGTGAGAGTAAAGTCCTTTTAAAAGTGTGCTTCAGCTAAAAAATATAGATATACTTTCATTTAAAAGCAAATCGTGTCTGTTATTGTTTCGTGTATATGAGTGTTTTGCCTGCATGTATGTAAGTGCAGCTGTGTGTGCAGTGCCAGGGAGGCCAGAAGAGGGCATCAGATCCCCTGGAACTGGAGTTATTGATGGCTGTTAGCCAATTTGTGGGTGCTAGCAACTGAACCTTGGTCCTGGGCAAGAGCAGCCTGTGCTCTTAAGGGCTGAGCTGTGTCTCCAGCCTGTTTTTAAAGCTGAACTCACTCACTAGCAAGTCCTGGTTCTCCAGTGAGGGAATATTAAGTTTTTGGTTTGACATTTTAGAATCTCTGCTGTGTAGTTTCACTGAGCAGTCGGTGTGTTTTCAGGCAGTCTGGCATGTGACAAATGTTTTGTAACATATGTGGCTGAACATGCCAATTTCAAAGAACTTTACAGGCCTTAATTAATTTTCAGAACATCCACATGCACTTTGTTTTATTGATGGGGCCCACAGACAGTGGGGTTAAGATGCATTGTCTGAATTCATCTAGCAAGGTGGTTTTCAAACTTTGGTAGAGTTAGGGGCTTAGCTAAATTCTTTTTACAAACACAAGGCTGTCTGGAGCCCAGCATGTACAGTTGGGCTGCTTTGCTGGGAGGTAGGAAAGGAGTTTCGTGCAGGGCTCCATACTTCCCCAGAAGAAACCCCAACAGATGATGCCCAGTCAAATTTGAGTTTCAGATAAACAATAATTTTTTGATACAAATATGCCCTAACTATTGCATGTTCCTTAAAAAATACTTAGTGTCTCTATGAATTCAAGTTTAATTTGGCACCTTAGGTTTCAGGTGGTGACACTATGCTTGTGGCCATCTTGGGTTTCATGTGGTGATGCTATGCTTATGACCATAGCACCACCCACTCCGCGCCCCTCCCGCCCCCCAGCTTTCTGTCTCCTTCCACACAAGTGAGGTTCCGGCTTGTTGAACACATTTGAAGACCTCAGGCAGGAGCAGTCTCTAGAAATACCAAGAACAAAAGGTCTCTGTCCTAAATATTCCCATTTAGTGAAGATCTTCATTGAAATACACCCATCATTGCACAGTTTTGTTTTCCTTTCTTTTTTCTTGCCATGAAACCCTTAGTATCCCAGTCTTTAACAGTGGCATTTGTTGTCAGCTTTGTATAGAAGCTGATAAGTTCACTCCTAAACGTAAGGAGAACTGGTGGTACGATTGCAACTGCAGGTTGGTTTTATTGAACAAATAAGTAGAAACAGGAATAGGAACTAGAGGTGGGTCTAATGTGCGAGGGGAGAATTAGTGCCCGTGGACTTGTCCTTGTCTTTTGGTCTAGACAGCAAGTACGTCTTTCGCCCTGGCTTGCTGGCAGTGTTGAGTGAGGCAATTCCATTTTCTTGCTCTCATATCTTAACGTAGACTTTGGATGATGTTCTCATTTTTCAAACTAACTGCCACACGGAGTATTTTAATTTGTTCAGCTATTCAGAAGCCACGAAGTTTATGTAGGGGAAAAGAACTCCTTGGTGCCAAAGGGACTTCCTGATTAACTGATACAAATATTTTTAAAATATAGAAGAAACTAAGGACCTTATCCTGGAATTAAAGCAACCCAGACTCCTGGGCTTGATGCTCTGCATGGGTGGCTAGCCAGCTCTGAGAGATTTTGTATTTGTAAAATGTTAGTGGTTTTATTTCTTGGTGACTGTATTTAATGGGTATGATTTAATTCTTTAGGCCTTTCTGTTTTTCCAAAACGTATTTGATAAGCATATTACTTAGAAAACATGAAAAGCAAACTTAGAAATTTAGTTTTTTAATCTACCTATTTATGCTAGAGACGACACCTAGGGCCTCATGCACGCTAGGGACGCACTCTCCCGTTCAGCTTCCACAATCTAAGCCCAGAGACCTACTTTAAACATTCTTATGTTTAAGTGTTCCAAAGTTGTACTTGAAAGTCACTGGGGATGTAGAGAATTTTTTAAATTTGCAAATGTTTATGTGTCTCCCTAGCTTAATCATTATGTGAAACCCACTCAAATTCTTTACACCTAAATTTGATCTCTTATTGATTCACTTGTTCATCACACAGTTTGAAGAGACACAGAGATAGCTCGTCACATCATGGGAGTGGGTGGAAGGAAAGGAAAGAGGGGGTAAAGCGACAACCCGCAATGTCCTTCCTCCAGGCCTTGGCTCTGTAGTGGGTCAGGACCACAAGAAGGAAAACGATAGGGCTCCATGAGCATGTGAACTTCTTATTTATTTTATTTTATATGTGTGTTTTGCCTACATATATGTAAGTGCACCATGGGTGAGTAGTGCCCACAGAGCCCAGAAGAGGGCATCGTATCCCCTGGAACTGGAGTTAACAGATGGTTGGTAGCCACCATGTGGGTACCAGGAACTGAACCCAGGTCCTCTGCAGGAGCTGCCAGTGCTCTTAACCTCTGAGCCATCTCTCCAGCCCCCTCGTGAGCTTTTTGATACTCAGAGATGGTGAGTGATTCTCCAGGCTGACAGCTACCCTTGGAAACCTAAAGACCCAGGACCCGTGAGATTCCTGTAGGGTTCATAGTATAGCACTGTAAAAGCAAGCTCCCATCCGATGACGCACATCTAGATGAAGCCATCAAACCCAGAGCCTATGACCGGTGAGTTCACCTGCTGCTTCGGAGGAAGTCAGCTCCAGGCCTGGCTGCACATGAGGCGAGCGTCTTGCTGGCATCTCATGCAGTCTGGACTTCTGCCAGTGGCCTCCCTTCCATAGGCTGCTTTCAAGGAATTTATTTTTAATCAGATAACAGAATAGACACTACATGGGCATTTGTTTTTGCTTTTTTCCTTCTGTTATCTGCTTTTTTGTATTCCCTTAGAAGAGGAAATAACCTATAATTTTATTTGTAAAATCCTCCTTTCAAAATGCCTTTTACCAGGCTTGACTGTGGCTCAGTGGTGGAGAGCTTCCCAAGCATGCTCAGTGCACTGAGGTTTGATCCCCAGCAGTACCAAAAAGAATTCCTTTTACCGTGTTTGCTTTTGTTTTACTCTGAAACTCACACCAAATCTATAATGTGGAGATGCCCAAAATTTGTGGACTCATTCCTTACCACGATATTAATATGCGGGAATTCTCTCAAAGGGGAGGGAGCTCCGTTTTACTCTGTTGGTGACAGTAGAATGACAGTAGAATTTGTTGGGAAATTTAAGGGGATTTGTGTGATAAAGCCCAAGAGCTTAAAAGACAACTGTTAGAGTTAAAATTAAATTCACACAAACGATTGCATGTTAAACTAAACTGAATTGTTATGACTGTTAACACATAAATACTTGAGAAAATAATCTTCCAAATAAAAAAATAATTAGGTTAGAATAAGGCAAAATCCTCTTTGATTATGTAGACTAAAGGTGTAATTTTCAAGGACTAACTGTGAAACTCTTCACTTCTTAAAATACATATTTGGACTTGAAAATCCACTGAATAAACATAAAAGAACTTTCTTAAGGATTTGTTTTACTTATGAATAAGCTAGGTATTTTCTGGAGAGATAGGCGTACTATTCACAATCGACTAATCACAGTTCTCTGAGTTGTTGAAATCAAATAAATATCTTCATCTGTTAAGCTGTCATATGGAATTTTATCTAAAATGAGTATGAAGCTGTTTCTATTCTTCAGGAATCCTGTGAATTTTATCACAAAAATCTCTTCACAACCCATTTGGAAGACAGTCTCTTAACAACATGCAGTAAAACAAGTGATTTGTGAGTCAAGTAAGGGAAGCGGATCTAATTGAAACAGTCAGGGTGAATCAGGTCCGTGGCCATAGCCACCAGGTGCCTTGGCCCTGCTCCAGTGCAACTGGCCAATGAGCTCATAAGACTAAGACTTGCTTTGCTGTGCTTTTCCTACAAGTTGGCTTGTCCATTAGCACCGAGCCACCTAACAGCACGCTGACACATTGATTCCACATTGATTCACAAAGGAATGCCTTGGGTCACACTGTGACTGGTCAGTAGCAGGTGTCCTCCTCAAAACTCTGATTTCAGAATCTGTACTGTTTGGCTGATGGCACCCACCTTCAGCTGTAACACCCCCGCAGACTTTCAAATGCCATACTGTTCCTCCCAAACATGAAGCTTGGTGGAATGCCGGTTCCGGGGACTGACACCACAGGGGTTAATTTTTCTTGTTTGGCAGGTCCTGTTTAATTGCGCAGATCAGTAAAGGATAGTAAATGACTGCCTTTTACTTTTAGTCTGTGCCTTGCTTTTCCTTTAAGACCTCTGAACAGTGCAGTCCATTCCCTTAATCAACCCCCTTGAGAACATAAGAATGACATCTACTATTATCTAAAACCCAAGCTAATGAATCCAGATATTTATACATAGAATATCCTGAAAATGTTTACAGAAATCTTCCCACATCAAACAGGAAGAAAGGAGGCACTAGGTGGCACTCTTAAACTTCAGATGACCTTTTCTAAACATACAAGACCACCCCCACCCCCAAGTGACTACTTGTTACAAATCAACTTGGACTTGAACTCTGCTTCATAAAAATTGGCAGGGCGTGGTGGCACACGCCTTTAATCCCAGCACTCAGGAGGCAGAGGCAGGCGGATCTCTGTGAGTTCAAGGCCAGCCTGGTCCACATAGTGAGTTCCAGGACAGCTGGGGCTACAGGGAGCCCCTGTCCAAAA
This sequence comes from Nannospalax galili, assembly GCF_000622305.1. Classification (NCBI taxonomy): domain Eukaryota; kingdom Metazoa; phylum Chordata; class Mammalia; order Rodentia; family Spalacidae; genus Nannospalax; species Nannospalax galili. The sequence continues at coordinate 644,461 of NW_008348201.1, read as the reverse complement.
AAGACCAAAAAAAAAAAAAAAATTTACAGAGGATGGCATGATAAGAATAGGAGGTAGGAATTGGCTAGGCAGTTAGGGTAAAAAGACCCCAGAGAAAAGTAGCCAGTTTCTTGGCTAAAAGTCAAAATGTCCTTGGGACTGTTAGCAGTATACTCTGTTCCAAGGCCAAAAATGTCAAAAGTATTTGGGAGCTCTTATCTTGTTTGGGGGTCTGAAAAATTCCCTGAATTGACCACTCGGACACTGGGACTCAGGAGAGCTTACCGCTTTATTGAAACCAACCCGCCAGGGACGCAGGCAGGCTCTGGAGCTACATTGGGACCCAGAGTGGAAACGCAGGGCTTTTAAGCACAAAAACTACAGAGCAGGGGATTTCTGTAGAAACCATAAACAGATGTACCAGGAACAGGGAGGGAGTCTGAGGGACACTCTCCTTCAGTCTACCTAAAAGATACTAGGGTTACTAGGGTTACCTCTTCAGAGGGGGAATGTTAGAGTACCCAAAAGCCCCATAAAAATAAATAAATGAAAAGAAGAAAATATTACAGATCTAAGAACAACACAGATTCTGATGTTGCATCATGGAGTTTTATTTTTAAAATTAAAGATGATCCTGTATTAACACAGTATTGGGTCTGTGCTGCACTGATTTTCTCACTGAGTCATTTTAATGCCTTGTTTAGTTTTACATTTAAAAATGTAATCAGAGAGCACTTTTATACATTAAATGCCAAGAGGAAATTATGGTACATCTATAAAGTGGGAAGGTATACAGCTCTTAAGAAATAAAAATATAAAGTACTATGAAAAGATACACAGGGTATATTTAAATGCAAGAGGAACATTATGAAAGAGAATACAAAGAGGTCATTCTTTTGGGAAAATAATATATATTCACATATTCAAGTGTGTGTCTGTGGCAGTCTCTGGAAAATGGAATTAAGGGTTTATTTTTCTTCCTGGTTTTCTTTTTCTTCTTAAAAAATATTTATTATTTTTATGTTATGTGTATGAGTGTATTGTCTGCATGTGTATAAGTGCACTGATGCCATATAATGGCCACAGAGGTCAGAAGAAGGTGTCAGATCCCCTGGAACTGGAGTTACAGATGGTTGTTAGCCACCATGTGGGTGCTGGGAATCGAACCCCGGTCGTCTGGAAAAGCAGTCAGTGCTCCTAACCTCTGGGTCATCTCTCTGATCCCAGTGGTTTTATTTTTCTATTGAAACAGAATGCTGGGCAAAAAATAATATGCAAGGCACGTCATCCCAATTTGGGAGATGGAGGCAAGAGTTAGTCCAGTGTCATCTTCAGCTACATGGCAAGTTCCAAGCGAGCCTGGGCTACAGAAGACCTTGTTTCAAACACTTGGTAAAGTGCTTGCTACACAAGCATGAAGACCTGAGTTTGATCCCAAGAACCCATCAGGGGAATAAAGGCCAGGCAAGGTCATAGATTTGTAATCCCAGTGCTGGGAAGGTGAAGTCAAACAGACCCTGGGGCTCACTGGCCGGCCAGCCTAGCCTTCTGGGAAAACTCTAGGCGAGAGAAAGACCCTGTCTCAGAAAACAAGGTAGGTGATACCTGAGGAACAACACTTGAGGTTGTCTTCTGGCCTCCACAAGCGCACACACACACACACACACCAAAATACATGCACATATCTATTACACACATACATATATATATATATATATGTATATAAAACGCATCTTCACACAGGTCTTCAGCTCTATGGCAATCTTAACAGTGCATGCACTAGTATCACACTGTCTTGCTTGTGCAAGCTGAGTGTCTTGCCCCTGTGCTGTGTTCGGTGCTGTCATGTGTCTGCACATGTCTGCAACTGCAGTATTCAAGAGACGGAGGCAGGAAGACCATGAGTTCAAGGCCACCCTGTGTTATGTACCCTGTCTCAAAACAGCAGGCACAATGTGTCCCACATTTTCCAAAGCTAGTTGGTGATGGTGCTGCACATATTAGCAGACTCTAAGATCTCAAGGCACTGAGATGTTGACCTACATTCTTTCATTCATCTCCAGGTGGGTGCTTATTGGATCATATTCCAGTCACAATAAATGCTTATTGAAGACCAAAGATAAGCAAAGCATACAGTATCAGATTTATAATTGTTGGATTGTCAGGCTAGAGAGATGGCTCGGTGCTTAAGAGCTCATGTCCCTTAAATGGGCATTCCAGAGTGAATAAATAAATCCCACACTCCAGAAGCTCAGGGGAAATCAGTTATTATTTAATACTTTAGGAAATCTATATTCATTTCTCTTTGTGGTAGAATTTATTCTCAATATATAATCTTTATAAGCAAGTAAAGTTTTTACCAGTGTAAAAATATTTACCAATCCTGCCCTTATAAGGCCCTGAAACTGTAAAACTACATAGTTTATAGTGGTTTGGTTTTTTTTGTTTTTGTTTTTGTTTTTTTTCTCGGTCTTTTTGAGACAGTGTCTCCCTGTAGCCCCAGCTGGCCTGGAACTCGCTATTACACCAGTCTGGCCTCGAACTCACAGAGATCTGCCTGCCTATGTCTCCCAAGTGCTGGGATTAAAGGTGTGTGCCACCATGCCCAGCAGAACTGAATTTTTTACACACATCCTCATTTAGTGTTGGTAACTGGTCTGTATGTCAGTTGTCAAAGAAGCCAGTTCCAGATGTCCAAGAGAATCACTGGTAGTCGGTTACTAATTTTTAAAAAGATTTTATTTTTATTTTATGTGTATGTGTATGCACACATGTATGTATGTGTGTGTGCGCGTGCGCACACACACACACACACACACACACACAGAAGTACCCTGAGAGGCCAGAAGATGGTGTTGGATCCTCTAGAGCTGGAGTTAAAGGCAGCTCTAGGGGATCCAACACAGCTCTGGTGAGCCACCCAATGTGGGTGCTGGGAACCGAACTCAGGGCCTTTGCAAGAGCCGCAAGCATTCTTAAAGGCTGATCATTTCTCCAGCCCCTAGTTGCTAAGTATTCATTCCAGAATACAGGCCTGTTTTATATTCATTTTATTTTCAGTTGACATAAAAATTATGCATATTTATGGGGTACAATGTGAACTGTGATACATGAATGTGTAATGTTCAGGGCAAGTGTTATATCTTCTCCAATAGGTCCTTTGTGGTGAAAACATTTTAGGTGGTGCCTTCTAACTCATTTGAAATACAAGGCACATTATTGTTACCTGTATTCAGCCTGTTGTGAGGAGCCAGCAGAACTTATTTCTCCTGTCTGTCAGTAATTTGGGACTGGCTACACACACCCCAGTCCAGGTGATCTTAAGTGTCCAATAAACTGTACCTTTTGCATGGAGCATTTAGGGAATGGTGGGTCACCCCCTCCCCCATCACGTCCCCTGCTGTGTGCCATTGTCCTTAAATGTTTTCTACCACCCAGAGCCTTCTAGGTCAGGAACTTTAGAAAGGACCTATGTATCCAAAATAGAAAGCCATGCTGTCTTCAGCTCCTCGTCTCTCTCCCATGCCTTCAGCCACAGGTTCCATCTGATTTCCCTCTTGGACCTTTCTGAAAACATCATTCCCTTCTTCACAGTCTTCCTCCCAGTTCACTGATCCCACCCCAGTCCCCATCCAGGCTTTTGGCCTGCCTGGCCGCCTTCCCTGTGATTAATCCAAAATGACAGTCCTGCCAGCATTGCCCTGATGATGGAGACCCAAGGCACCTGCTCCACGGCCTCCACCTCCTCCAGGGGTCTCCCCAGCTCTCCCTTGCCCTTCAGCATGTCCCCACACGGGCTGCCTTGCTAGTCTCCATGTGTAGCTCCCTTCATAGGGTACAGACCACACTTTCTCTTCCTTCTCCACTCCCCCAACCCTAGTTGTGCTAGTTAACTTCAACAGAAACCAAACTGGAACACTAGTCCCAATTCCAGCCCTTTTCCGGTGAATAAACTAGTGGCAAAATCAGAGTTCAAAGCAATCCACTTGAGAAAGCTTTACAGGGTAGGCCTGGCCCCACCCTCTGTGCCTTCAGCCAGTCCTTCCTCAGCAAATCCCCTACCCCTACCAGCTTCTCGGGACCAAACACCAGCACTGGTTTCAAAAGGAAAAATAAAGAGGAGGATTAGGAAAGGGAGATGAAGAAAAGCTCTTAGCAAAAGCAGCAAGCCTGTGTAAGTGGGCATCTGTAACAAACACAGAGTCACAGAACAGCAGGGCTCTGTACAAGGAAGACATGTCAACTTTGGTTCTTGGGGGCCATGAACCCCACAAAAGACTCCATTTTTTAAAGATAATTTTTAAAAGTTATGAGATTCTGGAGTGCTGGGATTACAGGTATGTCACACTTCCATGTTCAGCTTCTAATGTGGTTCACAACCAGGAGATACCTTTTAATTGTCATGGCCTCCACAGATGTGACTTTTTCATCATGGTTAATTTAAAATGTTAATATTAAAATTTCCAGTGAGAATTTGTAACACATATTACCCTATAATTAAAAGCTTATTTGGGGGACTGGAGAGATGACTCAGTGGTTAAGAGCACTGACTGCTGTGGTAGAGGACCCAGGTTCAATTCCCAGCACCCACATGGTAGCTACGAACTGTCCTTAACTCCAGTTCCAGGGGAATCTGAAGCCCTCTTCTGACCTCCACGGCATTGCACAACACAGGTGCACTCACATACATGCAGGCAATACACTCATACACATAAAATAAAAATAATAAATGAAATATTTTTTAAAAAAAGCTTATTTGGCACCCTCTAAACAAATGATTTTTAAGTTTAAGTCAAAGTTCTTCAGTAATACTTGGACAGAATAGAGATAATCTTCTATAGTACATGAAACACTTAAACACATGAAACATGATAAAACACACATCCACTAAAGATAAATGCCATCAATTAGTTAGTCTGTGACTACTACAAAATTCGTAAGTTGAAGAGAGTAGAAAAAAATAGTATTCAGGAGAAAAACTTGGGAAAGTTTAGTAGAGCAAAATCACAGAAGTGACTAGGTTTGGCTAGAAAGGTCCTTTCTTAAGGAAAAAAATGCCTGACCACTCCCAACTTATGTTGTGTGCATTTTTAAATTAACTTTTCCGTGATAATACAGCACAGGGAAGGGCTATGAAGGTTACCACTGAGTTTGTATCCCACTGTTGGCTGGGTTTTCACCATCCAGCACATGACGGTTTATTGTTAGGGATAAACATCTCAAGGGTGTTGGTTTGATAAACTCAAACTCAGAGCCACTTCCCTAACAATCTTTCTAATAGCTTCAAAAAGTTTCTGGGACCTGTCTCATTCTACTCTTGGATGGCAACTTGACAGATGCCTTGGGGGAATGAGAAGGATGTAACATCTTCAAAGATTTATAGCATTTCGGGGATTGCAAAGCCTGTAAGACATTTTGGCTCTTTTCAGGCTAGAACTCTATTAATATTTCTGCATTAATGATCAAACTAGCAGCATCATTACCAGAACTTCTTACATGAAGCCGGGACCCTTGACCTGCTATGATTAAGGACTGTTTTTTCTGACTCAGATGAACATCTATACTTGCCTAACCTTCCTTATGAATAGTGGTGGCCACATGCAAGATGACCATCAGTGTTGAGGACAGTGGCTTCAAGATGACCTTCAGCTTTGAGGACACTGGCTTCAGCTGTGGCAAGGCATGAAAGTAACTGCCTAGTTCAGAGCAAAATACACAAGTAGTAAATACTGGCCTTTATTAGAATCTGGATCATATTCCCTCCCTCCCTCCCCACCCCGGTGCTTCCTCTGTGCCTCCCTCCCTCTGTTTTCTTCTGACATAGTTTCACACTAATAAGTAGTAGTGAACAGTAGAAACAGTGTAAGTTCAAACACAGATTTCAGTACTACACATTCCTGAAAATTAAAAGATTTTCCATTTAACTGGATCTAAAATTTTAATTCTTTGCCTTCATTTTGAAGAGCTGGTCTCTGTTTCTTTCTCTTCTGGCCTATTATATAAAGAACCGTCAGCCAGTACACTGATTTTGTGAGGCAATGTCCAGGGAACCTGGGTGTATTTCTTCATTTGCTTATGATTTGTGTTGGGGGTAAAGCCCATACATCAGGGCTGCAAGCTCCACCCCTCTATGTAATGCCCCCCTCTGTGGGACCCCCGATAAACATGGACTTTATCAAGCACATCAAGTAGAATCTGTGTTAGAGCCAAGGGGTAGGTCAGCTACCTGAAAGGAGACCAGCCAGGTTGGATCCCTTAGCATGGAAAAATCTTGAGTGAGTTTTATTTTGGTCCATGTTAATTGCAAAGATAGAGTTAAACAACTTTACAGTTAAAAAA
>NW_008348201.1:623992-636384 GCF_000622305.1 Nannospalax galili | reverse complement strand
TCCAAATTCTTGATCTCTGACAGTTCAAATGTTGTTTTCTAAAGCCACGAGGAAGCAGTTTGAAAGAAGAGGCAGTTAACGAGGGAGAAAAAAATGGTTTCCTTATGGAAGTCTGATGCATGTGGAGCACTTCAGAAGACTGGAACTCTCTAAAAAAAAAAAAAAAAAAAAAAAAAACCTCTTCCAAATTCTTGATCTCTGACAGTTCAAATGTTGTTTTCTAAAGCCACGAGGAAGCAGTTTGAAAGAAGAGGCAGTTAACGAGGGAGAAAAAAATGGTTTCCTTATGGAAGTCTGATGCATGTGGAGCACTTCAGAAGACTGGAACTCTCTGTCCTTTGGTTTTCAGATTCTTTTTTTGGCCTGTACGCTTTTCAGATTCTTTGGTGCTCCCAAATTCTTACACGCAAAACTAGAACCTAAAGCTAATACTTCTTGCAGATGAAAATTGTCTACAGTCATGCCAGTGGCTACACTAGGTTAAATGCCCCTTTAAAAAAAAAAAAATCTCAGGGCTGGAGAGATGGCTCAGCCATTAAGAACACTGACTGTTCTTGCAGAAGACCCAGGTTCAAATCCCAGCACCAACATGGCAGCCAACAACTGTCTGTAACTCCAGTCCTAGAGGATCTGACGGCCTCTTCTGTCCTCCGCCGGCATTGTACGGCATGGGTGCACTTACCTACATGCAGGCAATACACGCATACACAAAAAATAATAAATAAAAAAATTTTAAATAACTTTTTTATTTGTACAAGTGTTTTCATGTCCAGTATGTTTATGGGGGGGGGGGTCTGCGAAGGCCAGAAGATGGCGACAGAGACCAAGACCGAGCCACCATGTGGGCGCTGGGAATTGAACCCTGGTCCTTTGGAAAAACAGCAAGTGACCTTAGACCCTTGAGCCACCTCTCCAGCCCCAATAATTTTTTTTTTAAATCTGCCTGTTTACTGTTTGACTGATTATAGAAAATTCATTCATTTATTCTTTTTACCCTTCAACACTGTCTTTTGCTTTCTTGCTAAGCACCTTGGCTGACATTTATACTGTTATCCACCATGTATTGCAGCTCTTTGTAGGAAAATGAAGTCCTTTTAAAGAAAATAAGGTCATAAAGCCCAGAAAGAACACTTTATTACTTTCTGTAAGCAGACTTTTAAAACAGTGTTGCTTTGTAGTTCAGTTACCCGAAGGCAACAGGCAGGCGAGTCCTAGTGAGCCTGTGGCCCATCCAGCACCCACTTACGGCTGGCATCTGCTGGTCCCAAAGAAAGCCAGCCGGGGACCCAGGCAAGCAGCGTCCTGTTGGGGCCCTTAACTGCACTTTCCACAACAGACTTGGAATTTTCCTAAGGCAATTTCACATCTGGAATTTTAAAGAAAGTTTGCCCTTCAATAAAATGGTAGTAAATCTTAGGAAACATTGTGCCTTTTTGTTTTAATTAACCTGGCATTTCTCTCCTAAACAATTAGCAAAGTATTAGTAGGTCCCTCTTTTTTTGCCTCTAATGGCAATAATGGACAAAGAATAATTATGAAGTGATTTTGTATATTACAGATTTGGGTGACAAAAATACTTCACAGAATATCTTTTTCACTTTTCATGAAAGACTGTGTATGCAGTCTTCTATGTTTTGTTTATGCAGTTCAGTGTTGTTTTGTCATGAAGATGTGCAGAGTGCGTGACTGTACAATGCTGACACACATGTCCCACAGATGGTCTGTGTGTGGCTGGCCTTTCCCCAGGCTTCAGTGTGCTGGAAGCCTCCTTTGGAGGCTGTCACACTCCAAATTACCACTTACCAAGCATGTAAAGTATCTCCTGAAAAGCCAGTTTTAATGACTCCAGCCTATGAGAACAGTCTAATCAAATTCTGAAAGTGACAGTTTCTTATTTTAAAATATCAAAGCTGCTTATTTTTTTATTGGAAAAAAGGATGGTGTTTTGGAAATACAGAACAACACGTGTTTGAGGAGCTTGCCAATGTATATAGAAAAACTTTGCATGGTTACATAAAACAGCCGTGAAACCTAAAGTTTTACTTCACTAGTTATATAAAACAAGATGGCTCCCACAGAAAGCTAGATGGTGGAATAACTCATGAGTTCCCTGAGTTGTGCATGGCAGGTCACAGAAGGGCATATCCAGGTCTCCTGCCTCCAAAAGCAGCTTTTAAATGGGCATCTTTAAAACACAGTAATGGCAGAAAGGAAGAGAGAATGGTGTCTAAATGGGGATATAAAATCTGGGTCTGTTTGCTATTCTGTGTTTAAGGGAAGCTGGGGGTGGGGGAGAGTAGAGTGACTCTGCTGCTCCACTGTAGATCAGAAACTTGAATAGTTTGAGCTTTCAACTTACTTAGAATTTTCAGTGGATTTTCCCAGTTGATGTAACCAGTTCTGTTGGTTTGCTTTTGTAATGTGGCCCATCCTTCATCCATTTCACAGATATGTGCACTGTTCCAGCCAACCAGTAAAGGTTAACCCGCAATGTGAATGTACCCAGTAAACTGTTCTTTAAGTGTTCAGTTATTATCTCAAACCCTCTGTAAAGCTTAGCAGAATGCATATCTTTCTGTTAACAAGTGGCACCTAGCCACATTGAATCCAGAATCGGATCCTTGGTCTGTGACACACACCAACCTTCAGTAGTCTGAAGGCAGGGCAGCGTCTCATTCTAGCTCCAGCATCTGACAGTGCTGTTGGTGCTCAGAACCATGTATTGAGCAGAGCATAAAGACGACTATGAATTACGTTGTCTAAAAATGCTGTTTTCTGCATTATGCATTTTAATCCTTCTTGCAGCCCAGAAGACAGGTGCATATGTGTGTGTGTGTGTGTGTGTGTGTGTGTGTGTGTATATATATATAAATTAAGACTACAGAGATGACTATATAAGACAGCTTGGCTAATTATAGAACTCACTCATTCAGTCATTTGATGATTTGCTAAAACGTTTCTTCATAGCAGATCCTATCTTTGAGTAAGGGTCAAGACCAAGATTCAAGTGCACAGAGTTGCCAGCTGGTGGCCCATTTGGATGCTGACCCTGACACTTATGTTACTAGCTGAGTGGAATCAGGCAGGCCGTGGAACTGCTCCCATGAGGTTGGTGTAGTAATAGGCCCTCCCTTACAGGGGTGTTGTGAAGATGGCAAGAACTTTCAAATTAAAACGCTTAGAGCCCCATATGGCTATTAGTTATTATTGGAGTGGTGGCTCTGAGGCCATTTGTTTTCAGAAAGAGTAAAGGCAAGCCTATCCTGTGATGAATCTGGGCAGAGGCAAGCAACCAGGTCTCCCAGGGTCCTGCTAGGCTCATAAGACCTTGATGCTTCATCCTGGGCCTGGGAAGCAAGGGGCAGGGGTATGGTGAGGTCTGTCTCTGCCAAGGCTAGAGAGCCTCAATCAATGAAGTCAGCAAGCAGTTGCTTAAGGCAACCTTGTAAGTGGCCACTTGAACATAATCAATAGGGCTTTAAATACGAATCACAGAAAAGAATATGATTGTATTCAGCCACTGAGTGGGGTGGTAAATGTTTGCTTATCTTCAAGTGAAATTTAATATTAATATTACAGCTCTAACCCCAGGCTCTTTGTAAAGAAAATCAAATTTGGTGATTAAATAGTGAAAGGTGTAATTCTTTTCACTCTCTGGGCCCTTAGAATAATAGAAGGTTTCTGTGTGCTAGGTTAGGAAGGAGGTTATGGCTAATGCTAAGCAACCGTAGAGCATATGAAGAAACTGCTATATAGAAATAATTATCATTCCAGGAGGGATCTGGAGGGGAGCTTTCCAAAGCTGTTCCTTAATGCTACCTTTATTTCTTGTTAGAATATATAGAATGTGTTAGAGTTTACAAATACCCATTTGTTACATTTTAAAATAGTGTATTAAGCAATGAAAAGTCATAATGAAAACCTTTTCAGTCCAGTCCTCTGTGTCTTTTGAAACATGAGAAAACATGAGAATAACCATCTTTGTATCCACTTGTAAGAAAAAAATCCTGTATGTGTAGGATACAGGGGAATTGCAAAATGTCTTTAACATTTGCAAGAGGCTGTGAGGGTGATCTGTTGGTGATATCTGTCATCCCATTGATCGTGAGGTTGATTTGGCTGATCTGGCTTTCTAGGCCAGCGTGCTCCTCCCTCACCTCTCCTGTGTACTTTGCCAAAGATGACACCTTTCCTAGCTAGAGGAGGAGCCTCAGTCAAAGGTATTGAAGTAGCTGCTCCCCTGCTAGAACCTCCAAGCATGCTCTCAAAGAAAGCTATGGAGAGAAGCATTGCTCAGCAGATTTCACACTCCCACATGAATATTGTTCTCTGCATTCATAAACTCAGCAATGGTAGCTAATCATATTTAAAGTGGTTGGGCTAAGTCTGTTCCATTTTCTTCTATATTCTAACAAGGTTGTTATGTGTTCTACAGGAGTTTGAAGGGTTTCCTTTTTTTTTTTTTTAATCTACTCTTGAAAAGCAACACTTTTTAAAACAGTGGATCTCCTCAAAGTGTCAGGTTTTGCTACCTACTAAGATATTCTGCCTAAGGAAAAGTGGAGATGCTTTTATACTAGAAGAGTATTCCTGGGTGCCTCGGGGAAGGAGGTTGGTGAAGGGAACTTGAGCCAGGTTTTAGTGGGGAACTGTTTTCCAGACTTCACTAGAACAGAACTTGGCTTCACAGACATTAACTGATTCTCTTTGAGTTTCTTTTAAACATACAACTTCCTAGTCAAAATCTGCCTCACCTCATGTGAAGCTTGGCTCTCTCCCAGACTTCTGGTTCACTTTGAATAGCTTGTGAACTATAGAGTAAAACAGGATGAAACATGGGGGTCATCTCCCACCTTGGAACACATCACCCTCCTGTTTGAGTCTCCTTTTTACATAATTAGGGAGACTCACCTAGTTCTCTTAATAGAACCTTTCTCCAGATACTGTTTTGGACATTTTTATAGGATTTCACTTAATTCTAAAAGTTTCCACTTTGAAATTATGGGTTGCTTTTCTTGTTATCCTTTTCTGTGCCTGTGTTTTTCTATCTCTTTTCCAATCAGGCTCCTCCATTGTGAGCACTTTCCTACACAGGCTTGTATGCATCACCACTTTTCAATTCTTACAATAAACAAAATAAATTCATATATATATATCTAATACCCTAATTACCCTATGAATTATATAATTCATGTATAATACCCTATATTGGGGTAGATAAGATGGCTTTGTGGGTAAAGGTGCATGCTGCCATTTTGATGACCTGAATTTGCTCCCTGGGTCCCACATGATGGAAGGAGAACTCATACTCCAGCAAGGGGTCATCTCATCGCCACACACGTCAAGGTGCATGCATACACACACACACACACACACACACACACACACACGAAATAAATAATAAATAAAATGTATTAAAGACTTTAAGGCCCAATACCATATCAGCTTATTTAATGCTCACTACAACTTGATAAAGTTTTTAATTTCTCCATTTTTTCAGGAGAGGACACTGAGGCAGGCATTTGCCCAGATATCTGGGATACATTGGAATTGGCCTTGTGCCTCTACAGGGTGACTATAATACAGTCACTCCTCGATAGTGTGCTCTGATTTTCTGGTGTGATCAGCATGTTGTAGATGAGGAAATTAAAGCTTGGCTTGAATAACTCACCGAGGTCACTGGGTGGAAACTTATAACACTGGGGAGCCCTCACGTCACAGATTTGAAAACACCCGTGTTTCAACCATATATACAATGGACTCATGTCTTTGGGGGAAAAGAACCTGGTGCAGTGGTCAGCAAGATGCCTCGGTGGTAAAGGTGCGTGCTGCCCAACCTACAACCTGAGTCCTATCCCCAGAACCCACACGGTGGAAGGAGAAAACCAACTCCCACAGGTTGTCCTCTGACCACGTGCACATCATGGCTCACATGCCTGCACACACAATAAATGTTAAAAAAAAAAAAAAACTTAAGTGACATAAAAATACTAGGAGAACAGTTTGCCAGAAAATTGCTTGTGTTTGCTGAAATAAACAGTGGAGTGTTTATGTGCATTCCTGCACGTTATTTGCTGTTCTTGATCACAGCTGCCCACACTCAACGTTTTCTTCCAGTCCTTTCCAGAAGTCCCTTCCTCAGGTGGTTGAGCCCCTCCCAGTGATTGTGGGGATGTCCTTGCTCCCTCCTGCTGTGATGACGGGAGTGACCCCAGGGATAAAGAGAACACACAGCTCTCCTGTACTGAGCACTTGCTCTGCAGGCCCTGCACCAAGAACTGAGTTCCCATAACCTTCTGGCTGGTGCTGTTATTGTCCCAGTGTTATAGAAGTACACAATAGAATATAATGACATTGAATCACTTTCTTCAAAGTGCACAGGTAGTGAATGACCCATGGCATTGTTGGGTTTGGGGTGGTTTTTATTTGTTTGCTTATTCATTTGTTTTAGTTGGTTGGCTTGGAGGCTATTTAGTTTGGGTTTTGTTTTAGTTTCTCTCTCTCTCTCTCTCTCTCTCTCTGTGTGTGTGTAAAAAAAGAGAGAGAGAGAGAGAGAGAGAGAGAGAGAGAGAGAGAGAGAGAGAGAGAGAGAAGGTAGCTGGGGTAGTATAGATCAGCCATCGACTAATATAAGAATTAAAAATCCTTGTAGTTGGTTAATAACTACATGGTCTCTGCTTAGGAAATTAGCTGTCTGCAGCTATGCTCCCATTTGAAAGCAGACAGTCCACTGGCTTCTTCTCAGAAGGGAGGTGTTCAAATAAGCATCTCCTCCTCACTTGGGCCACACATGGAGGAGAACCCAGCTCTCAGCCACAGTTCACATGTGTGTGCGCTTTGCTGTTCTCTTCATCTACTTCCTTACCTTCATAGAGGTGAGACCCTCGTTCTTTACAGGGGATCAATATTTACAGCCTTCGGAGGAAAAGCTGTTGGCTAGGCTGCTGTGTCACCAAAGCTGCCTGTCTCCCTGGGATGCTCCTCACTGCTAGCAGAACTGCAGTTAGCATCACCTGGAGCTCAAGACCAGACCAGTTCAAAGAAAGTCTGGAGTGCTTGCAGCCATCTTCTGTTTGCTAGGAAAGGAAAAGACCTGTTAAACATAGGCATTGGACCCAGCAAGTAACTTACTGTTCACAGTAGACATCTGTTTCTCCATCTTTATTTCTTCTCATGAGCACCTCAGCGCCCTGTGCGATTATACTTATTCAACCTACTGCAAGTTTGAAACCAGGGTGGTGCTGATAAATTTAAAAAATAGAGGCAGCTGATCACAACAGCATTTTGAAATTAATGAATGTGATTGGCTAATTATTTTTAAAAACTGTCCAGCAGGCTTCCTCAATACAGCCTTTTTTCCTGCTGACTGTGGCATATCTTTCCTCAAATAATTGCAGAGCTCAGCTCTATCATAAAGCAGATGGTTTCTATTAATTCCCGAGGAAAGTAAATGATTACAATTAACCAAATACTCAAAACTCAAGAATTTTTGAGTTTAGTCCTGTTCTTTCAGACATGAATCTGTGTTGCCCCTGCTGGCTCTGTTTTTGTGGGTTTCCTTGCTTGTTATTTTGGTAGTTCAGGGGGGTTGGAAATAATCTGAATAAATTTGAGTATCGGCTGAAAAGAGCTCCATTTGTGTAAATTTAGGTGCCATAGAGGTTATTTCTTTTAAACACATGCCATTTTGCATGCCTCAGGAGGTTGAGGCAGGACAGTCACCATGAATTCAAAGCCAGCCTGGGCTACATAGTTTGAAAACAAAGCAAGACCTTGTTTCATGTACACATGCGCGCGCGCACACACACACACACACACACACTTCTTTGTCCCATGTGTGAAACCAAATATTTTGGCAGATTCAAAGAACAGATAAGGTGATGGAGGACACCCCACTCAAGTCTTCCAACTCCTGTAAGTTGTCTGTTTGGAGTAGAGTTCTCCCAACTTGTTGGCTTTAACCAAATGATACTGCTTTCTTACTTTGTCATTTTAAAGTTTAATAATGTTCAGCAAATGTTTGTTTGGGCTGCTGTGTGTCCATTTCCAGGAGTTTCCAGAGTGGACACAGAGTTAAATATTGCAGTTCATCAGGACACCATGTGGTACACGGGAGAATCTCAGCACACAGGAAGTCAGGAAAGAGTGAGAACAGAGACGTTACTGGTACTCAGGCTAGAAGATGAGACGGCCCCAAAGCAAGGGAGGTTCAAGGACTGCTTAGGAAATTAGATGTTGCCAAATGCAAATTTCAAGGGAAGAGCATCAGCAGGTAGGCTGGGGCCAGATAATGACACCTTTTGATACTGTGTGAAAGGATTTCAGATTTTATCCTGTGGGGCACTCTCTTTTGTGGTAACATTCTAGAAAATGGCTAGATTAGAGGAGGTGAGACCAGACTAGGAGACAAATGAGCAGTCTACAGCAGAAGTCAGAGAAGAGAGGGTGGAGGCTACCAGCCTTCCTAGGCTTCTGCTTCAGACAGCCACCCGTTCCACCAGACAGGAGCGGGAGGAAGGGGTGTACCACTGCCACCCTTAAGTCTCACCCAGTGGAGGTGTCCACAGGCCGGGGCAGTGCGGATGAAGGGGTCACATGGGTCTGGAACATAAAGAAAAGATGTGGCTTGGAGTCCCAAATATTCTTAAATCGAGAACTCTGATACGGCCCAAGACGCCGTCAAGATAGGCCGAACAGCAGCATCTCGGCCTTCACCTTCCTCTTGTCTCTTTCTTTCACTTTTTGTTTCACACAGGCCTTTAGGGTGTGGATTCTTCTGGAGTTTGTTGGGTGCAAGCGTCCACAGCTTGGTACCGTACATAGCTGGAAAACAAGTTCCACTGGGGTGGGTGCAAGTTGCTGATTGCTGTGGCTGGTGAGGCTTTTATTGTAGCTTTCTGTGAGAAGGACCTATACTTAGCTCTCCAGGAGCCACCTGGCTACGAACCCTTCAGACTCAGGTGGGCACCTCACTGTCAGGTGGGGTGGACGGGGCAGCACAATCGGGCCATCTAGAATGGTGACTTCCAGCTTGCTCCCTTCCCCTCCAGATCTTTCCCCCTAAGGCCCAGCTCATTCTCCACCCACTTTCCTTTGAACTTACTTCCCATAGGCCAGCAGCCTTTGCTCTCAGAACTCCAGCAGTGTTTATTATTTACACCCTCTAATTGCCACTCAGCATTCACGACCTTGCGTAATTATTCTGGTATATGTGGATGCTTTATTCTCCTTCCAGATGGAGATCTTCCGTGTAGTCCCCCCTCTATCTTCTGTGTTGTTTTGCACCTAGGAAGCACATAGTTTTGTTAGGATACTAAGGAGACTTAAGGTACGTGTTCTTATACTCCATATACTATAAATGTAGAAATCTCTCATAAATAATCATGATCACTTACAAACATCTACCTTAATTAGATGTATAATATTAATTAATCTGAGAACTTTGACAATGGTTCTCCAATTCTTAGCTTTTGATTCAAATTGGGCTTATGATAAGCATTCATACCATTTGAACATAATGTATGTTCTCCCGTGAGGAATTTAAAAAAACAGCATCATGACTAAGGCTGTGGCTCAGTGGCAGAGCACTTGCCTAGCATACATGAGTCCCTGGGTTCAATCCCCAGCACTGCCAAAAAATTAACAAGTAAAAGATAAAATGAGAACTAGGTTATTTTTTTCCCAGCTTTGCACATAGGAAAGCTGGGCCTTGGAGAAGTGGAGTATCCTTTCAAGAGACACTCAGGTTTGCAGAGGCAAACTGGGATGTCGGCCCAACTGGGTTCAGTTACAACTCTGA
Source organism: Nannospalax galili (assembly GCF_000622305.1). NCBI lineage: Eukaryota > Metazoa > Chordata > Mammalia > Rodentia > Spalacidae > Nannospalax > Nannospalax galili. Next base: position 626,585 of record NW_008348201.1, on the reverse strand, counting down.
AGTGTGGGTTTAGCCATGCACAGTGCTCATGCATCTGCTAGTTCAAATAACCACCCAAGGACCTTATGAACACTTGTAGTTAGCCTCTTTTATAGATGAATGAGCAGAAATTCAAGAACTTTATGCAACATACCCTAAGGTTATTCTTTCCAACTCCCAGACCCTGTCCTTCCCACAGCCACTTCCTGTTTTTAGTACTCCACTTCCTGTTTTTAGTGCATGCTGGGATGCCCTGGGTGGAAGTTCAGTGTAGCTCATCTATCTCTAAGATCCTTTCCATTCTAAGAGTCTGTTACCAGGGATGTAATGTTACAAAGATAGAAGTTATCCTAGCTAAAGAAAATTAACTTCATTTCTGTTCTAGATGAGTTCTTGGAACTTGGAGTTAATTCAAAACAAAACAAGACTGGGTATAGGAACTAGTTTACTATCAGAACTATTAACAAGTTATCAAACTAGAAAGAAATTCTCTTTTGCCTTTCCTTCCTTGCAAAATAGTTGGAACAGAATGAAGGCAAAGACAGCAATGATGAAGGGGAGAGATGGGCCTTCCCAGAAAGCCACGGAAACCCCGTAATTAAGCCAGTACAATTGAATTTCATGGCTTCGAAGTCAGCTGGAGACGTTCTTGAGTACTGTTTGGAAAATTCACTTTAAATGTTCTCACTGAAGAGACCGGGGTAATTACACATTTGGTAGAATGGTTTTCAAGCACAGAGACCTGAGTTTCATCCCCCAAACCCACGTAAAAATGGGTGTAAGTAAAAATGTGAGTAAAGATGCATGTGCCTTTACTCCCCGCACTGGGAAGGCTGAGACAGGAGGATCCCTGGGGCTCACTGGCTGACAGTCTAGCTGAACTGGTAGGCCAAGGAGAGATCCTGTCTCAAAGGATGTGGAGGTGTTGCTGAGAATGAAAACCAAGGTTGTCCTCTAACCACCCACACACACATGCAAATGCACACACATGCACATGCATGCACACACATTTTCTAAAAAGGTTCCAAGTAAGGAAGAACATTTAATTCTTCAGCAGTTTGCCTCTAATATCCTGAAAACAAATTATAGCCATCATCAAGTCAGGTGAGAAGTGCCTACCATTGAATGAATCTATTTTCATTTAACCTCAGTTGTGTCTACTTGCTTCATTTTGTCGCTTTATATCATACTGTTGATTATCATTGATAAACAGTCCATTTCAGGTTTATAATGTGATTTTATTAACTATGCCCTGAGACAGCGTGTTTTGAGGCATATTGATGAGCTAAGAGTCTTTTCAGAGTATTCACGATTTATACTTTTGGGGGGCTTAGCATCTAACTCTGAAAATTTTTTTTCTTTTCTCTTTTTCTGAGGCAGGATCTCTCACTGTATAGTTGTGGCTGGCCTGAAATTCTTTATGTAGACCAGGCTAGCCTCAGTCTCACAGAGATTCACTTGCCTCTGCCTCCTGAGTTCTGGGATTAAAGGTGTGTGTCACCATGCCCAGCTCTACTTTTAAATTCTTTAAGGCAAAGGGCTGAATTCTGAGCCCACATGACTCCAGGGAAAATTTGTCATGCATTTGAAGGTGTATATGCTCAAACTGCTTTCTGAGGTCCACATTTTCTTTTTCTCCTGTGCTGGATTGAGAAATTTCTTGGGCGCCAGGCACAGCAGTGCATGTCTGCAGTTTCACTCAGCTACTTAGAAAGCTAAGGAAGGATGACCACTTGAACCAGGACTTCAGGACCAGCCTGGACAGCATGGCAAGACTCCATCTCAGAAAGAAAGGAAGAGAGGGAAAGAAAGACAGAGGAAAGGAGGTACAGAGGGAGATAACTTGGGTAGGGGGCAGTTCAGTGGTAGAGTATGTACTTAGCCTATGCTGGGCTTAATTCCCAGAAATCAGAAATTACTTGAAAATTTTGGTAGCAGGTTTTTGTTTTTTTTTTAACTGAATTTATTCAAATAATTTCAACATAATTCTCCCTTTAAAATAATTTAACATGGGCTGGAGAGATGGCTCAGCAGTAAGAATGCGTGCTGCTTTTCCAGAGGACCTAAGTTTAGTTCCCAGCACCTCAGGTGACTTACAACTTCCTGTAACTCTAGCTCCAAAGGATCCGATGCCCTCTTCTGGCTTCCAGAGGTAACCCCACCACACACGCACACACACACACACACACACACACACACACACACACACACTCAAATACATACACATAAATAATAAAAATAAAATAAATATTTAAAAACTAAATCTAAGCTGACTGTGGCACACACCTTTAAACCCAGCACTTGGGAAGCAGAGGCAGGCAGAGCTATGTGAGATTGAACCCAGCCTGGTCTACATAGCAAGTTTGAGGCTAGCATAGTGAGAACCTGTCTTAAAAATGAATGAATGAAGCTGGGTGTGGTGGTGCACACCTTTAATCCCAGCATTTAGGAGGCAGAGGCAGGTGGATCTCTCTGAGATCAAGGCCAGCCTGGTCTACATAGTGAATTCCAGGCCAGCTGGGGCTACAGGGAGATCCTGTCTCAAAAAGACCAAAAAGGAAGGATGGAAAGAAAGGAAGGAGGGGGGGAGGGAGGAAGGATGGGAAGGAAGGAA
>NW_008348201.1:590225-623935 GCF_000622305.1 Nannospalax galili | reverse complement strand
TAGGGAAAAGAGGGAGAGAAGTTAGAAAGAAAACGAACAAGAAAAGAGAGGGAGGAGGGAGGGAGGGAGGGAAGGAGGGAGGGAGGGAGGATGGGAAGGAAGGAGGAAGGAAGGAAAGAAAGAAGGGAGGGAGGAAGGAAGGAGGAAGGAAGGAAAGAAGGACTGGAGAGATGGCTCAGCTGTTAAGAGCATGTACTAAGGATTTTCAGAGGGCCTGGGTTCAGTTCCCAGCACCCATATGGTGGCTCACAACTGCATGTAGTATACATACATATACTAAGACATACATACGTAAAATAAATATTTTTTAAAAATTATTTAATGTGTTGAGATTTACTGCTCCCCAAGAACATACTAAAATAAGATCCAAGTAGCCGTCTCAATGCATGACTTTAGACTTTAGGGTGTTATGTATGTCCGTGTTCTGCTGTGAGAACCTGCCAAAGGCAGGCCAGAGCAGCCCACCTTATGCATGTGGATCATCCAGTGACATTCAGCAAGCACTAGCTAGTTGCTGTCTGGTGCTAGTCACTGCTTGCTGACAACAGTTGTTCTGCATCTATTATAAGAAGTGAGAAATAATGACTCCAGACTGAAAGTCATGTATAGTACTGTCTGTGTAGAGCTGCAAGCTTAGGGGAAGGACTTGAAGAGGCAGCAGGGAGCTGCTGTTTTCTTTGCAGTGCTTTAACGCCGTTTTGCTCTTAAACACCTGTGCATAATGTGCATACATACTACTTTGATAAAAAAAAATTAAGCATAGTCTTACCAGATGGTTAGCAGTGTTCCTGTTTCGTGATGGGCCCACCTGCTCTCTCTCTCTCATCTTAGCACCTCATTGCTATGGGTCTGAAGTTTTTATATAACATCTGGAGGCTGGAGTGGAGGAGACTTGGCCCCACCAGATTCTCAACCCAAATCCTGAATGATTCAGGGGGATTTTAGTTGATACTGATGATAGACAACGAATAGAACAAAACGTAACTACAAAATGCAAAAGTTGCAGAATAGGATGTAGAAAGGTTATGGGATAAATGTGAACAATACTCAAGATTATATGTACAAACAGTGCAATTACATACACGTCACAGGCTTTTTCCTTTCCTGCCTTTGTCGTGGAGAAATGTGGTGCTCACCAACATTATCAAGTGATCACAATTTTTTTTTCTTATGGTCAGTGCTGATGTTCAAACCCAGGGCTTCGGGTGTCCTAGGTATGAGAACTATGATTAAGCCACATCCTCAGCCCGCTATTCAGTTCAGTAATAATGAATCAACTTGCTGCATTTATTGGTGAAGCAATGTGATGTATATAACACCCCCAGCAGACCCTGCTAAGAACATTTACTTAAATCTCAGTAACCTTTACCCAGTATACAGGAACTAGAGAGTGTCTTAGTACATCTGGGATGCTGTCTTAGCTTATTAATAGCATACATTTATTTTTCACTGGTCTTGAGACTAGGTAGTCCAAGATCAAAGTGCTAGAAGAGTCTGTGTCTGATGAGGGTCTGATTTTTGAGTCCTTAGATGGTCGAAAGAGCAAGGCAGCTCGCTGGATTGTTCTATAAAGGCACTAATTCCAACCATGAAGGCTCCACTCTCATGATCTAATCATCCCCTCAAAGTCTCCACTTTCTAATACCATCACCTTGATGATGAGGTTTTGCAATAAAACATTGACCACAGTGAGGGGCATATCTCAACACAATATGTTAAGATACAGAATAAACAGATAAATCCAGAGTCCAGATCAACCATCCTGACCTTTGCAAGCATCAGTATCATTGAAAGGAAAGTACAGACATTAGAATAGAAAGACTAGAAAGGTAGTGGCCGGATACAAGTGCACAACTTTATTCAGAAGAAAATGCTACTAAAACATTTTGTAAGCAAATCCATGGTGCCTTCCACCTGCAGCCCTTGGGAGGCTGAGGCAAGAGAATCAGAAGCATGACCTTCATAGGAAGGTCAGCCTTGTGAACAGAATGGGCACGTCTGATGCTTTCTCACCTGGCTGTGTGCACACACACCCCCACTCTCTCTGACTGTGGTGCCCAACCAGCTGTTAAGATTGTCACTGTGACCACTGTCTCAAACCTGATGAGGAAGATGGCTCTCGCTCTCCCTCAGTCAGTTCTGCACATAAGAAAACTGAAGTGACACAGTTTTTGAATAGGTAACTTCTGCTCTAGACAATTAGGATCAAAACAGTCCTCTTTATTGTTTAAATGGTTATTTTTCTGCGCAATATTAATTGTAATTGCTAGCCTCTGTGTTGTGTTGCGATATCTGGTCCTGTTTCCACAATCCTGTGGCTTAAAAGTCTCTTCAGAAGGTGTTGGAGAGATGGCTCTGTGGTTAAAAGCACTAGCTGCTCTTGCAGAGGACCCGGGTTCAGTTCTCAGCAACCACACGGTGGCTAACTCCAGTTCCAGGGGACCAGCCCTCTTCTGGTCTCCACAGGCATTGTATGCATGTGGTACACTTACATACATGCAAGCAAAACATTCATACACATAAAATAAAAGATTTTTTAAAATGGAATCTCTTCTAAAAAGTACGCCTTATGTCACAGACTATATTTGTACACATTTCTTTAAATTGTACGGCAGTGTCTTTTTTTAAAAAATATTTTATATTATTTTTATTTTATGTGTATACGTGTGTTACCTGCATATTGGTAAGTACACCCGTGTCGTGCAATGCCCACAGAGGACAGAAGAGGCTGTCGGATCCCCTGGAACTGGAGTTACGGACAGTTGTTAGCTGCCACGTGGGTGCTGGGATTCAAACCCGGGTCTTCTGCAAAAACAACCAAGGCAGTGTCTTTTTAATCATTTTACTTCTGAATGTGGGCTCTAGGGCACTTTCTGGTGAGAGGTGCTATAATTTTAATCCTAAATGCCCTTCTAAGGCCCATGTGTTAAGGGTGTTGATTCCCTTTCCCTAGGACTTGAGGGGATATGCCGTGCAGGGGACTGTGGGACCCCATCTTCGTCTTCACTCTCCTGTGCTTTCTGGCCAGAAGGTGAGTAGTTAGTTTTGTTCTCCATTGCACCAGCACCATAACCAGAAGCCAAGAAAGAATGGATCCATCCGTCCACGAACCGTGCTCAAAATAAGCAGAAACGATCAAACATTTCTGTTAATTATCTCGTGTTTGTTATCATGGTGGAAAGCTAGCAAGCACACAGCATTTGATTGTTGTTTGTTTGTTTGTTTGTTTGAGACAGTGTCTCACTATGCAGCCTCAGATGGCCTGGAACTCACTGTGTATACCAGGCTGTCCTCAAACTCAGAAATTCTCCTGCCTCTGTCTCTGAGGGCTGGGATTAAAGGTGTGAACCACCACAACCAGTCCACATACTTCTTTTAAAAATAGCAAGCCAAATATATCTTACTCCACTCATAAATATTTTATGTAATTTAAGGAGATATTTCTACATACAAACACAAAGTAGAACCCTCTAAAAGAAAAGAGGTACAGAATGTTCCATGGCCAGTGAGCCATGATAAATTTCTTGATAAATCTAAAAATAATAGCATTCACTTCAAGCTTAGCAATACAACCACATACTTACTATGTCAGGTGACGTATGATCAGTATTGCATTGGATGCTTGAACAGCCTTCCTTCCTTCCCATTTCACAGATGAATACTCTGAGTCTTAAAGAGACAGTGAACTTTCCAAGGGCTACATGCTGAGGTGGCTGAGTGGAGGGAGGGTTTGTATTCAGGAGGCCACTGCAGCCCAGGTTCTCGCTGTCTCTGAAGCAGCTCCTGCCACAGCAGCTCCCTTGTTATGGGGAGAGAAGGAGGCTATCCTCTGGTGATCCTCCCAAAATAAAGCAGGATCTTAGCACAAACTTGTATCGGCTCAGGCTTTGTAGCATAAATAAAACTATTGATTTAACTTTTGAAACACTTCCATCTTTTATGTGCCAAACATGATCTTAAGTGAAACCAGAACAGCCCGTGCTGTATGCAAAGTGTAATCCCTATTTAGCTGGGGGAGGCGTGTGGCTTTGCATTGTACCAATCATAGTTGATTTTCTTCTCACACCAACCAGAATGCCAACTGGAAGAGATATCAAACACTTGCTAGGACATTGGATTGTAGTTAAAGGGCTCTGTCCCACTGCCGCTCTGACTTCCTCTGAAACCCATGATCAAAACCAGAACCCAAGCATACTTCACATTTTTCAGTCCTGTGCATTAATAAAACTTGTTTCTTGTTGCTTTTAAGGATGAAATTTAAGAAGGCACAAAAGACTAGTGTTTTTAACTTAATACATTAACAGTGTGACTTTTAAAGTAGAAAACGAATGACCTTGTAAACTTAACTGCAGAACTCTTCATTCATAACTGATTAAAAGCAATAGTCACCAAGTTTTCTAGAAAAAATAGGGACTTGTTGATTGGTAGATGCTGTAAGGCTTATAGCTAGTGCTGTGGGTTTGATCCCCACACTGTATACAAAATAAGAGAAGATTTTTAAAAGTTTACATGTATCTATTTATTTCTGTGAATAGGGGACACACACATGCCACAGTGCACATGTGGAGGTCAGAGGACTACTGGCAAGAGTCAATTCTCTCCTTCCACCATGAGCTTCCCAGGATTTCAGGTCATCAGACTAGGTGGCAAGCACCTTTACCCATTGAGTCATCTTGCAGACTCTGAAAAACTGAGTTTTTAATTTGAAATTTTAATTTAAATAGTCATATGCCACTCCTGGTTACCATACTGAGAAGAAAGAATTATCAAATTAGGGGTCAGGAAGTACAATACTGTTCTAAAATAGGCACAATTTTTTAAAAAAATTATATGTATGAGTGTTTATCTGCATGTATGTAAGTGCACCACATGCATGCAAATACCCAAGGGTCCAGAAGAGGGCATCAGATCCCCTGGAACTGGAGTTGTGGATGGCTTGTTAGCCTCCATGTCGGTACTGGGAACTGAACCTGGATCCTTTATAAGAGCAGCCAGTGCTCTTAACGGCTGAGCCATCTCTCCAGCCCCAAACAGGTGAAATTCGGACCTTCTTAGGAGGCTTTAGCTTCCTTTTACCTTGTTTTATCATCTCTAGATGATGAAAACAATTAGATTATCTTGTAGTTTTGTTTTGCGTCACTGGTATATGAGGGTTTTATTGAAAGAATGCTTCTTGGGCTGGAGAGATGACTCAGTAGTTAGAGTGCTTATTCCTGGGTTAGACACCACTACCACCCAGGGCTCAGGGACCACTGCAGAAGAGGGGACAGAAAGATTGTCAGAGCCAGGAGTGGTGGATGACCATAAGGAAACAGTTTTCCAGACATCTGGACAGTTATATATATGAACTCACAGCAATGGTGACAGCATGCACAAGACCCATGCAAACTCAAACCAGACAAAACCTAGCATAGAAGTGAGGAGATGGGTAAGAGGCCCCAACCTTAGCTGAGGAACTGTTGGCAACCAGTGACTCCTGGGAGAGGGAGAGTCGCTTTTCTTTAAGAGTCTTATGCTAGATAGGTTGACCAGGCTCCAGTGGATGGACTCACACTGAAGAACACTTGGAGACACAATTGTGACTCGATAAGCCTTAACATATATGACAGAATGCATGAAATCCAGTGGGGGGGTGGTATCTAAATATGATCACAATATATTGTATGAAATTTGCAAAAGTTCAATTAAAACAAAATATATACAAGAAGCACACACCTATTTATAAAATGTGATAATGTTTACATTTAAATATCATAAAACTATTTGAAGTTCAGAAAAAATGCTTTTTACAAAAAGAATCTATTGTGGGCAGAGTTAATGCAAGAAGGAATCACAGTTGGATTCATTAGGTGACGGCTCTACAAAGGGAAGCACAATTAGATAGTATGAAATACTCAGAAACTATCTCCAAAGTCGGAGTCACCATAGTGAGTGCTCACTTACACGTACTGAACAAATAGGTCAAACTGATGGTTAAATGGCCGCTTGATCACACTTGTTACTGAAGTTCCTTTGATTTTGTTGATATTACTGGGTTCTGCTGTATTTCCTGTTCCTTGTAGGATTTGATCAAAAACACTCTCCGGCCAGTGTGGTGGCGCACGCCTTTGGTCCCAGCACTCCAGAGGCAGAGGCAAGCAGATCTCTGTGAGATAGAGGGACAGCCTAGTCTACACAGTGAGTTCTAGGCCAGCTGGGACTACAGGGAGATCCTATCTCAAAAAGAAAAAAGAAAAAAAAAATAGTATCAGCTGGGGCTCCAGTTAAAGCAAAACTGAAATAATTTTGCTGGACATATTTGTGTTGAAAGAGGTATTTTAATTTAGCAAAGACTAAATAGGTCTTTATGTTGAGATACTGTTGTAACTAGTATACATTTATTAAATATTCAGATAAAACTCCATGTAACTCACCTATAGAGTTGTTAGAGTTGTTTGGGTTCGTCTCAATTCTTTTTTTTTTTTTGTCTTTCTGAAGCAGGGTCTCTCTGTAGCCCCAGCTGTCCTGGAACTCACTATGTAAACCAGGCTGGCCTTGAACTCACAGAGCTCTGCCTGCCTCTGCCTCCCAAGTGCACTACCACGCCCGGCTCTATTTTTAGGTCTTTTTGAGACAGGGTCTCCTTGTAGTCCCAGCTGGCCTGAAACTCACTATGTAGAACAGGCTGGCCTTGAACTCACAGAGATCTGCCTGCCTCTGCCTCCCAAGTGCTGGGACTACAGGCGTGCGCCTCCATGCCCAGCAATTCTTTTCTTTTGTAATTTTAATTTTGTGCATGCGTTATCAAACCCAGGGTCTTACATATGTTAGCCCAGTGTTCCTTTTAATGTAGTGCGTTCAGTTTGTGGGCAAACGGTGATGTGCTTGTACTCACTTGCGCACCCTTCCTCAGCCCTCTTGAGTGGCCAGCAAATTCCAGGGTAGGAAGGATCACGTCTCATTATCCTTTTCATGTCCTTTACAGTCTGGCACACACTAGGCAGCCAGTAGCCATTTATCGACTACTGGCTCTTTGTATCTACATTTCACAGCTGTTTCCCACTTTGTTGGCTGCTGGTCCCTATGGTAGAGGAACATTATCATTCTAGCTACCTGAACTCCCAGCAGTCTCTGCAGGGGTCATATAATATAGGGTGGTTCTGAGCACTGTCTACACTGGCCTTTCTCATCTCTATCCAGTCTGTTCTGACTCTGGTCCATTCCACATCTCTCAAAGCAGCTTCTTGAGAAAAAGGGATCTTTCACATGAGAAGTCCAGGAGGCAGTCTGCTTCTAGCACCATCTGCTCGTGATTCCTGAGGACCCTGTCCTTATCTCTACATTTCCTCTTGACATACTGGCCTCCTCGGGTGTATCATCCAACATAGAGGCAATCATACACACCAACAGCTCAGATTAGTGTCTTCTTCAGTTTTTCAGGAAAGTTCCAGAATTGAGTTTATATGCCATTAGGCATATACTATCTCTAAGCTAATTTTTGGTAAATAGAATAGGGTGTTCCAATTGCTTGTGCTCGAAGGGTTGTTGTGGCCAACCCAAACACCAAGCCCCCAGAGTGAAGGAGGGACGGCTTCCCAAAGAAAAGTCTTCACACGGAAGAAAAGAAAATGGATATTAAAAAGAGATCACCGGGTGTGGTAGCACTTGCCTTTGATCCCAGGTCTTGGGAGGCAGAGGCAGGCAGATCTTTATGAGTTCGAAGCCAGCCTGGTCTACATAGTGAGTTCCAGGACAGCTGAGGCTACAGGGAAACCCTGTCTCAAAAAGACACACACACTTTTTTTTTTTTTTTTTTAAAAAAAAAAAAAAAAAAAAAAAAAAAGACAGCAATCATAGGCATCTGCTCCAGCATCCTGCATATATTTCTTTTTTGTTACTTTTTTTCAGTAACCCCTTTCAAAATCTATTCCTTTCCTATAGTTCTGGGGGCCACAGACATCAGGGTAAAAAGTTAGAATGATAGCCAGTCCACCATGAGGGTCAGCTTCTGACTCAGGAGTCTGGCAGAGTCCTGCTCTGACTTCACAAATCAAGACCCCTTAGACAGGTCAGCCACCTCACAGGCGGTTAGTAATACCTGCTTCTGAGGGCTTCTCTGGGGACCTCACTCATCGTCCCGTGTTGCTGGCACAGTCTGCTGAACTCCATAGGCTTGTGTGGCTTCATCACTCTTCCCTCCCTCCCATAGTCCAGCACTGGCCCACATTCCCCTTCTACCACCATATCTGATCTCTACAGGCAGATGCGTCTTTCTGCTCTGTCTGGCTGCCCCTTGTCCCCCCGGGTCCCATTGTCAGTGAAGGGGACTTCTCAGACCCTTACCCTGACCACAGATGAATGATTTTCTTCCACAGAAACCTTCATTTCCGTCATTGTCTGACCACCATCCCCTTTTTATACTATAAATAGGATTTTAGTAAGTATTTCTCAAGAAGATAAATTGCTGTAATATCAGATATTTTCCAGACCTATTTAAAAATGGGTAATAACTTTGTTGAAACTACAGTGAAGAATGTCTCAGTAACTGGACTGCTGGTGGTGGGAAGATATTGTAGGATGGTTGAAGAGCAAAGGCAGGCTGGGTTTGTCCTTAGGGGCTTTTGGTGGGGCACAGATGGAGTATCACGTGGATGCTTGGCAGTGTGTTAGCAGAACAAGGTCTATGCCACAGGAACAGATGACATGCATGTGATGGTCACTGCAGTTTAGTTTTACCTTTTCAAAAGTGGATTGTGTCTACAGTTAGCATCTTTGCCCAGTCTCTCTCCTGCCCCCCATATGGAGTGCGGGAGCTATTAGTCACACTGCATGTTATTATACAATTCCCCCAAGTATTTGAATGACCACATTATAAACAGTGGCTGTTTATTATTGCTGTCTAGACTTAGCAAACAGTTATTTAACAGGCAATGAAATAATTTACCCACAGTTCTCATACTATAATTGCACACACACATTTAAGGGGAAAATGTTAGGTCTTATGTTCAAAATGTAAGTCTTGTTCACAGTGGTGAATTTTTCTCGGCAGAAAATGAATAATAGTATAAAATACAAAACAAAGGCAAGTGCAGTTTTTCCCAAGAATCAGGCTCTTACTGTTGAATAGCCGAGTTGTTGTAAGTCTAACCCATGCTGATTGGAAAATATTCAGTAACATATCTATTCATTAACTTCAGATTATTTCAGGTTTATTAAAATGTTAGAAAACACAGAAAAAGAGAACATTGTAAACATTTTGGCTTATACCCTTCTAGGGTTTTTTCTCCTAATCTTGAATTTTAAAGCATAGCATTTGAATCATTCATACTACAAATATATCATATAAACTGTTCTTACCTTTTAAAACATTAATCAGTTAATTGAGAGATAGAGTGTGTGTGTGTATTTACTGCCAACCCTGATGACATGAGTTTGATCCCCAAGACCCATATAGTAGGAAGAGAGAACTGATTCCTGAAAGTTGTCCTCTGACCTCTACACATGCACCTCTACAAGTCATGCACCCTCATAATGATAAATAAAAATTAAAAGGAAATAAATAAATAAAATATCTTCTTTTCATTATTTAGTTATCTTTCTCCTTTTATAAAAAGGTTCCATCCCAGTCATTATCGATTACTCATTTTACTTTGAATCAAAACCATCAACTTCAACTACATTCAAGTAAATTACAACCAACTACCACTAAGTTGTTATTGAAAGTTAACCCTTGAGTTTTCTACTTTATGTGAACTGCAAAGTATTGAGTTGGAAGTCAGCATAATTTTTCCTCCTAAATTAAAGGTTGGTAAGGTTGTTTAACTATACACAGTCATAAGTAAAAAATAGTAACAATATATGACTTTTTACACCTTTCTGATTTGTAATGATATATGCCATATGAGCTTAAGAGATGATGCATCAGAAGCCTCGAGTTTATTTGAGTAAAGGCGAAAGCTTTTAGCGTTGTTCAGTATTGTGCAATTAAAAAAATTAAGGCTTAGTCTGTGCGACTGTAGGTCATGCCAGATGAACAAAGTAGTACATTCCTTGTGATACTAACTAGATCAGATACACTGGAGTTTTTGCATACACGACCAGCAGAGCCCCTGTAAAACTACTACCCTTCCTTGCTTAAATTTTTATTCTGAGCTTGTCTTGACTGTCTTGGGAGTTCTCAGGCAAAATGTGAGGACTTTCCAGAATTGCCGGACTCTTTCATGTCCCCTGGGTAGTATTAAAGAGATGCTGACTCAAGAAATAGAGTTTTATGCTTGACTCAGAAATTTAGTATTACGAAGGATTTATCGGGCTAAACAGAAACTTAAATGTAATTTAAAGGTAAGGATTTATTGCATTTCTGAAGCACAGACTGAAGAGTGTCTGGTTCACTGTGTTTCGTTTGAAATAATGAATTACATTGTCTAATGGTAGAGGACAGAGACATAAAACCTGTGTGGATCCGACTTTGCAAGTTCTTCATTGTTTCCCTGATGGTCAGTTAAGAGTTTGAGCAGTCACCTTTCCCCTCATGGAGCAGAAACTCCAAGCTGGGTTTTCCTCTGAGTGAATATAGAAGAGGCAGACTCATTTTCAGTAGGATACTAAACTACAGGGGAAAAAGTAGGTTTTGCATGGCAGTGTCCTAAAATGCTACCGGGGACTCCTCTGTACCCACAGTGCAGCTGGAACTCCTTGAAAATAAAGGTATTTAGACACGTCTTTTTCTTCTGATTTCTGTAAAAAAATTTCCTATCTTTGCCATTTGATTACAAAAGAGTTTCGCCATTTACTAATTTGAACACATTTGGGTTTGGGTTCTTCTGCGTTTGTTGGTTTGGTTTGGCCTCAGACGTGCAGCAGTCTTCCTGTCCTGCTAGGATGGCAGGTGTGTGCACCATGCCCAGCTGAGAAATGTGTCCAGTGAACCTCATCTTTCATGTGCTCTGTAGTCTGCCTTTCAAATGATTTATGTAGACGTGGGACATGTTGTGTGGCATGTGATAGTTTCACTTTAGCTCAGATATAACAGCATAGATCTGAGTGGTCTGTCTTCTATGAGAATCGTATTTTTATCTTCCAGTGCTGTTTCTAAGTTTTAAAAAATACCCAGATGTGGTCAGTGTGCAGGGAACAAGAGGCTGCAGAGGGCTTGTCCCTGAATAGGACACCTGTGTCAAACTTCTGCCTCCCAAGGCTCAGGGATCATTGCAGAAGAGAGGACAGAAAGATTGTGAGAGCCAGAGGTGGTGGGTGACCAGAAGGAAACAGGTTTCCAGACAGCTGGTCAGTTACTCATATGTACTCGCAGCAGTGGTGACAGCATGCACAAGTCCAATGTGAGCTTAAATCAGAACAAATCTCAGCATAAACCTGTGAAGTGGGTAAGAAGCCCCAACTGCACCTGAGGAATTATTGGCAATCAATGGCTGCTGGGAGGAGGAGAGTCAGTCTCTTTCAAGGATGGGACTCTTGGTTGGTTAACCAGATTCCAGTGGATGGACCCACACTGAAGGACATTTGGGAACACAAATTAGACCCTATAGGAGATACATAAATTTAATACTCTCTCTATATAATAGAATATGTTAAATTGGGCCCCCGGGGACAGTAAGGGGAGGTGCAGATAGGGGAGAGAATCTAAATACCATCAAATTATATTGTATGAAAATCACAAAGGTTCAATTTAAATTTTTTTTTTTTAAATAGCCAGATGTGGGGATGGAGAGAAAATTCAGCAGTTAAGAGCACTGACTGCTCTTGCAGAGGACTCGACACCTACTTGGTGGCTAGCAACCATCTATAACTCCAGTTCCCAGGGGATCCAGTGTCCTGTTCTGACCTCCATCGGCATTGCATGACACGGGTGCACTTACACACATGCAGGCAGTGCACTCATACACATGAAATAAAAATAATACATAAAATATTTTAAATAATAATAATAAAATGGCCAAATACAGTGGCTCACACCTTTAATCCCAACACTCTGGAGGCAGAGACAGACAGATCTCTGTGAGTTCCAGGCCAGCCTGGTCTACATAGCAAGTTCTGAGCATATCAGGGCTACATAGTGAAACCCTGTCTCAAAAAATTTTTTATTTTGCAGAGATGGGGATTATACTTAGGGCCTTGTGCATGCTGGACAAATGCTTTACCAGTGAGTCACAACCCCAGCTTGCTTTGGTGGCATTTGGAAGGAGAGACCTAATATTTTATATAAACAAGAAACGCAGTCTAAGCACTTCACCCGTATTGTCTGTCTAGGTCGGCTTGTCCCTCTCAAGTAAATGGACAAGCAGCCACCACTCTGCTAGTTAGCAGCATAAAGTACTCTCAAAAGGCTATTCATTCAGATTTCTTTTACCATGTATGTGAGTTAATAGCTTAGTTTAACTCCATATTAAGCCTCTGCCATCCACAGGCCTGTCACAGAGCAGTGACATAAAGTCTCAAAGGAATGCATTTAACTGAAGAAAGAAGTCTACAGGAAAAGCTGCCAAAGCAATATCTTGATTGCAAATAAAATTCAAAGCAACACCTCTAGTTTGGAGGAATAGATGCTTTTCCTAATTAAAAAGAAAAATGAGAAACCTGCCATGTGTTCTCATTTAATCTTGTGTTCCCATGTGCAATGCCCGAGAGCAAAATTCCAAGCCCGATGCACTCACTAGGAACAAGGCGAGAGAGAGTGGAGGACAGGCCTGTTCTCCCAGGGGGCCTGCTCGGTGGTGGCACTTAGAGATATAGGCTTTCCACAGGAAGAAGTGTTAGAGATGGTGCAGGGACTGCTTTCTAGTGACTGACAGAGGGAAGATGTGCAGTTCAAGAACGATACTAGCCCCACCCACTGCCATTCACTGTACATACTCATCAGATATGTCCCTATTATGTCTTGATTTCACTCCCACACTCTGTTTTTTGAGCACTGGCTCTGGGCATACCCAGTGGAATCTCACTAACTGATCTATTTGAAAACTAATCACTATAAGGTTCTACCTGGCCAGTAGAATACAAATTTTTCTGATTCAGACAGTTAATAGGAACATTAACCTTTTATTATTTATTTATTTAGTCAGCTTTTTTATTCTTTGAGAATTTCATACATGTGTACAATGTATTGTAATTATATCCACCCCCCATTTTCCTGTCTCAGTTCCCCCTCCAGTTCTAGGACCCCTCCAACATGACAGGGTTTTGCTATGTAGCCCTGGCTAGCCTGGAACTCTGTATAGACAAGGGAGGCTCAAATATAAAGCAATCCTCACCTCTGCCTCCCAGGGCCTGGGAATATAGGTGTGTACCCATGTACCACTGGGCCTGGTACAGTTAACTCACTAACTTACCAAATTTAGCTATTAAGTAAGTTAAGATCTTTCGAACAATGATGTTTTGTTATGAATGACATTTTTAGACAAATGTAAAACCAGCCTCATGGTATTATGAGTTTATTTTTACTTTGCTTTGTTTTCTGTTTTTCCTGGTGGTGCTCGAGGTTGAACTCAAGGCCTCACGCATGCTAAGCACACATTCTAACACTGACCTGTAACTCCAGTTCCTGGTCTTAGCTTTGTAGATGAAGAATTCTTTGTTAATGAAGTTTTTCCTCAATACTAAAAAAGCCCTCTTTAAGTCACAGAAGACAAAAAAAAAAAAAAAAAAAAAAAAAAAAAAAAAGATTTCCATAAAAATTTAGCTATCTGGGGCTGTAGAAGATGGCGCAGCAGCTAAGAACACTGACTGTTCTTGCAAAAGATCTGGGTTTGAATCCCAGCACCCACATGGCAGCTAACAACTGTCCATAACTCCAGTTCCAGGGGATCTGACAGCCTCTTCTGTCCTCGTGGGCATTGCACAACACAGGTGCACTTACCTACATGCAGGCAATACATGCATACACATAAAAATTTAAAAATAATAATAAATTTTAAAAAAATTTTAGCTATCCAATGTAAATTTGAGAATGCTTGCATTTCACTTTGCCCAATTTATTGCAAAAAAGGTAGAAGAATTTGAATAAGGTGGTATAAAGAATGTGTGTGTGAAGATATTTAGCATCCAGCCTGAAGCCTGTTTAACATTGCAGAGCTCAGCTAGTTGCTTACTCTTCCAAATATCAATACCTTGGGGATTTTGTTTGTTTACTTATATTTTATGCATATGAGTGTTTTGCCTCCATGTATGTAAAGGCACTCCCGCAGAGACCAGAAGAGGGTGCTGGGTCCCTGGAACTGGAGCTATGGACAGTCCTAGCTGCCACATGGGTGCTAGGAACCCTAAAAGGATCCTCTGTAAGAGCAGCCAGCTCTTACCTGCTGAGCCATCTCCCCAGTACCTGGGGTTTTGTTTTTTGATACAGGGTCTCAAGTATCCCAAGCTAGCCTCAAATTCATTATGTAGCCAAGTATCACCTTAAACTCCTGATCCTCCTGCCTCAGCCTTTAAGTTTGGGTTAGTGGCATGAGCCACCACTCCTGGTTCTATCAATACTTTTTTAAAAAATTAGCTAGGTGTGTTAGTACACACCTTTAATCCCAGCATTTGGGAGACAGGCGGGTCTTTGTGAGTTCAAGGCCAGCCTGGTCTACATAGACAGTTCCAGGCCAACTGAGACTACAAGGGAGACCCTGTCTCAAAAAAATATCCAGACAAAAAAACAATTTCAGAGTAGGTTTCCTCATGGCATTTCCATACATACTTGGTTTTGGTCGACCCGTCTCCCTGACACCTTCTTCCCCCCATCTCTGTGCTTCCCGTCCGTTTAGGCCTTTCCCACCAGTACTTCTTGATCGTATTTTAAGAATTCTTTCCATTTGATTTCTAAAGTGTTATTCTTCACTTTATAAAGTCAGGGCATGTTCATTCCATGGCTGTGTTTGCTTCCAGCTGAACCAAATCAAGGAAAGAGCATGTGTTAAGCATCCTCTAAATACCAGACCCAGGCTCCTGGTGAAGGCTGAGTAGTCCCAGCCTTGTCTTGAAATGACATGACAGTGCTTCATCTTGCAGCCCAAGGTGGGTCTTGACTTGACTTCCACTAAAGATGGAGAAAGGAAGCAGTTTCCCTGTAGGACACACCCTCAGGTTCTCCCCGTTTCCAATGACCTGTTGACTTCCCTCCTCCTCCTTTATTAACTACGGAGTCAGCTGAGCATGCAGAGACTCACAGGTCCACACGGTGCTGTTGGCCTTATCTTCCTTGGCAAAACCTCTCATCCTTCCCCTTCTGTCAGTCAAGTGCCATGGTTATTTTTGTTGTTGTTGTTGTTGTTTTTAATTCTATCTGAGGAATTTCTCTGGAAACTAAGCCCCATCTCGGCCACCACCGTGCTGCCTCGGCCTCCTTCAAACCAGTGTTACTACGGTCACTGTGTGAAAGGCAGTTCTGTGTGCACACTGGCCTCACTACGTGTCAGGGCATCACCCGGCAAGAGTTCACGGACAAGGCCCTCACCGCTGGCCCCGGCTGCTCCTTGAGGCTCTCTAGCCTCCATTTTTCACTTGTAGTCTGAGCTTTCCACCTGCACAGAACCTCAGAGCAGACTGTACAGGCTGGGAGCCCCCAGGGGGCCCCCACTCCTTAACCACATGCCTATCACTTTGACCCTCACTGTCCGTTCCACACATCCTTTTGTCTTCTATGACACTTCTAATTCCCCAGACCCAGCCAGATTTGTCACACAGCTGGCTAGGCACCACTTGCTCATCAAGACTTTCTCCGGCCCTGATTCTGAGTTCCATTTGATCATGCTCAGGCAAGGCTGGCCTCTGACCCAAGGCTGGCCTCAGACCCAGGACTGGCCCCTGACCCAGGACTGGCATCTGAATCAAGGCTGAATGACTGCAAGACTCCTGTCCTTAACCATTATGTATCATAATCTTCCAAGAAAATATTCTAAAAACAATCACTCTAAATGCATAGGATTTTAACCTTACTTGTTTATTTGTTCATTCATTCTTGCTGTGTTGGCAATCAAACTCAGGCCCTTGTACGTGTTAGGAAGGTGTTCTACCAATAAGCAATAACCCACAGCCCAGTGTATACATTTAAACAGTAATTATCACCAACAGTTTTATTCTGTGGTTTAATCCTTTTATTATTTCAGAAAAGCTTTAGATCACTGTTGGATTAGTAGATTAAAAATCGGAGGGAAAAACTGCATAGCTTGGACTCACGCTCGTTCCTTTGTTTTTCTGCAGTGCACAGCTCCTCAGGAGGCCTCTCACTTTTATCACTGTGCATTTTCTGGAAATCACTTTGTAGAGTTGGAATGTTATACATGCTCTTCCTGTTTCAAATTACCTGTGTTGCACAGGAGATTTTAGTGGAAATAAAATTAGCTTAAAGATAGGAAGTTCCTCTGATTAGTTCACCAAAGCCATGGTCAATTCAATTAAAGTGTTAAAATGTATTTCAGAGGAAAGAATGTTTAAGATCATAAATTAATTCAACGCAGTTGTTCTGCGCACTTGCTGCCTGACCTGGGAATATGCGCCGTGCTTGGTGCTTTGAAGATAACTGCTATTTTTTAAATGCCTATTTAATAAAAACTTGCTTCTGAATGCTGTGTTTAACATCAGAGATCATTGTCTTGAACACTATGGTTGACAAGTTTTAATTTAATCTAAGTATGGGATAGACAAGTCTTACTGGATAGCTTACAGATAGATTTCAAAAAGTATCCAAATTACCTCTTATGACTGAGTTTGTAGGTGTATTGGCAATGGTACTATGTAATGCCTTCCCTGATTTTTACCCTTTCCTTCACCAAGAGGGCTCCCGTTTGTAACTGAGCATCCTGTGAGCCATCTGGACCACTGAGGGAGCCTGCCGGTGAAAACCTGCCATTCCCGCCATTTCCCATTCTCTCCTTTCTTGGTTGTTTGCAGGCTCAACAGAAGTAGGGAACATCGGCCTGTTGTTTCCAAAAGCAAGGGGACCCCATGCACTGACTTCAGAAAATAGTTAACTTACTTGCCAGATTGCCTCTGTAAAGCAGTCATAACAAATTCCAGTTCCCTGTGTCTTGAAGAGTTGCCCGTGTAAACTGAGTTGAAGAAAATACGGAAAATGAACATCTTGGTTAGCCTTTGAGCCCTAATTCCCAGTGTACGCACATTTGTTTGAAGCTTCTTAGACTCACCTTTCAGCTCACATGAACAGCTTTGGGACATGGGTGGTCTTGATTATTGAAAATGACGATGGATAAAATGAAACAGCTGAAAGCTTGTTTTCCTCCTGAAAGTTTACCCAAAAGCCCTAAGTCTCCTTAAGGTCAAATTTAGAAAACATAGCCACTTTAAAAATAACTTTGGTAATTTAGTGATTTAAAGAAAGACTATGCTGTGCATGGTGGCACACAGCTTTAATCTTATCCCTTGAGAAAGGCAGAAGCAGGTAGATCTCTTGAGTTTGAGGCCAGCCTGGTCTACATAGCAAGTTTCAGGTCAGCCAGGGTTACATAGTAAGATACTGTCTCAACAACAACAATAATAGTAATAGTGGTAGACTGTGACCGATCGTGTTTACAGTAGCTCTCCTCTATGCAAAACACTTGCTGTGTAGCCTCTCTCTAAATGCCAGTCACAGTTCGGTGAAGTCAGTTGCACATTTCCATTGCATGGTGCAGGAAAATGAAGATACAGAAGACTGAAGGGGCTTGGTCCCAGCCAGTGGATGGGAGAGCGGTGTTCCAACACAGGACTGCCAGACTCCACAGTCCACTACATGTTCACGTTCGCCTCGTACACATTGACCACCAGGGGCCTGCAGTCTTCTTTTTCTGCATTTTTAGGTCATGCTGGAAAGATAAAGTGAGATCTTGAGGCTTTACTTCAAACACAGGAGGGATGCGCCTGATCTCCTTTGCCGCTCCATCCAGTCTGGGGACCCCTGCAAACGTGGCAACTTCTTATTTATCATCCAAACCTCGATGTGTAAGGGATGCTTCATGCATTGCATCTGGAAAAGAAGCACAGAGTTAGCATTTTCCAGAACAGAAAGAGGCATGTGGTTACTGTGTAGTGCCGTAGTCTCCGTGAAGGTATACCACATGGGTCCAGATACATGACGTGGGCTGCTGGTACTGATAAGGAGCAGGAAGACTGAGAAATTCTGGTTGAGGGAGTATTTTTTCCCTGCACTTTAAAACCCACACCTCTGTGTGCCCAGCTCATACGTCTTTCTTTAATCTTAGTTGAATTACTAAGTAAAGTAAACATTGGGCTGAGGCACTCGAAGCCGTAATTCAGACATGTGCTTTATTTCCAAGCACCGGGCTCCACCCTCCCCATTCCAACTGTTCCTTCTAGGGGAGTTTCCTCACCCACAGCACTGGTCTATAAATGTTCATCCACAGGCTAAACAAAACAATTGGCTTTCAGGGACTGGAGAGATGGCTCAGCAGTTAAGAGGGCTTCCTGTTCTTCCAGAGGACCTGAGTTCAGTTGCCAACACCCACATCCACTGGCTCATAGCGTCCTGTAACTCCAACTCCAGGGGATGTGATGCCCTCTTCTGGCCTCTACAGGCACCTGCACTCAGGTGACATATACACTCACAAACACACATGTACACATGGGTTTACCACAGCCATGTAGAATTGGCCTTCATGAGCTGTGGCTCACTAGCAGACCAGTGGCCAGCATGTACAGGGCCTAGTTCAGTCCCTGGCACTGGGAACAAAAGAAAAAGAAAGGGACAGACAGAAAAGGCCACTTTACCAACCTTTGGGTAGTGAATCGGAGAAGGGATTAAAGTTGATCAAAGACAGTAAACCACAAAAGTTTGAAGTATTTCCTGTCTTTGTTGAAGTTCCAAAACTAGTGTGAGCCTCAGTAAATGATTATCAGGAACGCTGTGGAAGCAACAGGTTAGGTCCCAACTACAGAAGATACATTCAGTAAAGAGAAGGTAGTGTTACTATTGAGGGCCATTTATCCAGAGAGGGAGATAATGTCAGCTCTGACATGTCTAAATGAAGTAGGGAACCATTCATTCTCAGACCATAGAGAATTTCATTTTTACTTACTCCAATAATTTAGAAACTTACCTAATATTGGCACTGTTATACAATACTTACACTTTTTTTAAGTTACTGAGTTAATAACTGTGTTTTCCAGTTTATCTGAAAACAATCAAGACTTCATGGCATGTCTACAGCATCCCTTCAGTCAGCGGATATGGCCATGCTTGGTTCAAGGTCATGGCACTAGATCTGCTGTGAATTGAACAAGTTTGTTTTAAATAAAAGCAGTACTAAATTTCATCTTCTACCTTCTCTGTAGGTGAATTTAGTGGATTTTAGTTTTAAAATTGGCATTCAGATGCAAGGGACAAATATAGAAAATTAAGGACCACTGAGCTATTTTTAACAGCTTCAAATTAAGTTTGCAGCTGTTGTTAGTGTCAAAACTTAAATAACTTTGCTCTGTTAAAAATAAACCCAAAACATATGGATTTCAGCAAGTTGCGTATTTTTTGTTTGTGCTTATTAGGGAAAGGCACTTCAGTTGAAAAATTAAGAAATTCTCCAGGGCATGAAAAAAACCCTTCTTGTTAGCAGGCAACTGATAAAGTGTTACCAAGATGCCTGTCCTCAAAAATTACTGTTGCTTTGAATTTAGTAATAAAAGCAGCTTTCTTGTTAATAGAACAAACGTATTATATTAGACCTGGTTTAAATTCTGATATTTTTATTTTAAAAATTACACTTATTTATGTTATTATTTTGTGTGTGCACATATGTGCATGCTCATGCCATGGCACGTATGTGGAGGTCAGAGGTTTGGAACTTCGGGGAGTCTGTTACTATGTGGGTTCTTGGGGATCGGTTCATGGTATCAGGCTTAGCTGCAAGCATCTCTACCCACTGAGCCATCTCACCAGCCTAAATTCTGTTATTTTTAGAATTATAAATTCAAGTCTACAAGAGACATTGAGAACCTTTTAATTTCTTTTATACACCTTAGAAATATATGCCTATCTAGTGTGCAGAAGGAAGCCCATCTATAAGGAAGGAAAATCTTGCAGACTGACAAAGGAAGTATCCCTCTCTTCTGGAGTCCACAGTGGAGTGTGCATTTAATGACACATTTGCCTTCCTGGCCCTTCCTTTTGAGTTAGAAGCTCAGTGGCAACACCTTAGCCCTGAGGCAGTGGGACCACCAGTGTTTGGGGATAACCTTGAAAACCAGATCATGGAAAAGTGAAACAGGGACCCTTGGGTAGCTACCACAGATAGAATACACACATTTAGCTCTGTTCACTTTCAGATTTTCACTAGAACTAACAGGATGAAAATGAACATGAACGTCCAGAAAGTAAAGACACAGCCCAAGCTACATCGCAAGATTCCCAAAGGACTCAGGGTGTTTATCATCTTTGCAAGGCCAGAACAAAGGTAGACACAGAGCCACAGCCTAGCTGGGAGGGGCGTCTAAACAAGCCAGTGGCTTCCACCTGGGCGGCCAGGCAGCAGCCTCCAGGCAGGAAATGGGAAGGAGTGTTTTCTAGAGAACCTGGTTAGCCAAAGACTGGGGGGAAGGGGAAAGAAATGAAAGATAGTTTTGGAATTTCCTGAAGAAACAGCCCAGTCCTAGGTTGTCTTTAGTCTAGTGGGAAGAGACAAAGAGCCCCTTTCCTTCCTTTATCCTTCCAACCAGATTTACAGTATTTCAGTTTTAAATATAAACTGCCAAGGATCACTGGGGACTAAAAACAGAATAGACAAGGTGGGGAATATTACAATTATACATATATATTTAGGAAAGAAATAACTATAAACAAGAACAGGGAACCTTCTGTAAACTAAACAGGAACGCTCCGTTTAAAAAAAGAATGTATAGAAATTAAAAATACAAATTCTTCTGTAATTGAAAAATGTTTAACTTAGGAATTTTGCATTTAGATTAGTAAGTCAAGTTTGATAAACTGTATTTGCATATTGAAAAAAACCTGTGAGAGAAGGAATGAAAAACTATTCACCAGAAGTCTTAAAGACATTTGTTAGAATGTGAATAAAAGTAAAAAGATAGGAGCATAGATGAGACAACTGGGAGTCTAGTCCCAAGATCCACATTTAGTGTTAGTTCATCCACCTTTGAGCCTCCTGAGGGGTTCCTGTTGGGCCACCTGCTGCAGTGGAATCATTCTTTTGTAACAGCAATTGAGTGATATTTGGATAACTATTATTGACAAAAGAGTCACACATTTACAAAAAAGGTAATGTTTCGCCGGCGTGGTGGCGCACGCCTGTAGTCCCAGCACTCAGGAGGCAGAGGCAGGTGGATCTCTGTGAGTTCAAGGCCAGCCTGGTCTACATAGTGAGGTCCAGGACAGCTGGGGCTACAGGGAGACCCTGTCTCAAAAAGACAAAAACAAAAAAAAAAAAAAAAAAAAAAAAAAAAAAAAACAGTAATGTTTCTTCTCTCACCAAATAATTGTGAGATAGGAAACTAGAGGTAAGGGAGATGGTTCCAGTTAACAGAGTATCTGCCATGCAAGGGTAAGGACACAGGTTTGGATATCCAGCACCCAAGAGGAACACAGTGGTGTGTGTCTGCAGCCCCAACACTATGGGGTGGAGGCAAATGGGTACCTGCCAGCCTAACCAAATCTGTGAGCTCCTGGTTCAGTGAGAGATCTCGTCTCAAAAGTAAGGTGGAGAGTGATTGAGAAAGACACCAGGCATCAACTTCCTGCTTCCACACACGTGCATACATGTGCATATACATAGGCATACATACATGCATACACGTACATGACATATAGTACATATATCAGAGAGAGGGTGGGGGAGAAAGAGAGAGAGGAGAGAGAGAGAAAGAACTAGCTGGTGGGGAATTTAATAGTTTTCTGGCACACAAACATATAAAGAGGAAAATACAAAATGAAGAAAATAAGTTTTTTTTCAATCCCAGTGTAGAAAATGTAGTTTCAGTTGCTATAACCTGAAACTGTTTTTATTAAACTATTAATGTCTCTTGATTTGGAGGAATGCCATACTATTGAACTATTTTATTGCAATGATGGTGCCTCAAAGGATTTTGAAAACACCAAATGAATTTTGCAATGGTTATAGTCTCCAGGCTCTTGGCTATACTTAGCTGAGCAGCTTCCTAAGGCATCGTGAGATTATAGCCATGTTTTATTTTAGAATAATTTTTAAAGGAAACACCCTAAAGCTTTAAAGAGAGAGAAAAAGCATAAATGAGGAAAGCATTAAAGATACATAAAGGAAATAGAAAGTAAATTCCTTAAGGACAAAGAACAACTCTTATGTGTCTTCGAGTCTAGGTCCCAACACAGCCACATCCATCCCCTTACCTACTGAGCCACTGCTGAGCACCAGGTACTTGCTGTATGAATGAGAGAACTGTATAAAGTTCTTGCCTTTGTGAGCGGGTCTTCTAGTGGGGATGGGGTAGGAGCAGGGGCCAAACAAGATTACACAACATGCTTAGTATGTCTGATACAGGTAAGTACTGTGTGGGTCAGTAACTCCAGAGAGAGCAGGGATAGGGAAAAGTAGAGGATGCAGTTCCTCTAGGGTGATGGATAATGAGCGTACAAAGTCTTGTTTTTTACTGCTCACATTAGGCATGTGCTCTGCATTTAGCTACCCCTCAAACTTCTAAAACTATTTCTTGTTAAAACAAATCTGTCTCTCTGGGGGCTTTTTCTGAACCCTGTATTTGGTTTAGCAATAGAACCGTCCCATCAGGCCTTCAAGCACAGAACTGCAAATAAAGCCAAGAAAGAACTATGGCAAGACTAGTTCACCAGCACACCACCAGGATGGGAGAGATGGCAGAAAGGAGGGTCCACACAACCTGCCCCCTACACCTCGGTCATACTGGCCTTTAGTAAGACCAAGCTCTTTGCAAAGTACAAAGCCTTTCCTATAATAACGGGATGTTGTTTGCTTAGTTTTAAAAATCCTTGGCATCCTAGAATGCACAAAACAGGCCCTAGCTTTGGGAATAAGGGAAACCTTGTAGGTCAGCCTTTCATCCAAAGAGGTCAAGCTCTTCCCCATTAACCTTCTGCTTACAGTGTCCAGGGCCTGGGCTCCCTTGAAATGATAACCTTGTGTAATGTCTCCCCCACACAGCACTCTCCTCAAAGGCACCTCAGGGGTAAGCCTTTCAGTCATCTCACAGGTACTGGACCTCCATATCCCTTTTCCTATGGAACATGATTTGAGAAAGTTTTAATGGTTTTAATTTTCAAGGACTTCAAATAAGGCCAGTAGATGACCGTCTAGCACGAGGCCAGCACCTCAGAGGACATTTGGTAGGGCCTGCGTTCTGTGTGCCGCCTCCTCCAATCTTTCTTGGTTCATTTTGCAGCTAGTACGGCCTTCTATCCTTATTTCTGCCCATATCTTCAGAAGTCATGTGGATACTTGAAAACTGCCTGGGCTCTTTGCAGATGCACTTTACCTCCCCCAACCCGGTCATGTGCTTCCATTCTGCCACAGCCTTCTGGCCCTGGTAGAATAATGAGACCCTTTATCTTTTGAGAGTCAAGTGTTGAAAGTAAATGGTGTCTAAACCGATATCGCCCCATTAGTGGAAAAACAAAGTCCTTGCCTGCTCTACAGACTCAGTGTCCTTGACTCTCCTGCCTGGTCTTTGTCACTTGCAGTGAGCTATTTGGAACCTGTGGAAGCATCAGGCCAGTGATGGGGCAAAGGCCACATGCTATATGATGTGCCTGCTGGTCTTGAAGCCTGGGGCCTCTGCCATTGTCATGCCAGCTGGGAGAGTCCTTTGTTTTATAATGGTGAGGCCCAGCTAGGACCTGATGTGAAAATGACCCTTTGAACTAGGAAGAGCCTTTTCAGATAAGCCATGACATTTTATTGGTGCTCCTTACAGAGCAGCTCAGTATGATAGCAAGGCTCTCCTCTAACGGCACAGACACTGGACTTGGGTTCCTTTATTGTAAAGATGCCCAACTCAGAAAAAGGTCTTTGGGCAAATAGCACCAAGACAGAGGAACCAATCTATAGTTAGCATTAAAAAAAATTCACTATACTAGGAAGAAAATAAATGAAAGCCAATTAAAGGCACTTCTTTTTTTCAAGAAAATGTTATCTTTTATACCAGTTAATCTTCTATACCAAATGGCATGTGTTACTTCTTAGTAAAAGCCAGTGGTAGAAAGGGAAGCAGACAAATGGAATAAATGGTAGTCTTTTTTAAGTTGACATTTGAAGTCCTAAGTGTTCCACATCTTGGTTGTCTCAGAACTATGCATTCACCATCAGCCATTCAAAAACCTTTATTCAGTTCGTGCTGTAAGCTGGTTGCTTAGCCAGGGCTTGGATAGAACACCAGGCTCGGCACTGTGGTTCCATGTCCTTGGAGTCTTCTGCCCCAAGATACCCACAGACACCAGATACCACCAAATGAAAGGTGAAAAGAATACAGAGGGGCCATGACAGGTGGTGCTGGAACATTCCGTTTGATGCTGAAGTCCTTCGGAATTTTATTCTGAGGTATGCTTTACGTGGATACTTTCGTTTTCCCTTTCCAACAGCACTTCTAGTGTTTCCATGTTTTGTGTTGGAGGGTGCTTTCCCACTTTCCCTCATGTCCACCTAAATGCATCTCTAGACCGTCTCCCAAAATAGAATTTTCCATTCCAGATTGAGGAGCTGCAGCTGACATGGAGAATTTAGGGTAATGCTCTGCAACTTCCATGTGAAGTTTAACACTCTCAAGACGAAGAACCACGTGGCCACTGGGCCTACAGGCCTCGGGCTGAGTGCACCCCTGAACCTGGACCAAGGGCCAGGTCGCTGCTCTCCAAAGGAGTGAGTACAGTTGTTTCCATTGTAACCATTGGTCCAAAACTGCCTTTGAACTTTAACCAGCTTCAGCGTAGACAGCTGCCCTCCATTCCTAGATTTTCTAAGCAATTCAGAAAAACTACAGGATTCCTCAACCTGAGCCATTTTGTCGATGGAGTCCAGAGGGCAAAAGTCTTCCACCTAGTTGGTGGCAGAGACAGAACCAAGAACCAAAGCTGATCTTCCCTTCTCCTCAGAATTAGAATGCAGGACCAAAATCTTCAAGGGCCTCCTGTGTGGCCCTTCCCCTTTTCTTACCAATCCTGGGTCCTCTTTTCCCATCTGCGTCTGAAACCAGGCAATTCTGAGATGTTTCCTGCACACTCCGCCAAAAACAAACTCTACAGAATTTTTAAGCTCTAAAGAATAAAGCGATTTATGAAGCAATCTTTTGTTCCTAAGTTCTGTGGCTAAGGTTCACGTTTCTAATTTGGTTCACGTTGTATCCCACGTATTAAACTGTTGAGCCCAGACCAATAAAGGTTATCCTAAGACTGCAGGAGAAATTTACAGCTTTGTTACCTCTTGTGTTTTCTTTCCCCCCAAACAGTAGCACATTTGTGTGAATTACATTACACATAATTTTAGACCCACTTGAATTTTAAGCCAAAAAAGTTCAAGGTAATGGTACAGGATATTCTAATAGGAAAGTATGCTGTGCTAAGATTATTGCCGTATAATAAGGTTCACGGTGCCCTTAAGCAGTATGAGCATGGAGGACCCTTTACAAAGACACTCAGTGCAGGGCCAACGCCCTGCCCTTCCCTTTCCTTCCCTCCTTGGAGCCACATTCTCTAGTTTTCATTTCTACTCTAACCATTAGAAAGGTTATTTTCATGAGTTTTTCTAAGGTAGTAATCATGCCTCTATCATCATTCAAATACATTTTCACTACCATTTGTATGTCCAGCTAACTTTCCTGATCTCCACAAGTGACAGACTGATGGACTGATTCAAACGAGGCTGACATCATTGCTTTATATTCTGATACAAATCACAGGAACAGGAGGGGTCATCTTAGTCCACTATGGGTCCACAGATTTGTATTTACCTTGTTCTCTGGCTAATGAGGAAAAGTTAATACTGTCAATCTTGTGATTGAAGCCAGAGATAGGCTTCTGTCTAGTCTGGCACATGACTGGCCATGGTCATTTTCTGTTTCTCTGCATTAAATCAACACAGATGCTGTAGCTTTGTAAATGTCAGTCAACATCATTTAGGCCGCTCAGCTGTTCAGTGCAGTGCCACCTTCAGAGACAGTGTGTTAGGGATTTGAGGTTAGTTCTTCCAGAAGATTCTTCCTTTTGGTAATAGGATAATAATAGTTCAAAAAATTATTACATGCAATAAAACAAGCCAGAAAACTGAACAAGAAGAGCTGCAGCACTGGTACCAGCGGGCAAAAGGTTATCCCATTGGAGAGAGTGGATTGTAAACAGATGGAATCATTTGTCAGTGGTCAATATGAGGCACAGTGAGTTGTGGGAACAAGAAACCTTCTCTGCCTTCTGTTAAGGCAGTGTACCCCGGTGGATGGGCGGATGCTTAGTTCGCAAGGTTTCCAAACCCTCCCAACTTGTGTCCATAAGGGTCATGTGTTTCATTGCTTTTGGCTTTGTCTACCTAACTTGATCCACTTGTGCTTCATCCCCTGTCCCCCACATGACAGGTGACCTGCCTGCTCATGTCCATGTGTTAGGGCACTAATGAACACTCAGAAGTCAGGGAGATAGCAGCTGTCCTGAACCCTTCAAGTCTCCCCAGCAGGACAGCAGTTCATTTATACCCACAGAGGCAGTGCTCCTTTCAAAATGGAGTTTATGCCCAGAGTTATGGGATGTACCCTTTGTCACAGCTACTTGGGAGGCTAGGGTGGGAAGATTGTGTAAACCCAGAATTAGAGTCCAGTCTGGGTAGAAAGAAGGGAAGAAAAAAGAAGGAAGAAGCTAACTAAGCCACGAAAACATTAATAAAAATGCATCAAACCTTTAAACACAGAAAAATTCCTGAACTAAAAGCTAAAGGTTGACAGCAATGCTCCTCAAAATTTTTATGTGGAAAAAAATGGGACTAGGGGAAAAAACAGGAGTTAATTAACAGAACTTGGTATATCTGTTCTTTGCTTTATATGATGACTGTGTTTCTAGAGAAGATGAGTAAAAATAAAATTGAAATGCCCTGAGGGAATTGTCAAAAACTGAAGCTTATGCATAAGAAATGTGTTGAAATCTCAGAAACTGCATAATTAAAATTAAGCATGTCTCCAAAACAATAGGATTAGATACTAGATGATGAAATGGCTCTGATTTCTAAGCTTCTTATTTCATGGTTTTTAACCCCACTTTACAAATGTTTTGGGAGAGCTATGATTTTTAAAGGTTTTACGCACTGAAACCAGTGTACCACAAGCCACATCCAAAGAACAGTTCCACTGACCCACTTAAAGAGAAGTTAACTTTCACTTAAGGAAGAGTTTGATAAAGGTGAGCGAGATCCTGCAGATCACTTCTACCCTTTCAGAACCTTCCGGGGCAGTTCTCAGATTCACTCACCAACCTGAGGGCTGGTGGAGGGGAGGGGGGGAGATTGCCTGGGTCGGGGTAGAACTTTGCAGTGACCAACCACTGACTGAAACTTGAGCAGCTTTATATTTTTAATTCCATAAATGTCCCACTTTCTTAGGAGAGCTATAAACTGAAATTTGTGGTGTCTGTGGATCAGTGGTTCCTAAACCCAGCTACAAATTGCAGTTATCTGTGGAGAATATATGAAACCCAAGTGTACCAATCCTAACTCAGACTTACTGATGGAAGTACAGGCTAGTGCTAAAGACTTCCTATGGCTTGGGATGCTTCCCAAGTGATGTCCACATGGCCAGCCAGCTCAGCTTGACTGCTGTTAACAAAACCAACTTACTTCCCAGCCAGAATATCTCATAGCAAGTTCTCACGTCCCATACTGCAAACAGAAATTTTTTTCATAGAGATGGGTCTCTTTTTTAAAAATATTTTATTTATTTTTATTTTATGTGTAAGTGCACCTGTGTTGTGCAATACCCTCAGAGGACAGAAGACGACATTGGATCCCCTGGAACTAGAGTTATAGACAGTCGTTAGCTGCCACATGGGTGCTGGGAATCAAACTCAGGCCCTCTGCAAGAGCATCCAGTGCTCTTAACGGCTGAGCTATCTCTCCAGCCCCATAGAGATGGATGTCTTACTGTTGCCAGGGCTGGGATTAAGCCATCCTCCTGCCTCCACTTCCTGAGTAGCTAGGAATACAGATGTTCACAACCCAGACAACAAATAAATTTTTAAATTCATTTAATAGACATTTTTGGAATGTGTAGACAGGACAAAACAATCCCATCTTTGTTGAATCACCGGCCTCCAGCCCACAATACACACACACACACACACACACACACACCTCTCCCAGCAAACCCAGCTGCCCACATGGAAGCATGAAGGCCTGGCCCTTGGCAGTGTTAGTGAATCCTACCCCTGGAGCTGTGAAAGGGCCAAGTAGCCATAGAGTCCCGCTTGTGAGAACAGAAAAAGTGGAGAGGATTGGAAGGCAAAGGCTGATAGATGGTTGAGGAATTTCTTTCCAGAGTGGCAGTCATTTTCTGGTGCTGGGTTGCAAGCCTGCCACATCGGAGACACCTGTACCCATCCAACAAGCCATCAGTCCTCCCCTTCCCTGCAGGGAGCTTGGCCTCTGTCTGGACCAAGGAGTGCAAGCAAACATGCGTCTCCCTGGGCATGTTCAAGGGAGCTCAGCAGCTGGTAACACGCCTTTCTGTGGCTCCCTGGCCTGCTTCAGATCATCCATCCACTGAATGTGCTTGTTGGGGACAGGTACCATTTGAGTCCCAGCTCAGATATTCACCTTACAGCCACTTAAATTATAGCTGTTTCCCTGAGCTCTGCCCACCTTGTTTCCTTGAACACATTCCCCCTGCTAGTAGGGGGTAGAGAGGACCTGTTCAGGAGCCTGCCCGGACTCCAAGAAATGTGCTTTCAGACCCTAACTCTGTGGCATTTTAATTGTCCTCACATTGTATGACAGCATTTTCTCAGACCTCGCTTTTCTTCATATGTGATTTCTGTTTAAAAAACAACAAAATTGATATTTCAGTGTCATCTATTATTTAACATTTAGAACTTCTAAAATTCACATTTGATCTTTTCATGAGGAAGTGGGCTTTTAATTAAAAATTTTTGTTTTCATTTTTCCCTTTTAAAATATTTATGTGTGTGTGCCTGAGTGCATGTATGTATACAACATACATGCAGGAGGAGCCCATGGAGGTCAGAAGAGGGCTTTGGATCTCCTGGAACTGGAGTTACAGGCTGGTATGAGCTTCCATGTGACCAAATCCAGTTCCTCTGCAAGAGCAAAAAGCCCTCTTAACCACTGAGCCATCGCTCCTGCTCCTAGTTTTCCTTCTTTGAGACAGGGTCTCACTCTGTACCCTACGCTAGTCTGGAACTTGCCATGTAGCCCAGGCTGGATGGGAATGTACAGTGATCCTTCTGCCTCCCCCTCCTGGGTGTTGGGATTATTACACCTTAGCTCTTACTTGATGGTGTGTGCAAATAGACCTTGTTTTGAGATGGTTCTGTGTGGTGACTTTAGTTAAGATCTATACTGTAATTCTCTATTTGGGGGAAATACCAGGGGTGTTTAGTGTGTCTTAATTTCTTTACTACCCAACACTCCAAAACTGTTCCCTTGTGTAAATGAGTGTTGGGGAAGTCTGGACATGCCCATCCCAGGTGAAAGTAACTGAGTGCAGGACTTTACTGGATAAGTAACAGGTGTGAGGTGTTGTCAAAAAGCTCTCCTCTTTGACAGCTGAATTGAGCCATAAAAGTTTTGAATAATTTATGCAAGTCTGCAGAAGCCCAGATATAGATTGTTAATCCTGGGCTTAAAATGCACGAGTGTCGATTTCACACGGAGATGCTTAAAGTTAATTTTTATTCTGTCTCTTATCTTTGGCCTGGGTGAAAATCTTCAGATTGCCCTTTAAGTCAAAATTAATTTAGTATACTATTATCCATGGATTTAACATCTTCTGTGTGCTTTTAAGTAGAATCAGAGTTCATCAGGAGCATATGTTTCCAGTTATAATTTAAAATATTACAAGATGGCCAACACTGGGGTTAAGAAACCGTTAAAACATCTTTAATTTCAGTGTAACTGCGAAGTCTGCATAGTCTCCTCATGAACTGGAGTTTTCCTCAGGAAAGCAAAGCAGCATGTGGTTTGCTGCGTCGTCGCTCTGCTTAGCCTGGTTTGCATTAGGAGGTTATGGAACCTAAAACCAAAAGCATTATAAAGAAAAACCTTACAGGGAAGGAAAGAAGGAGAAGGAACATCTGAAACTCCGATCTTTTTTCCTATCTGCCCTAAAAATACATTCCAGTGTCAAATGTGGGTTCTTGGTAGTTGGAAGTACAGAGCAGAAAAACAACTTTTTTTTAAAATCATACTTAATGAGTAGCCCAGTTAAGTAGACCCTGTACTCCCCCTTTGAGAACTGTTCTAAAACATAAAGTCATCTTTAAAACAACCAAGAAACTGTAACTAGCCATAATTTCCAGGCCATCCTTTCTGTTAACTGCAGGTTCTTCTATGCTGTAAAAAAAAACCACCAAGAATCTACAGGGAGGGTTGTAGCGGCCACACCTGTGGAAGGCTCCTCCAGGCCAAAGCAGCCTGCATTCTCCTAATTGCCCCCAGCAGTGCTGGTGGTGAGGTGACAGCAGGTGCCTGCTCACAGAGCCCAGAAAACTTGCACTCAGGTAATGGTCACCTCATGGTCATTTCAAATTCCTTTTCCCCTATAGTTCCATTATAAACTGTCACTATTATCCTACAGCACCAGCATCCTAAGCATTCATACATGTGATTATCATGTGTATTTCCCCCTGAGAATCCTCTTCACTAAGCACGAGAAACAGAATGACCATATTTTTTCTGTAGTGGATTTTAATTTGCCTGACCATATTTTTTAAAATACTGCACTGAGCTGGGTCATAGTGGCTTTAATCCCAGCCCTTAGGAGGCAGAGGCAGGTAGATTTCTGTGAGATTGAGGCAAACCTGATGAGTTCCAGGTGGGCTGGGACAAGGGAGACACTGTCAAAAAAATAAACCGCCCTTGATGAAAGGTGTCTGAGAATCCGCTGTGTGCTGTTTTGAAAGACTCTGGAACGGCACGAAGATGCTTCTTGGTGCTGCCTCTGTAGCAAGTTGGCATATATATGTATATGTATTTAAATATTTATTTAGTCGTGTATTTCTTTGTGTATTTGTGTATAAACATGGGGTGCGCGTGTGTACACATGTGTTTAGGCCAGATGTCAAACTTGGGTACCGTCCACATGCCTCAGGTACCGTCCACATTGCTTTTCTGAGACAAGTTCTCACTGAGCCTCTTTCCAGGTAGGAAAGCCAGTGAGCCTCAGGGACCCACTGATCTCATTGCTACAAACGCTGGGATTATAGGCACCAGAACCACTGCCCCGCCCCACTCTTTTAATGTGGGTTCTGGGATCAAACCCAGGTACTCATGCTTGCAAGGCAAGCACTTTACTGATTAAGCTAGCTCCTTCTTTATTTTGGGGGTGATTATCTCCATCTGAAGAGGCTATTTAACTATATGGTTGAATCCTTTCAAAAACCTTTTAATACTTCAGATGCTAAAGCTACAATATGTGATAAAACTTGTGCCTATATGATACTGCCAGTCATCACTGAATTGCTCCTAACTTCCAAACATACTTTTCCCCAAGGCAGAAGGCTAGTAATGCGGGTCAGTGGGATGAGCCCTTGCCTTGCATGTGTGAAGCCTAGAAATAATCTCAATACCACAGCCACCCCAACACCCTCACAAGGAAGAACATTTTAGAGATTCGTGGGGTTTGTAAGATTGTACTGGAACAACACTAGAAACTTGAGAAGTGGTTGATCACACTGAGTCCATTCTGTCAGTAATCTTAAGTAGCACTAGAATTGATGTTAAGTAAAGGGAAATGGGTTGTCTCTACAAGTCCATGTTCTATGAGCCTAAATCATTTCCCATTATTTGCACTTACATCAAACAAAATTTTAATTGTCTTTAATTCATTTTTATTTCATGTATATAGTGTTCTGCCTGCATGTATGTTAAGTGCACTGCATGAATGCAATGCCTGCAGATGCCAGAAGAGGGCATCAGATCCCCTGGACCTGCATCCCCTAGCCATATTGGTGCCAGGAACAGCACTCAGGTCTACAAGAGCAGCCAGTGCTCTTAACTGCTGAGTCATCTCTCCAGCCCTGAAATAAATATTGGTAGACTTGCCCTGAGGTACTGGCAAAGAATTTTTATTTTTTATTTATTTATTTTTTTTTTTGTCTTTTTGAAGCATGTTCTCCCTGTAGTCGCGGCTGTCCTGGAACTCGCTATGTAGACCAGGCTAGCCTTGAACTCACAGAGATCCACCTGCCTCTGCCTCCCAAGTGCTGGGACTACAGGCATGCGCCACCACGCCCAGCTAAAATTTTAAATTCTATTGCTGGTGTGTGTGTGTATGTGTGTGTATCTGTTTCATTGTCACATCTGGACTGAAGAACTTCAGTTTTTTAAAAATTAATATGGTCTTGGGTCTTGGGACTGGAGAGATGGTTCAGTGGTTAAGAGCACACTGACTGCTCTTGCAGAAGACCCAGATTTGGAACTCAGCACCCACATGGCAGCTACCAACCATCTGTAACTCCAGTTCCAGGGGATCCGACATCCTCTCCTGACCTCTGCAAGCATTTCATGACATGATTGCACTCAAATGCATGCAGGCAATCCACTCATACACATAAAATAAAAATAATAAATAAAAAATATTTTTAAAAGTTATGGTCTTCTGATTTGAGCTGTAATCAGCTTTATCTGATGGTTTATAAATGGCTGCATTACCTCAGTGCCTTTGGCCTTCAGGATGCCTTTTGATGTAGCAGAATGGGTCATACCGAGTATTGACAGAACTGTCCTTGAGGTCTGCTCCCTGCTCAGCATAATCTGCCTTTGAGTTGAGAGGCAATGGGTGGCCACATGAAGAGTGGAGTCTGGGTAGGAGCACACACTGGTGTGGCCTGTAACTAAGGCACAGAGCAGCTATTATGCAAAGAGCTCCAAAAGGCCAGTTTTGTTGTATTTGGACAATCAGATTTGTGTCTGTGGACATTAGAATGGTACAGTGAACCTCTTCAGAAAGTTCAAGGTCTCATTTGTTTGAGGCTTTCTGAGGTTTGGGAAGAAGTCTCCAGTCCCTTTGCCTTAGAGCCCCACGAATGTTTGTCTCTGTGGGCCAGAAAAGTAATATATTAGCGTTGCACTGTCCCAAGGGAGGCTGATGAGCATTGCTTCATTACCAGCTGAAATAACCTGATATTCAAATTTCTGGAATTATTCTTCCTGTGTTCTAGTGATGCTGCTAAGGAAAGCTAGGGAAAGCAAAGTGTTTTGTTTAGCTCTTTTAAGAAGCTCTGCTTTAAAAACAAATAATACAGGAGCTCAAGTATAAACTTTGATGTTGGACCCAGATCCGAATCCAGACTTCTCCACTGACTAGCTGATAAGTTTGAACAGTGTGTCTTCCTTTTCTCATTTGTAAATGGAGAAAATAAGGTTGTCCTTATAAGGATTTTTAAAAAGATACGCACTGAACACAATGACTGGCATTCACAAAGCAAGGCCACAGTATTAGTAACAATAGAGGTCCATCTGACACTCTTGTGGTCTTAATCAATAATCTCAAAGAAAGTGACATTGCATGATATGCCCAAAGTAGATTCAGTTCTGATATGTATTTGATGCCCCATT
>NW_008348201.1:557827-590170 GCF_000622305.1 Nannospalax galili | reverse complement strand
TGTCTTTTTTGAAACAGGGTCTCCCAGTAGCCCCAGCTGGCCTGGAACTCACCATGTAGACCAGGCTGGCCTTGAACTCACAGAGATCTGTCTGCCTCTGCCTCCCAAGTGCTGGTATTAAAGGCATGCGCCCCATGCCCGTATTTTTTTAATTTTATCTGTTTGAGTGTATTGCTTGCATTTATGAAGTACACCCATGTTGTGCAATCCCCACAGAGGTCAGAAGAAGGTGTCAGATTCCCCTGGAACTGGAGTTACAGATGGTTGTTAGCTACCATGTGGGTGCTGGAAATTGAACCTGGGTTCTTTGTAAGAGCGCCAGTGCTCCTAACTGCTGAGCCATCTCTCCAGCCCCTGATGCCCTATATTCTATACCAATTCCACCACTGTCTCTAAGTCACAAAGTATTCCTCCAAATAGGAAGACCCCATACCAGTTCCTGGAACTAAGGAATACCACAAGGATACACGCCTCCCCAAAGGTCCGTGGATAATATCTGAAGTTTCTCAGACATTACTCAGACTCCACTCATGTCCCCAACAAACTACTTCTCCACTCTGGGCATCTGTGAAGAAGGCACACCCCGTGTTCCCTTTAAAATCCTTGTTTCTTTTTCTTTGTCCATGAGGCGAGGCACTTCTGCCATTCGACTAGAGATCGCCCTTTGCTCTGATTAGGCTCACTTCAGGCTTCACTGTCTCATCTGCTCTAAGACTGATGTTTCTCATCTCCCGTGGTTTCGCGTTTGATTTTTGTGTCTGGAAAATTATTTCAGTGTAGTCTGCAATAGGCTGTTAGTGGCTGATTGTATCAAAGGGTGTACCAAACACTGCTTTGGGGTATGGTATTCATGTAACCCATTGGGAAAGAGTCCACCCTGCCATGCGGCTTCTGCACCTCACCTAACTTAAGTATGCTAACCAGTCCTCTCCATCTGACCATCGTCATTATGCACCACACTGTGCACTCCCGGCAAGCATCTGGCTAGAGACAAGATGAATATAACCCAAGTTATTAGCTGACCACTGGAGGACGAATCATTTTTGCTGTGGCCTGTGTTCATCCAGCCTACGTGTTCTCACTGAGAATAGCTGAATGCGGAACCATTTGGGATGAGCTGGCAAGGAAGAATGCAGGCCCTGAGGAACACTGAAAGAATCAGAAAGTTCTAGAAGGTCTAGTTTTCAAAAAGACTCTTCTGTGCTGGTAGTGTAGCTCAGTGGTGTAGAACTCGCCTGGCATTGGTGAGGTCCTAGATTCAATCTCTAGTGCTTCCAAAACTAAAATGAAATCTATATTCCATTAATATTAGCCAAAACATCACATAGGACATCCTAACTGGTGTAGAGGCTAAGCAGGTCAGTTGAGGCACTGGGCTGTTCAAGAGGATGCACACAGGAAGGAAATCTTATCATTCCAGCAGAATGCTAAAAGAAACAAACACAAAATTTTGGTGGCAGAGCTGGCCTGAATAAGACAGCAGTCCCAGGGCTAATGAGGAGCCTGGAGCAGTGTGAACAGCGAGGCAACCCTTGGGAATGTTAAATTCCCTGGGCCAATCCTGAATTCAGTCCTGAAGTAGAAGTTAGCCAGGCTACTGAGTAGCTAAAGGCCCCCAAGTTAGAAGTAGCAGGGTTAGGCAAAGGGTCATGAAGCAACACCACGTGGTTCTAGAGCCAAAGGCGAGATGTGACAGATGACTGGGGGATCACGTAGGCTGCAAACCAACAGGCTTCTTTGCAGAGAACCTTAATACTATCCCAGGAAAGTGTTAGGTAACTTTAAAGAGGAAATTGTGAAGTATGAGAAAATGGTATAGTCAGGCTTGTGCTGTCCAGTGAGGGGGAATGAATGGAGCACCTGACAATGTGCTGCTGCTGTGGGCTGGCCCATGGACCTTCCTGAGGCTGCAGCTGCAGAGCCCCAGAGCCTGTGCTGCTCAGCTCACCACCAGTCCCTTTGCTCAAGCAGCCCTCATGCCTCAGTGTCTCCAGTAGCTGGAATTAAAGACAACTGAAAACCAGAAAGGCCTGGTAAGTGACTAGATGAGTGTCAGTGTCAAGAATGCGGCGCCCAGAGCAAAGACCTGACCACCAGCTTTTGTTCTGAGCATGCCGGTGGTACCATAGCCAGACTGGGAATACAGGGTGAAGGAGGGTATTGGTTTGGAGATGGGTGGGTTATATGGCTTAGAAATCTAAGCTTTCTAATGACATTCAAGGATTACCTATTAATTGAGTTAATATTGAATCCCATAAGCCAAAGACATGACCTAAACAAAGAATTTGATTAATTTCCTTTAGCTATTAAAAGAATTTTAAGACGAAGTATATAGTATGTCATCCCAGCACTGGGGAGACTGAGATAGGAGGATTGCTGTCAGTTCGAGGCGACCCTGGGCTACCCAATGAGTTCTAGGCATCTAAACTACACAGCAAGATCCTGTCTCTCTACCCTCCAAAAAACTAGAACATTGACCTTCAAGTTAGTTGGTCTTAAAATGTTTTACTCGTGTGTGTGTGTGTGTGTGCACCCCATGGCAACTGTGGCAGTCCGAGAACAACTCCTCTCTGGAGTCTGTCCTCTCCTGCCACCTGGTAGGGTGGAGGGATTGAACTCAGGTTATCAGGTCTGCACAAGCTCCTCTACCCATTGAGCAGTTTTGTCTGCTCAGCTTTCTTTTTTCTTTTCTTGGTGCTGGGGGTTGAACCAAGAGCCTCACACATACTAAGCAAGATCTCTATCACTGAGCAACACCCCAGCACTTATTTCTTTAAGTCCAAATTAAAATAGAGTAGCCGAAAAATGGAAGAATTAATTGTAAGATATATACAGATACTTAGTGTGCAGAGTTTTGAGTCAGTCTGTGGAGGATCAAACCAGAGCAAGACAGTCATTCACCACTCAACAGGTTGCTGGTGTGAGGACCCACTGTGTACCAGGCAAAGTATCCAGTGGACCAAGCCAGAAATCGAGCATTAGGGAAATGTGACCAAAGAAAAGCGGTAAGAACTCACTCTCTGTACTTTAACGCGGATGCAGTGTTGCAAAGATGGAAGCTCTAACAGATGAGGGAGAAAAGGGATGCCAAAACATCCCGGGCTCCACTGCAACATCACCCTCTATATAATCCACCGTTGCAGAAGGAAGGGCCTTGGGACCTCAGATAAGACGTTATGGGATGCTCAGGTGACCTTTTCCTTTTTGGAAACTGGCTGCTTGACATACCTCTTTGCTGACACCCCACTGAAAATACGTGGTTAGTTACAGCACATGATCACAATGGTGAAAGCTGGGTGGCTGGATTTTCCCTTGTGGGAAACCAATGCTTAGCCAATAGAGAGTTCAAATAGTAAAAGGAGATAGGTAACAGGAAAGATTGTTTTGAGCATGCAGTTGATGAAATCAGGCAGCAAATATTCTATAAACTAAAATTTGAGATGAAGCACTATTACCTTGGTATTTCGTACTAAACACAGATGAACTAAACTGCTCACCTCCACTTCACATCCTACCTTCCCAGCACCCTTTGGGACTCCATAGTGGGAGTCAGTTGGCCACGTCTTCTTCATGGACTTTCTTCAGCTTGAAGATCATGGACCTATCTGTTTCATAATGATGGACCCTGGATTCTTTTACCCTGCAGTGTATGAACATTATATTTAAAGGTGATCATCAAAGGAAGATACAGTTTGAGTTTAGAGATGTAAAACCTTCAGGTTGTCTTGAGTGAGCCTCCCAGGTGCACTGGTTTGCTGTTCCAAGTGAGAGCTCACATCACGGCTCAGCCTTTAGTTACCTTTCAAGTAAATCAAGGGAGCTGCCGACTCTCTTAGGAATATCAGGGCCCAGCACCATCCCCACCACCATGCTAGGACCCCACAGTCCAGCTCTCTACCCCCAGGAATTCCTGCCTCAGATCCGGCCTGCTACCTCTGCTCTTCACTACCTGTCCCAGCTTCCTGGCTCTTCCCATCCTGTCTCCTGGGTTCCTGGCAGGAACCTCTTCACCTTCCTCTGACAAGGGCACACATACACTCATGCAGTCTCTGCCCCGGGATACCTTAGTGTCCCCCGAGCTTACGTTTGGCTATCCCCTCTATCCCATCTTGTGTTCCAGTTCCTCTGATGGCTCCATAGTCCCTGCCCCAGCCCCATTCAACTGAGCACCTGATCAACTATTTGTGGCCCTTTAAGACAGGGCTCAAATGTCACCTTCACACTTCTCTATCCTCCCTTATTTTGCAAGTCATCCTTGTGCATGGGCCATGCTAATCTTCTCTGTATTATTCCAATTTTAGGATATATGCTGCTGAAGTGAGCACCTCTCTTTGTTATTTTATAAGTATAAGCTTAAAATGATAGTTTCAGATAGGTCTGCCCTCCCTAACACCACATCAGTGCTTTGCCCTTATATCTTCAAATGTTTATGCTGTGTATACACTTTAAAAGTTCTCAGTTAAAGGCCAGGCGTGGTGGCACACGCCTTTAATCCCAGCACTTGGGAAGCAGAGGCAGGCGTATTTTTGTGAGTTTGAGGCCAGCCTGGTCTACATAGTGAGTTCCAGGACAGCTGGGGCTACAAGGAGACCCTGTCTCAAAAAAAGACAAAAAGAAAAAAAAAGTTCTCAGTTAAAAACATGACCATGATATATGTAGAACTGCTCCCTATATAACTAAGATAATGTTCCATGGTGTAGCTCCTTCAATACTTATTGGAAGATTTATCCTTAATTTCTTAATATTTTGGTAGCTTTTCCATAGTGAAACTTAAAGATGTTTGTGTTAAACCCCAGATCTATAGACGGTTAAAGAAGGTCAGACTCTTAGTTAGGCTGAACATGAATTTGTTTGTCCAGCATGTCTTGGGGTAAGAGAAGTCCAAGAATAGTTGAGAGTGAAGGGTGGAGCAGGCCAAGGTGGCTGCTGGTTTTCACAGGCAGTTCCAAACCTGAGCAAGCCTCAGGTGAGTACCAGACCTGATCCTGTATTCTCCCTCCCGACTTGGGCTTAGGTCTCAAAACTGCACAGCTATAAACCTATTTGGTATCACTGTCAGGATCCGCTATCAAGTTTTAGATTCAAAAAGCACTGGAGCATCTGGGGGCAGGCAACTTGATGTGGAGGAGTTTGGGGGATGCATTGATGAGATACCGTGGGATAGACCCACAGACCTTATCACTTTCATCTGTATCTACAACCAAAAGACCTCCTTTACTTGAAAAATTGGCTTGTGCGCCTTCCTCAAAAGTTCTGAACGTTGACTTCACCCAAACCCAGGCAGTTTTAGAGCCAGAACTTCCACAAGGCTAACAGCTTGGAGAAGTGATCCAGCCCAGTCTCAACTGATAACTGAGAAAATTAAGCGATTTAGTCTCCTAACTCCAAGCCAAGGGCCACCAGAGTACTTTGAAGATGGCCCCACTCACCAAGGAGGTAGGGGTGGGGGCAGGGGATGGGTAGCTGGGAGGTTTGGAGTCATAAATATAACAGGGACAGAGTGTAGACAATGTTAAAGAACCAGTGCTCTCTAATCATGTTGCTTTAAATATAATCAAAGGGTAAAGAAAGTAATTGGAGACTTCGTGAAGCTGCAACTTATTATAACCCTCCATAATGCCTATTAACTCTAGGAAGACGTTGATATCTGCCTTACAGCCCTTTCCTAGGAATGGTACAGACTTAGTTAAGTAAAACTTGCAAATGTTCAGTAATCTCCCTAGAGTGTACAGTCCAATCTGATATACAACAGAAATGTTTAGAATGGACCAGAAAGTAAGACATTTTGCACAAACTTGAAGTGATGAGACAGATTTACTACAGAGATTTCTCTAGGTCTTGGTTATTTATCTGGAAAAGAATTACTACAACTGTATGATTTTTGTAACTCTGAGTTACTGTCTGTACGTTGCGAGAACCAAACTGCTGTCCTACACAATGCCCTCACTGAAGACTAAAACTGTCCGCCGTACCTGCTTGCCCGCTGTCTCTCAAACTTTGACTGGGATGGCATAATAAATATTGGGGCCTGTGATCTCTTTTCTATTAAAAAGAGACACCTAATCATAAACATAATTCTCCCTAGGTCGCTGGCATTTGGTTATTAAACACTTTCAGAAAGCAGGAGAGCCTCAGCTTTAAAGGTAAAAAGGAAGTCTGTGTTTTTTCATACTTTGCGTGTGTACAGGTGTGCTCGCCCTAGCATGACCATGTGGAGCCAGAGGTCCATAGTGGCGTCTTCTTCTGGTGCTCTCCACCGTATTTTTAAGACAGGGTCTCAGTGAACCTGGAGCTTGTCAGTTCAGCCAGGCTCACCGGCTAGTGAGCCTCTAGGACCTATCCCACAACCCCAGCACTGAGACTACAGACCCACATGGCAATGGTTGGCATTTCACAAAGGTGCTGGGGATCCACACTCCAGCCTTCATGTTTGCGCAGCAAGCACATGGCCCACTGAGCATCTCCCCAGCTCCAAGAAGTCTGTTTTCCAAAGAAAAAGGGAGGCAAGGTACAGAAAAGACCTCAGGGTCACGGGAGAATCAAGAATTAGCATCAAGTTTGCTTTATACTCATACTCTCTTTTTGTCGACAAAGTATAGCTAGCTAGCCTTTGGTGAAATTCTAGGCCACTGTTTCTCTGCCCTTGGCATATTTGTTTTCTTATTACAGCCTCATTCATTAGGACAATGGTTTAAGGTTAGAAATAGAGTTATTTAGGTAGGTTTGGCATGCCTGTGAGGACCCGAGAATAACATGAGATCATAATTCACTCGACTCACACTCTGCCCTTGTCTGCTGTGTGCAAGGCATGTTGAGAACACAGCAGTGAGCTCCCAGCATCTCTAACTCCGAGAAGAGAGGATAGATTCAGATGACTAAGTACAATACAGTGCCAGCAACACTAAGTGCTGTTTGGGGTTAAGGAGTTGGAGAAGCCTCCCTGTAGAGGGGGCAAGAGCCAAGACTAAGAGGAAACTAAACCCTGAGAATTTCTGGGTTTCATTTCTCAGCCCCCTGCATGTGTGATTTGCAAGCAATGAATAGTATACCTGGCCAAAAAAAAAAAAAAAAAAAAAAAAAGGTGCCAGTTGAAGGCCTTGCTCGCATCTGCATAAATCCACCCCTGACAAAAGCAGTGCCTTTCAGACCAGACTAAAGTCTTTTTCATTCGTATTGAAAGAAGGAAGCCTCTAACTGCCCCCAAACTGCTGTGTTGACAGAAACACCACAGACAATAAAGCTGAGGGTACCTATTGGAAATGTGGCAAGCACTATTTACAAGTGGCTGACGTTAAGACAAGACTGTCCTTTAAGAATTATTCCAAAGTGGGTCACCAGGCTGAAAAATATACCTGCATCTCTGTTATCTTACTAACATGATAGTTTAGAGCATTATTTATTTATTTTAATTTATTTATTTTTGGTCTTTCTGAGACAGGGTCTCCCTGTAGCCCCCAGCTGGCCTGGAACTATGTAGACCAGACTGGCCTTGCACTCACCAAGATCCGCCTGCCTCTGCCTCCCGAGTGCTGGGACTAAAGGTGTGTGCCACCATGCTCAGTTCTTGAGCATAATTTAAATTAGTTATCTGGATACCATTAGTTGATGGCTTCCCTGACGAAGCACAAAGAGAACAAAGTAGAAAAAAGGAAATCTGAGGCAGGCGTGGTGACCCACTCAGGTAATCCCAGCATTTGGGAGGTGGAGACAGGGGATCAGGAATTCAAGGCCAGCCTAGGCTACAGAGCAAGTCTAAAGCCAGTCAGGGCTGTATGAAAGGCCGTGACTCATAATCATAATTAACAAATAGAAAATCAAAAAAGGAAAAGAGAAATCTGACCCCAGTGTTCATGCTAAATTTCACTGATTAACAGTGAAAAGATGCCTTAGAAGTTTTCATACAAATTCCCATGCCCAGAGGCCAGGGAATCCATTTGAATCACAAATCCTGTTGTCGGAAGTAATGTTTCCCAACGAGTATAACAGCAGAGCCACAACTTTTTGGTCTCTATCACTTTAAAAAAAAAAAAAAACTTAAAAAACCAGCTTTTCAGCTGCCTTGCCTTGCAGCAAAGATAACAGAATTTGGCCACACCATTATTTACTTGAGGGATCTATTTATGGTAACTTGTTTGTGTATTTTTAAATCACAGTTACAATAGGCTATTGTTCAGTTGTACACAATCGAAATCTTTATATTGCAAACGACTCCCAAGGAATCCTCTTGGTACCGAATTATTATTTTTAAGTAGGACACCTAAGAAATGGGTGGCATTTCAGGTTACTTTATTTACTAACATTTTAGGACCGCTGACACTCCTAACCTTGTGCTTTCAGCCCTGC
Organism: Nannospalax galili; assembly: GCF_000622305.1. Lineage (NCBI taxonomy): Eukaryota > Metazoa > Chordata > Mammalia > Rodentia > Spalacidae > Nannospalax > Nannospalax galili. The sequence continues at coordinate 581,827 of NW_008348201.1, read as the reverse complement.
CTTAGTATCCCCTTGCCTGCTCATAAGGCTGTTGTTGTCCAAACCAAAACTTGTAGTTCAGAAGAGGCTTAGACTTCAACTCATTGCTAATTACTGATGATCATTCATATCATTGTTTTCTGACCCGCTTGAGGGCCTGTCTTTGCTTCTCTTGGTCCTTGCTGTAGACAGCAATTCCTCTCTTGGAGCCCCTATAAATAGCGCAGAAACAAAATTAACCTGAACGTGCGTGGGGTTGTTTTCTAGTGTTTTAATGATAGTTACTTAACCTACCTGTAAAAACTTTTTTACTAGCTCCTTCCTTGCGCCCTGCGCCTGGCCGGTTTCTTTTGCTGTTATTTACTGATAAAAAATAAACCTCCGGCTCCAAGCCGCAGGAATTACTTTTAAGTGCAAGGAAGTCTTACGGGAGAATTCGCATGTTAATGAGCTCTTCCTGGTGAGAACTGGGCTAATCGTGCCACTTACTGGCCCTGTTACGGGCAGCGTGGAGGTGATTTGTTTAAGTGGCCGCGGGGGCGGGGGGGGGTGCGCAGCCGTCTAGGCCGCGAGTTCGAGCCTCGGCACCGCCCCCAGCCTGTGGTGGCCGCACCTTCCTCGCGCTGGGGGCCCAGCGGGAGTCGCCAGCACCTGAGGACAGGGAGCGCTCCGCGGCCCCGGGGTCCGGGCCGAGCTCTGCGGGGATGGAGCGGGAACGGTAGGTCCCGGGCTCTGGGTAGTATGCGCGGGTCTGTGGACACCTGCCGGGCCGCAGCCGTGACAGGGCGGGGAAAGCCGCGACTGCGCCCTGGCCGGAGCTGAAGGGAACGCGGCGGGAGGCCGGGCGGGTGCGTCCCCGCGGGCTGCGGCGGCTGAGGTGCTTCTCCCCGCCGGCGGAACGCGGACAGCGGGGCTCCGGCTACGGCGGCGTCCTGGGGCCTCTCCGCGGGCGCGGCGGCTCGGGGCTGCCCTCCGACGTGGCCCCGCGATCCACCTGGGACCCCCGATCCGCCCGGATCTCCCCATCCACCGGAGACCCTCCATCCACCCAGACCCCGATCCTCCCGGGACCCCCGATCCACCCGGGACCCTCCATCCACCCAGACCCCGATCCTCCGGGGACCCCCGATCCACCAGGGACCCTCCATCCACCCAGACCCCGATCCACCCCGGACCCTCCATCCACCCAGACCCCGATCCTCCCGGGACCCTCCATCCACCAAGACCCCGATCCTCCTGGGGACCCCCCCCCCCATCCACCCGGACCCCGGAGCCCGCCCGGGCCGGAGGCAGCGAGCGTCCGGCCGGGCGTGCGGCTGGGGCGCCCCCTGGCGGCCGGAGGCGTCACGGGGCTGGGGCGCAGGTACCCGGCGGGTCCCTCCCCGCGGGATGGGTTTCCCGGCTCAGCATCCTTCCTCTCGCACAGCCGGGGTTTTAAGGCTCACGTCTTGACGCTGACGTGTGTGCGGATAACCGGGGTTGTGTGCAGTGTTTTCGCCACTGGCGTCTTGGGACGTCAGGCACTTTACTGGCGTGGCCTCTGGAAGCGCGTTTTTGAGTAGTTAAGTCTCACAAAGGGGAGCGTTGTTGGGAGTCGGCAGGTGCCCAGGTGAAACCCGAGTCTCTGTGTACATTGGAGTCAGTCCGTGGGCCGCCGCTGAAAATAGAAATACCAAAACTCAGAGAGACGGACGGCAGCAGTTTGGAGACCTGTGTGCCTCCCACTGTGCTCCGTGATGGTCTCAGGGCAGAGCCTACCTGGCTGTCACAGGCCTCAGAGTGCACCGGGAGCGTGTCCTTATGACTGGAAGAGCGTCGCTCACAAAAAGCACCTCGCATTGTCACGAATTTCCTCCTTTTGTTAAGCAGTCTGTCCTTCGGTCGTGGAATATATTTGTGCGTGAAGGCAGCATGCTTTCAGAGTTCCACATTTCCTCTTGGGAAAAAATGGATAATTTTCCCCCCTTTTGGCAACTGGTGGAACATGACAGCTGGGGAAATGTGCAAGTTGGATGGAGGTTCCCTGGAAAATACCAAATGGCGGCAAGTGCCCTGCAGCCCCCGGTTGCTGGAGGGAGGTGTTTGAGTACAGGGATGTTTCATAAGTGCCAGCTACTGGGGACAGCTATGCTTGGGCGTCCAATAGAAGTGAAACTGACTTGGGTTCTGTTAGTCCTGACTTTTGACTCTAGCAGACAATAGGCCTTGAACGGTCTTTGTGTGAAAACTTCAAAGAAATAACAGTGTTGTGTCTGTTTATACTGTGCAGCTCAGACCTTGATTACAATAGTTTTGATCGCTCTGGATTCATTTTAAGCTAAGGACAGATAAGCAAGGAATGAGTATTTCCTTCAAAGCTATAGTTTGTTTTTTGAAAAGAACAAAGTGGGCAGGTTTCTGTACTTCCAAATTTGTCTATTTGGTTCACCTGCATATCTGGCTTGGAAGAAGTCGAGTCATTTTGAATAGGGAGTCTGTGTTCCACATCCTCTGCTCTAAGGCCTTGTTAAGCAGATTAACAAAGAAGCTGTTAAAGTTTGTGGCCCACAGGATGGCACTTAGCAGCAGGGGCCACCTAGGAAATGTTAGCCCAACTGACTTCACAAATCAGTATCTGTTCAGGGGGTTGGTGATCAAAGGATTTCTAACTTCTCTGGGCATAGTCACGCTCAGAGTCCTTTCCTAGGGATCCTGTGGTGCCATAGCAATCTTCATATAGGCATGGAATGTCATCAAAAGGTACTATAATTAGGGCTATGACCTTACACTTCATATTCAATGAAGACATTGAAAATTGTCTTATATCCACGATTTTGATTTGATCCGGTGAACTGGCCCTAGAAAATAATGACTGATAGGAGCTATAACAGCTAACATAAGGATAACCTCAGTGTGCATCTGACTGAACTCAAGCTCCTGACTCCCTAGAAGCCACACTTACTATCTTCTGAGCTGCCCGGTCATATTTGTGAATCAGGATGCCTCCTTCCAGTCTGCTAAGACTCAGAGCCATAGCTCTGATTCTATTTCCCCCTTCGCTGCTGGTTCTACTTTCCTTCTCCCAAGCCACCCTATTTAGGGTTCCATAGGTTTTCCTCTTTCCTGGCCATCCTCTGGTGCGTCTGGAACTTCATAAACAATAGGCCTTGGATGCTCTTTACAGTGTTGTGTCTATTTACTGTGCAGCTCAAACCTTGATTACAACCCCAGGCTCTCCAAAGGAAGGAAGGCATGGGCTCATAGATATCTACCTCAAGATCAGTCAGAACACTAACCCTCAGCTATCCTGCCTGGGTGGAGCTTATATATAGCTCAGGAGAAAACAAAGTGATGGCTAATAACCAAACTTCAGAGAAGAACACTAAAGCTGCTCTTTGGGTTGAGTAACACCATCCCATACTGAATGCCATCCGATGTCAGAGCCACTCATGTACCTACAGAAGAAATGTAGACCTTCATCTGGTACGCAGTCATTTTGCACCTTCAAATTTTGTGCATTTTAGACAATATTGAAAGCAACAGGCTTCTTTTTTTTTTTTTTTTAATGTTTCAAAGTTGTTGGTTGTAGGCAAGAGTGAGACTATTTCATAAAAGACAGAGCCAGCCGGGCTAGAGAGATGGCTCAGCAGTTAAGAGCACTGACTGCTCTTGCAGAGGACAGGTTCGATGCTGCTCTAGCAGATTTCCAGCACCCACATTGTGGCTATCAACTGTCTGTAACTCAGGTTCCAGGGTAGCCAACGCCTTCTTCTGACCTCCATGGGCATTGCTTGACATGGGTGTACTTACATACCTGCAGGCAATACTCACACATATAAAGGAAAACCCGCAGAGGACCTGGATTTGATTCCCAGCACCCACATGATGGCTAACAACCATCTTAACTCCAGTTCCAGGGGAATCTGATGCCCTCTTTTGACCTCTGCGGCACTGTACAACACGGGTGCACTCACATACAAGCAGGCAATACACTCATACGCATAAAATAAAAATAATAAAATTTAAAAAAAAAACAGAGCCAGCCATGGTGGAATCAGAACATGATAGTGGAGAAAAACCCACAGAAAGTTTGACAGTCATCAGAAAGCTAGAGCCAGGGATTGAAGTGCTACACGGCAGCTCAGGGTGGGCTGAATCCCCACCCCCCAACTACTCTCATCTTCCAGGTGACAAACAGGTTTCCATGTCACACCCAGAAGGACTAGAGTATGGTATGGATGAATCTAGACAGTAAATTTCATGAGGCATCTCTTACGTGGGTCACTGGGTGAATGAAGCCATGGTCTAATTTGGGGGACAAGTGCCCCTCACATTCCAGCAGCTTGTGTGGCCATTGCTCAACCTAGGACTGCTCTGTAGACCACTGCACATGATCTGTGTGTGCTCATGATGTATGTGGTCCAGGTTTGATGTGGGGACTGGTAGAGGCTGTCCCCAGTGCAGCTGGAAATGGTGGTAAATAATTTGGCCTAGAACCTTCTTGAACACAAAAAAGGAGGTAAAAATCCAGGGTCAATATGCAGTCTACCTTTGTTATTAACATGTTCTATTTGAATGGCACTGGTGGGCTTCAAGAAAGCTTGTTCAGTCCCAGTGGGAGTAACTGTCAGCTGACACAGTAACTCTGGAGTTGTGTACTCCCGACTCCTATGAGCACAGGATTCTCTCCGAACTGAGAACTGCTTTGCAGTCTCAAAGTACTTTTGGAAGAAGAGCAGTTGCTATTTTTAAAGAGCCAGGCCACAAGATGTCTGGTGACTGGCAAAAAGCCCCAGAACTTCAGAGCCCTGTTTCCTGAACAAGGAGAACAGCAGGGCTGCTCCCTGTGTTGTTGTTCTTACCTTTGTCAGATGTTCTCTTGACAATTATATGATGATTGAGAAGTCATGCATCTGCAAGCTGTATGTTTGGTTCTTTTTAAATGGTGAGAAGCAGCTAGTTAGCTGTGTTCAAGGGAGGCTGGGGAGGAAGGACAAAGGCAGGAAATGGAACCTGTTAGCACATTCTGTGGCTTAGTGTGCTTGGAATTTTCCCTAAGAAAAAAGTATCACAGCTCCACATATACCAAGCCTGTTTCTCACCATCTTGGGTCTGACCTAAGGACAAATTGCTAGATAAGAGCGGACCCTGAGCCAAATCCTCTGACGCCCAGCATTGGGTTGCTTGATACAGCAATTAAACACCACAGTACTAATAGTACCAGACTAGGCACAAAACTGTAGGCTGCCTATCCTGACAGTGAACCAGAAGGATGGTTAGGACAAAAATGACTGTGCCTCTCAAGGTCCTAAGACTGTACCCTTTGGTGCTGTCAGAGACTGACAGCCCTCAGTGTAGTTTGTTGAAAGGCTGGAGTGAACCTCTGAGAGTTATAGGTTTAAGGTGGGGCCAGTGCATCCAAAAGCCATTTAGGAGAGCCACATACTCCAAATCTCTGGCAACTGCATCTGTGAGCTAGCTTGGAAAAAAATCCATGGTCTGTCATAATTTGTGGTGTTTTCTCTTGTTTTATAATAGAGTGACATTTAATTTTTACTTTCTAGTTAGTATTTATGTTCTCTGTTATCTCCACCCCCACATTCCCCAGCCAGATTGGGAAAGAAACAAATGTTATTTCAGGGTCTCCCTTAAATTTCATTGATGATACCAGTTCTCCTGCTGAGACTTTGAGTTACTAATTAAAGTTTTAATCTCTAGTTCTCTTCCCTTGACAGGTTGAGGGTGGATTTTTCAAAGCAAAGGGGAAAGATCCAAGTCCTTTTCTGATTTTTATTAACACATCCTTCTCCACTGAGGAGGTAGAGGAATTCACGCACCTCTGCTTAGATAGCCTTTGCTAAGTCAAGACATGAATGAACTGCACCTGTGAGAAGTGGCTGGCTCCAAAGGTTCTAGCCTCTCGGTGGTAGTGTGGGAAAGGACGCCGCCTTTCTGTCTGCTGGGGTAGATGAAAGCTAAGTCTGTTAGTTGGAACACTGTCTGCTGAGTCACCATCCCTGCTGCTGGCAAGACCTGCAGCCACACGACGCTTGGCCTCCCCTTGGGAACTGCTCACATTTTTGCTTTTACATTGGGGAATCATGAGAAAAACTAAATTCTGATAGTCACATTTTAATAAATAACATTTTCTCACATTAAGTATTCAGTGTGGCATTAAGAGAGGGGCTGAAAAATGCCTTCTTCTTGGGTTGAAATTCCAGATTTCAATGCCTTTCCCACATTTTTAAGCAAATGAGAACATTTATGAAGTCAGGAGAATTTTTGGGTGTCTGACTTGGGGTTTTAGCTGTGTGACTTTGGACAATTCATTTGATGTTCTGGGACTGTTCTCTCTAAAATGACTGGGTGAGACTAATTGCAGTTTTCTTTTCTTTATATTCTTTGAGGGGAAGGGAGTAGATACAAAAAGTTCCATCAGGTGGTGAAGAGTGTTGCATTCTTTTCCTTAGTGACTTAATTGAGGGGTGATTTTTAAGAACCAGAAAACAAAGAGATGATACACAGAGCTAACCAACCAGGGTCTCGGCTGACAGACTGAGGTCTCAGAGGGAGGAAGAACACAGTCTTGACACCTTCATTGCCCTTTATCTGAGGTGGCTTTTCATTCAGAGGGGGAATCTAACACCTCACTTTGCCCAGGAGAGCGCTGATTCCATTTCACGCACAGTAAGCCGTGCATAACTTTAAATGTTGGCTGGTAATGAGATTAAACATTAATAGTCAGCAACCTGGACTTTATTTTGACTTAGTGCTGTATTTGTTTACTGTCCGTTGAAGGAACTCATTGAATGAGTTCAGCTCTAGAAGACTTGAATTCTTTCTGTTCTGTGTATAAACTAGGGTTGGTGCCATGGATTAGAAGTCTGAACTTCACAGGGGGCCCACCACCAACAGGCAGCAGTGCCTCCCTTATGAACTTCACAGGGGGCCCACCACCAACAGGCAGCAGTGCCTCCCTTAGTCAGAAAACCTGCTTAGGAAGTATGGTTCTAGGGTCTCTGCAGCCATGTTTCCTGGTAGCTAGGTGATAGTGGGCGAGGCCAGTGGCCCAATTCCTAACCCTTCTTTCTAAACCCGAGGACTTAACAGAATCTTATTTGCAGCTCTGCAGTTAGGAAATCTACAGGGCAGTTTGCTTGGGTATTTGCAAAATCACTTGCAAAGAAGTTTCTGGGTTTTGGGGGGTTTGTTGTTTTTTTTTTGGTCTTTTTGAGTCAGGGTCTCCCTCTAGCCCCACCTGGCCTAGAACTCATTACATAGACCAGGCTGGCCTCGAACTCACAGAGACCCGCCTGCCTCTGCTTCCCAAGTTGTTGGGATTAAAGGCGTGTGCTGCCATGCCCAGCTAAAGAGGCATATTTTTAAGGCAACTAAAAATACTCTGGCAGAGTTTTTCTAGGCTGGGAGGGGATCGTTTCTTAGTTGCTTCAGTGGCTCTAGGGATTGGAAGGAGAGATACCAGGCATTTGATTACTTCCTCTGGGCTCAACTATGTGTAAACAGCTATGAAATAAATGCTCCTAGAAAGTAAAAGCAATGCATTCATGTCTTTACATTTCCGTTTTTTTTTTTTTTTTTCTTGTATCACCCACAGCAGCTGTTATCCGATGCCCTGTGACTGACAAGCTTTATTATTACTATGCCGTTGGAGATGGAGCCCAAAATGAGCAAACTGGCCTTTGGGTGTCAGAGAAGTTCCACATCAGACGATGACTCTGGCTGTGCACTGGAGGAGTATGCCTGGGTCCCACCAGGCCTCCGGCCAGAGCAGGTAGGAGCCCACCTCTCCGGTCTCCTTGGCTTTTCGGGTACTTGAGATGTGGTACCTCGTGCCCATGCTGGCACACACCCTTAGTCCTCACTCCTCTTCTCATAGCTCTGAAGCTCTGCTTTAAGGTCTAGTGTGGCCTCTCAGTGGAAGGTCCCTGTGTCTTTGCGTTCAGGGATCCCATCGGCCCATGGCCCCAGTGATCGGCTGGTGTGATGACAGGAATGCTGGTTGTGGGGCTGTGCTTCAGGGGTGGGAAGAACTTTACCTCTTTGGTTTTTGGAGTATTTTGGGGACAGGCTCTCACTGTATAGCCCAGGCTGGCCTGGAACTCTGTATATAAACAAGGCTGGCTTCAAATTCAGAGATTCTTCTGCCTCTGCTTGAGTGTTGGATTAAAGAGCACTGGGACTCTTGAAGAGCATGGGCCACTAAGCTGTGCTCTTACCCATTTTAAAATTTCAGTGACAACCACGGAAATAAAAGTCAACTTGGGGACCAGTTCTCTACAGTGCTTTTGCTTTGCAAGAGGAATGTGGTGGTGCCAAGAAATTTGACCTTTGTTTGACAAGCCTGTCACCACATGGTGGACCTTGGCCAAACATCAGCTTTTCGGCGCTTTGTCGAGAGGAGAATAATATATATGCCTATTTTTATTTCCCCAATATCCTTATATTGAACTTGTTAAAAATTGCTGGTGATAGATTTTATACAGGCAAAGATATTCTTTGAAATAAAAGGTTGAGTGTATGGCCAAGTTATTCCTGGAAGGTGGGAACGCCTTTGAAGATCCAGGAGCTGGTGCATAAGTGTCTATTAACAATTAGGAAAGTAAAAGGTTTGTAGAACCAGGAGGGAGGCAGAGCTGTGCCTCTGTACTCATCAGGGAAGCACTTGGACAAACCACTTATTGGAAAGAATCCCTTACCTCTTAGGAGGTACATTTTTGTAGTACTGCAACTAGCAGACAGGTCCCAAGGTCCCTCATCTTTTTTGTCTGAGTCCCTTAAGACAACAGAAAAATAAAAATGAAGTTTTCAGGGGCTCAACGGTTAAGAGCACTGGCTGATCTTGCAGAGGACCCAGGTTTGATTCCCAGCATCCACAAGGCAGGTAACAATTGACCATAACTCCAGCTCCAGGAGAATCCAATGCCCTCTTTTGACCTCCAAGAGCAGCACATGGCGCAGGTGCACTTTCATACATGCAGGCAGTACACTCACACACATAAAATGATTTCAAAAAATTCAGAGAGCAAACTGAGTATGTTTAAATCGTGGATAGTGTCACACAGCCTGTGTGGTCATTTGCAAAAGTCACCCAAGACTCTCCTTTGATCCCTCAGCTGACCCCTGGAAGACTGGCTGGGGAGCAGTAACAGTAAATATGCATATTTGATAGCGCATAATTTATGACACCCTTTATTGTCACTACAAATTGCATTCCTGAGAAGCAACTTAGCAGCTGGATGCTAGTTAGCTGCAGGTTTGCCTGCTCAGCTGGTCTGTTAGCTGCAGGAGGCCAAACCCTGTAAGGAGGAAAGGGGAAAGACTAAGCGACCTTCCCTGTCCTGATGTCATCCTGTGCTGCTTCTGCAGATCCAGCTCTACTTTGCGTGCTTGCCAGAGGACAAGGTTCCTTATGTAAACAGCCCCGGAGAGAAGCACCGGATCAAACAGCTTTTGTACCAGTTGCCACCACATGATAATGAGGTAAAGTAGCAGGAAGAAGGCTAATTAGAAAAAAGAAAAGAACCCCCAAGCACTTGAGGGGTGTCTGCGCCCAGCTCCTCACAGCCCAGCTCCTGGATGTGCCTCTCTTCATTTAAAATGCATCCTGAGAGAGAAAACGGTGTCCCAACAGGAAACTTCACACACGTTGGTTTTTACAGTGTTTTCAGCCACCCACCAATTTTCAGGAGCCCACACATCCTGAGCTGTCCTGTCCCTCGCTCTTGAGTGAGCGCTTCATGGCAGTGGGGCCTGAAGCCCACCGAGTGCCTGGGGCTGAAACTAACAATTCAGATTTAGAAAACAGTAAGACATGTCTGTGCTTTAAATAGTGTTTCCCTTTCCTTGAGATTGGGGGGTCCCCACCACTGAAAAACTGAGGGTTTGAGCCAGGGCAACGGGGACTGTGGTCTGTTTCCTGACGCTCTGGAATAGGGCGGGTGAAGAAGCCCGCCCGCCAGCTTGGGCTTCCTCTCTCCTTTCTGTGAAGGTTCGGTACTGCCAGGCTTTGAGCGAAGAGGAGAAAAAAGAGTTGCAGGTGTTCAGTGCTCAAAGGAAGAAAGAAGCTCTCGGAAGAGGAACAATTAAACTCCTGTCCAGGGCCGTGATGCACGCAGTGTGTGAGCAGGTAGTGCTTTCTAGAAGGAGGGCAGCTGTGTGGGGGGTGATATAGAGGGAGTAATTTGGTGTGTTGACTGATGGCCTCTAAGTATGTCCTTCGAAATCTCAAAAAGATAAGAAAGCAATAACAACTGGCCACACAACTGCACAGCAGGAGTCATTCTGTCTGCCTATAAACCCGGGGGTGAGAGGAACAGTGCCTTGGGTGGGGAACACCCAGTATTAAAAAACAGAGACACAGTGAAGACATCATGATCTCCCATGACAGCTATCAGACTGGGAGATGCACCCTGCAGGACAGCCTCTAAGATCAGGGCAGACCCACTAAGAGCAGGCTCTCTGAGGTTACCTTCAAGAACCACAAGTGATCCAACTTGGACAGCTATTTAATCACCAGCAGGAGACAAAAATGAAAGTCTTCCTAATAAATTTGGGGTTTATTGTAAAGCAGGAAGCACTAAGAACCCAGTAATTTAAATAAAGGACTGTTTTAACTCCAAACCTTTGTCTTTAGTGTGGGTTGAAGCTCAGCGGAGGGGAAGTGGCAGTATTCGCCTCCCGCGCGGGCCCTGGAGTGTGCTGGCATCCATCCTGTTTCATCTGCTTCACGTGTCATGAGCTACTGGTCGACCTCATCTATTTTTATCAGGATGGAAAAATTCACTGTGGCAGGCACCATGCGGAACTTCTCAAGCCACGGTGCTCAGCATGTGATGAGGTAAAATACAAAGTCCATCCCTTAATGATGGAAAAAATAAGAAAATAGTATGCCAACATTCCACTGTTCACATCTAAGCAATTATGCCATCTCCTGCTTTTGTTATGTGTGGATGTTTTAGGATAAGCCTGCGTGTTCACAGCTGGTACTGTGTGGGGAACAAAGAGCACAGCAGGTTTGTCTGGCTTTTCCAAGGATGATGTCCCTTACCAGATGTAGGGGAAAACAGGCTGCAGGAAACTATGTGGCACATGGTGTTATTTTAAAATTTTTTTAAATGTATTTTTATTTTATGTGTATGAATATTTTGTCTGCATGTATGTAGGCATACCACGTGTATGCAATGCCCATGGAAGTCAGAAGAAGGCATTGAATTCCCTGGAACTGGAGTTACAGACAGTTGTTAGCTGCCATGTGGGTGCTGGAAACCAAACCCGGGTCCTCTGCAAGAGCAGCCAGTGCTCTTAACCGCTGAGCATCTCCCCAGCCCTGGTCATATTTCTTTGAACATAGGAGAGGAAAAAAGAATTCAACATAGTAGACATACTGGGAAAAGTTATGGAAAGACAGTACATAGTGGGCACAGGCGAGAATAGATGACAGTATAAAATGAATTTCTTTTTCTTACGCTGTTTCTTTTTGTGTCTTTTTGGTTTTGGGCTTTTTTTTTTTTTTTTTTTGAAACAGGGCCGCCTTTGGTTCAGGCTGGACTCAAACTTACTATGAGGCTGAGGCTGACCTTCAACTTCTGATCCTCCTGCCTCCTTCCATTACAGGCATGTGCCACAATGCCTGGCAAACTTTTTATTTTAAACTAAATTAAATTTGTGGAAAAGTTGAAGATACCATAGATAGTTACTGTATACCCCTCCCTTCGTGTGCTAACATCTTAAATAACCTTGGTATAGATACCAAGTAAGGATTACCATTCAGTAATAGCAGTGGCTATCCATATAGACTTCATTTAGATTTCTGTTTGGTTTTTGTTTTTTTGAAACAGTTGGTGCTCTCTCTCTCTCGGGTGCCTTAAGTCTTTATAGTGACTATTCTCTCTCTCTCTCTCTCTCTCTCTCTCTCTCTCTCTCTCTCACACACACACACACACACACACACGGTTTTTCTCTTTAAGTTACAGAGCTCAAAAGATAAAGTTACAATAAGATTTAAGATGAAGTAACGCATAATAGTAAAGTTGAAAAGTTAAGAATAAGGCTGGAGAGATGGCTCAGTGGTTTAGAGCACTGACTGCACCCAGCACCCATGTGGCAGCTACGAACTGTCCTTAACTCTAGTTCCAGGGGAATCCGACGCCCTTTTCTGACCTCCACGGCATTGTACAACACAGGTGGACTCACATACATGCAGGCAACACACTCATACACATAAAATAAAAATAATAAAATATTTTTTAAAGTTAAAAATATAGGCATTCAATTACCTTTTATTAAAGAGACGGTCTCACGTAGCCCAGACTGGCCTCAAACTCGCTATTTCTTCCTCCAGTGCCAGCTGCACTTTCCTCCTGCTCTCCTTGTTCCTGGGTCTTGTCCAGGCAGCTGTTTTCGCTCAGCATGTATCTGAAGACTACAGTGCCTCGCAGCTGGGCAGGAATGAGGCCTTGCTCCGCCGCGGGGAGCCTTCCCCAGAGTGCTAAACCACCATGAAGGCCACCCCCAGCGAAAACATCACCACCAAAGGAATCCCTAAGCTGGAACTGCACCTGCACAGGGCCCTTCCTGCAGGCCCCCGTCTCTTGATTTGAGAGCAGTGTTAGCTGCCAGAAAATAGCCTTTGAAATAGTTCATGCCAATTTTCCTTCTTTTCCTTTTAAAGATCATCTTTGCTGATGAGTGCACAGAAGCTGAGGGGCGCCACTGGCACATGAAACACTTCTGCTGCCTCGAGTGTGAGACCGTCTTGGGAGGACAGAGGTACATCATGAAGGATGGCCGCCCCTTCTGCTGTGGCTGCTTCGAGTCTCTCTATGCTGAGTACTGTGAAACCTGCGGGGAGCATATCGGTAAGTCCCCACATGGTCAGCCCCATCGCATCCAGTGGTAGGGGCCACAGCCTTGCTTCCTCCTTAACTTTTGTGAAAACTGAGGTACAGTGTAAATGTACTGAAGGTCATAGCTTTTAACTGAGTGACAGATCAACAGTGGATTCCAGTTGTTCACAACAGCAGACACTGACTCTGTGAACACGGGGCTGTATTTTCTGGGGAAACACACAGTTAAAATTCCTTTGAACCAGCTGGGCCTGGTGGCACCTGTAGTCCCAGCACTTGGGAGGCAGAGGCAGGAGGATCTCTGTGAGTTCAAGGCCAGCCTGGTCTACATAGTGAGTTCCAGGACAGCTGGGGCTACAGGGAGACCCTGCTTCAAAAAGACAAAAAAAAAAATTCCTGTGAACCTCTGGGGACTTTCTTTTTTTGGTGATGCTGGGGATGGGACCCATGGACCTGCATATGCTAAGGAAGTGCTGTATAACTACCTCCTTGCCCTGGTTGCAGCATTTAAAATTTACTTTTTTTTTTTTTTGTCTTTTTGAGACAGGGTCTCCCTGTTGCCCCAGCTGTCCTGGAACTCACTATGTAGACCAGGCTGGCCTCAAACTCACAGAGATCTGCCTGCCTCTGCCTCCCAAGGGCTGGGATTAAGGGCGTGTGCCACCATGCCTGGCTATTTTTATGTTTTTGAGTGTATGTCTGCATGTATGTAAGTGCACCTGTGCATGCAACACCTATGGAAGCCAGAAGAGGGGATCAGAGTCCCCTGGAACTGAATTATGTATAGTTGTTAGCCACCATGTGGGTGCTAGGAGCTGAACCCAGATCATCTTCAAATCTTCAAAGAGCAGCCAGTGCGCTTAACCTCAGAGCTATCTCTCCAGCCTCCCATCTTTTTTCCCAACATTTTAAATTTATTTTTATTTTATGTGTTTGAATGTTTTGCCTGCATGTATGTATGTGCATCTGTGGGTACAATACCCACAGAGGCCAGAAGAGGGAGTCAGATTCCCCCAGAACTGGAGTTACAGTTGTTGGCCCTAGGTGGATGCTGAGAATTGAACCCAGGTCCTCTGCAAGAGCAGCCCATGCTAGCACTATTACCTGCTGAACCATCTCTCCAGCCCCGGTTGAACCATTTTTACCATCTGTCAGCACACAACCCTGTCTTGTGTTTTGGGCTCTTTACTGAATATATATTGTCTTCATCACCTGCCACACTGTGGCTATGGCTTATCTAATACATGATTTGCATGTGCTTAGGACGCTAAGCAGCATTTTAACATGACGCCTGGGGCCACTTTTGTATCTACAACAAAAAAAGCACCAAAATGCAAAAACCATGGCATGAAACATGCCATGAGCAGAACACTTGTTTATAGTACAGGAGCTGAAACCAAATCCCTCAGTGAGGAGCAAGTGTTGCTAAGTTTAAACCTTCATTACTCTGCGTGTCGGCGGAAGGCCACGAAAAGTGTCGTGGCTATCAATCTTGGGATTACAAATAATTTTTACAAGTAGATAAATTGAAAAGTACAGACTATAAATAAGGAGGGTTAACTAAGCCTATATACTCACACCTGAGAAGATCAAGACAACCGGGTGTAATGCACACCTGTACTCCCAGCATTCAGGGGCTGAGGCAGGACGTTCAGGCACTCAAGGCCAACCTGAGCTATAAAGTGAGTTTAGGGGTAGCCTGGACTCAAAAGGATAAAGAAAAATGATACACAACATTTCTGTCAATGGAGTTCCCTTCTGTCCACATTTTCTGTTTCTTCCTTATTTCCAACAGTAAACTGTAACAGCTTGCCTATCCTTTTTCCAAATAGGGGTGGACCATGCACAGATGACCTATGGTGGGCAGCACTGGCACGCCACAGAGGCCTGCTTTTCCTGTGCCCAGTGTAAGGCTTCTTTGTTGGGCTGCCCCTTTCTTCCTAAACAAGGTCAGATTTATTGCTCAAAGACCTGCAGCCTCGGGGAAGACATGCATGCCTCTGATTCCTCCGACTCTGCGTTCCAGTCAGCCCGATCCAGAGACTCCAGAAGGAGTGTCCGGATGGGCAAAAGCAGTCGCTCGGCAGATCAGTGCAGACAGTCTCTGCTCTTGTCACCTGCTCTGAACTACAAGTTTCCGGGTCTGTCCGGCAAAGCAGATGACACCCTTTCTCAGAAGCTGGATGACCTGAGTCTCTCCAGGCAGGGAGCAGGTTTTGCCGATGAGGAATTCTGGAAAGGCAGAGTAGAGCAAGAAGCCGCCGAAGACCCTGAAGAATGGGCTGAGCACGAAGATTACATGACACAGCTTCTCCTCAAGTTTGGGGATAAAAGCCTCTTTCAGCAGCAGCCCAGTGAGGTAGATATTAGAGCCAGTGAGCACTGGATACCTGACAACATGGTGAAAAGTAAGCCCGAGTTAAAACAAAATCACCAGAGCCTCGCAAGTAAAAAGTACCAGTCTGATATGTACTGGGCCCAGTCACAGGATGGGCTGGGTGACTCTGCCTACGGCAGCCACCCAGGTCCTGCCAGCAGCCGAAGGCTGCAGGAACTCGACCTGGACCATGGTGCTGCCGGATACAGTCACAACCAAACCCAGTGGTATGAAGATTCCCTGGAGTGTTTATCTGACCTGAAACCAGAACAGAGTGTTCGGGATTCTATGGATTCTCTGGCTTTGTCCAATATTACAGGTATGTTACTTAGGGATTATGAGGTGTTTGAAAAGGGAGTTTGCAGTGAACGCCATGCCAGTAGGGGCTGTGTTATTTAAAACTCTGGACTAAGGAAACAAAGGTGTTTCATTTAAATGCCATACTGTAGCCAAACAAAGGTGTCCTTATAGGAAAATGTGTATATATAAAACATTCTGAACACAGCCTTTTGTGATGGGAGGAAATCGCCTTGGGTGAGGAAGTCTGAGACTGGATTTTGGCCGCAAGGCTGGATTCTTTGGATTGTGCTATATGAATTTTAAGATATTAAAACTGGCCCGAGCGTGGTTAGAAGCTCATAACTTTCAAAAAAGCATTTTCCAAAACTGCCTTGTGGCAAGAGATAGCTCAGAAAAATCTGAGCATTTTTTTCTCATTATAAAATAGTACTTTAATGTTTCCAAGGCACATTCTTATTAGTTACCCACATTTTATGTTTAAAATGACCCTGAGCTATACAGGTTATATGTCATTACATTTTAAATAGGAGGAAACTTGAAATGCTTAACAGCTAAATTTTAACATTACCCAGGTGTTGAGGATAAGGCCAGGCCTAGAAGCCAGCCTTTTACATGAATCGCATGGGCAATTAGGTTTTAGACACCAATGTTACTCCTATGTGTCTTAGTTTCACAAACTAGTAATACCTAGTCCTTTCATTATATTGTAATTCATCCAGGAAAGGGCTGAGTGCTGCCCTCTGCCTGACTGGTCTGTGTAGAAGGGATAAGGCACAGCTTCCTCTGGTTTCTGACCTGTCAGAGATGAGGCGTGCTATAAAGGGGAGCTGGGGGCACATGGTGAGTGAGACTGCCAGGCTTCGTGTTAGGTAGTTTAATCTGTTACCAAACCCAGGTAGAATTTAGGGAAAGTTCTTGGGTTAAGGGCAGGATCTGAAGGTGATCTAAGTGCAGCTGTATAGCTTTCACTTAGCATATGTAAGTGCATATGGGGACTGAGTTCAGTCCCCAGCCCCTGAAAAAAAGAAAAGCTAGGGGCTGACAGTCCTTGATAATATAATGGACTGAAAGACAGCCAACTTTAAAAAGTAGGAGATTGCAATCTCAATTGCAGTGTCGGCTACCAGGAGCCCACACCAGCCTCTCACTGTCCTCACACGGGTTCATAGATATTTAATTTGCTTATGTCACATTCTAACAGAATCACAGTTTTGAAAAAGTTTTGAAATAAGATCCGTCTGGAAGTGGCCTATTTGGAGAATTAAAGGTAGAAGGAAACTGGCTCCGCTGTAGGCTTGGGCTGGCAAACCTTTTCTTTTAAACGTGTCCCTTTCAGGCCAGTCCATTAGGGTAGGAGGCCCCAGAACATGTCCACAGATAAGTGAGGCTGTGTTTATGGTCTCTACTAATAAAGGAGAGACTTCTGCGAGGAGGCGGTACATGTCTGCCGCTGTGCCCTGTGCCAAAGCGATCTTTTGGTTCCCTTTATCATGAACAAAATTCATGCTTCTCCCCTCTGGCACTGCACAACACACGTGCTCTCACATACATGCAGGCAATACACTCATACACGTAAAAAAATGTATTTTTAAATTCATGCTTCTCAGTTGGTAAGTGACACACACACACTGGCTTTCCTGTCTGGGCTTATATCAAATCCTGAGAGGACATTTTCTTTGGGGTGCTTTCTGGCGGCTTAACAAGGGCCAGCGGGTGAGTGCTGCTGAGAATAACGCCTTGTTCTGGGTTGTAGCAGCGTCGGTGGACGCTGAGAACAAGCCAAGGCCGGCGCTATATCCGCTGCAAACCTTCGAAGAGATGGAAGCCGAGGGCTGCGAGAAGACGAGCAACATGGGAACGCTCAACTCTTCCATGCTACACAGGAGCGCCGAGTCCCTGAAGAGCCTGAGTTCTGAGCTGTGTCCGGAAGGACCCGGGCCCGAGAAGCCGCTACACCTGCCGGCGCTCAGACGGTCCAAGTCCCAGTCCAGGCCACAGCAGGTCAAGTTTTCCGACGACGTTGTCGACCGCGGCAGCTACGAGGCCGTGGAGGTCCGGCAGCCTCCACTGAGCGAGCGGACTCGGAGGCGTGTCTACCAAGTGGAGGAGCGGGGATCCCGGCCTCCCCGCCGCCGCCGCAGCCGCAGGTCGCGCTCTGACAACGCCTTGAACCTGCTGGCGGACCGGAAGTGCTCCCCGCGGGACCGACCGTGGCTCCGCGCCCCTGCCGACTACGAGGCGTTTGTCCAGAGTCAGGGGGCTCGGGCGCGCATGCAGAGCGGCCGCTTCGCCCCGGCCGTACCTGGTTACGCCCTGCAGAGCCCAGGAATGAACAGGTTTCTGGGGCTGTACGAGGACGACGACTCCTGGTGTTCATCCTCATCGTCCTCCGACTCGGAGGAAGAAGGCTATTTCCTCGGACAGCCCATCCCACAGCCCCGGCCACAGAGATTCGCCTACTACCCAGAGGACCTTCCTCGCCCAGCGTCCGCACTGCCCACCCCACAGTTTACTCAGAGGATGACGAAACCCAAGAGGAAGAAGGGACACAAGGGCAAAAACTGCATTATTTCTTAACCAAGTACATGGACATGATTGGCTTAGAACTTAACCATTTAGCCTGGACTCTCACCTTTTTTCTTCCTTAGGAAAGTTGCTTAAATAGTTTAAAGTGCTTTCTTGGCCCGTGTAAACGAGAACCCTACTGCTGTTTACAGTGTCACATTACCATTTGAAAGGTGTGGTTCCTCAGTTTACCTTCTTAGATGGTGCCAGAGTGACACAACGTCTTCTGCCTGTGGCAGGTACACCTGACAGTTTCGGACAGCTACTCTGGTCTCCAGTCCGTAAGAGAATATTCCAGAAACTGTCACAAGGTGGTTGGATAGACTGCCATCTTAGACGATGGACAGCACCAGCCACCTCTGTAAAGCAATAGTGCTTGTCATGACTTCAGCCAGGTTGGCAGGTCCTGATCGGTGTCTTATGAGGCATGCACGTCACCAGACGACGACCTAGCTACCACTGTGCATCCTATGTGTGAGGCAACCTTGTCCCCTTCAGCCCCGAGTAGCCAGGTAAACATTGTATTAGTTCCAGCTACAGATTGAAAAAAATGCTATTTATAATGTAGTATTTCATAGACTTAAGTATATTCCTAATTTAACGGTGCAAATATTAATGTATATACTGTATATTTCAGATTTTAAACCTGATATTTTTATATCCCTGAATTGCAAGATATTTGCTACACTGCCATGCTAGATTTGTTAGGAAATCAGAAACAGCATTTATGGATGAGATAATTGCTTGTATTTTAGTCAGGGTTTATAAGTTTAGACAGTCAACTCTATATTGCCTAGTGATAGAAAGTTGTTTTTCTCCCTCTCCAATATTGAAAAAGGCTCTGTATGCATGGTGGGGCTATGTAAATACTTGTTACTAGGGCCCTGTTAATCTTACAAGTGATATTTATGGGTCAAGCAATGTAAACTGTATAAATGTAAAAATGGACAAACCCCACACACCTTGGGAATATACAGTGAAACCACGAGCAGCTGTCTGGGTGTTTCTACCTGTGGCAGGCGGAGGTCATGCCAGCAGGTGATGAGCCCAGATTACAAAGATGAGCTTCCTGTGGCAAAGCCCACGCAGACTTACTATGTGAAGAGAGGGTATGCTTTTTTTCCCTTCCCCTAAGCTAACTGTTGGCCTTTAAAAGCATCTGTTGGCCTTTAAAAGCATTTTTGAAAACTGGGTTTCCATTTAACACTTTTCTTTTAAAAATCAACAAAAATGTGGTGCCACCGAGTACTTCAAGTTTATGAGGCTCTGGTTCAAAGGACAGTTATGCTGGATGTGAGCTAAGGAGCAGAGAGTCTGGTCTGTGCTGATCTTGCATCTACATCTCAGTCCTAACTAAAGCTCCTGGTGGTGTCCTGAGCCTTTCAGAGACGTATTTAATAAAAGCCTAATAAATAAGAAACTACCTTTCTGGATATGAGTCTTCCACTGCGCTCTGGTGTTAACCATGGTTGGTTCTGCAGATCTGCCAACAGCAGGTCTTTGTTGAACCCCTGTCTGTCCACACATCCCCATTAGGTAAGACATAGAAACATTCCAAGCACAGAAACTCCGTATTACTCCATATTTAGCAGAGCAAAGCTGTCAGTCATGAATCCAGTAATTCAGACCCCAAAGCTCCTTTCCCACTCCTTATCTGCACAAGTAACCGCCATGCATCCAGTTCTGGTGCGTCCTACAGCTGTTAAAGCACACAGTGTCTCTTGTGGCAACACATGCTTAGGATGCGCGTGGCCCTGGGACGCTCTCCAGCATACACAAAAGGCAACAAACCACGTCCTGTACCTTGCCTTTACGTTCCTCAAAGTATGCAATTGTTTTACTTCGTTTTTAAAAATATTTTATTATTTTTATTTTATGTGTACGCGTGTATTGCCCGCATGTAGGTAAGTGCACCCATGTTGTGCAATGCTCACGGAGGACAGAGGAGGCTGTCGGATCCCCTGGAACTCAAGTTATGGACAGTTGTTATCTGCCATGTGAGTGCTGGGATTCGAACCCAAGTCTTCTGCAAAAACAGCCAGTGTTCTTAACTGCTGAGCCATCTCTCCAGCCCCTACCTCATTCTTTTAAAAAAATTGATGTGTATTTGTATATTATCTGTACACACGCGTAAGTACACCCATGTCCTGCAATGCCTGTGGAGTCCAGAAGAGGGCAATGGTTGTTCAGTGCCATGTGGGTGCTGGGACCCAAACCTGGACCATCTGCAAGATCAGCCAATGCTCTTAACCCCTGAGCTACCTCTCCAGCCCCTTACCTTGTTCTTTTGAATAACTACTCAATATTCTGTTTTCAGGTTATTTTAGAAGGCCTGAGGTGATATATTGAGCTTCCCATGCATGTCTTCCCCAGAGGTGACACTGGGTTTCCCCATGAATGTCTTCCCCTACAGCAGGACATGTACATAGACACTCAGCACCAAAATTACAGAGTTACATGTATTTGAAGCTGATGGACATCACCAATTTTCTTCCTAGAAATTCTCTTGGTTCACATTATGTATGGGAGTGCACAATTCAAAGTTCTTGGTTTTGAAGACATGTCAGAGGATTCTTTCAGAGCTAGAACTCAGCCCAGAGAAATGCAGGTACAGGCTGAAGACGCCACCCTCTACGTTTTTCAAGCACAGTCTCAAGACAGTAGTTCTGGCTAATAACAATTCTCCCTTTCCTTAATTATTTACACTGCCAGAACTTAAGGAGACAAATGTTTATTGCCAACGATTATGTAACTTAGGCTTTTAAATCTGTTAAGCAACGAGAAGACTGCAAGGATCTGAAAAGGAAGCAACTGCTGGGCCGTTCCGGGAGGAAATAAAGTGCCTGGCTGCAAGAAAGGTGTGAACAGACCTAGTTGAAAGTTGAGGGTCTGGAGAAGTGGCTCAGCGGTTAAGAGCACTGGCCACTCCTGCAGAGGACTGGGGTTTGGTTCCCAGCACCTGCAACCACCTGCAACTCCAGTTCCAGGAAGAGTATCCAATGCCCCCATCTAGCCTCCAAATACATTGCATGTACAGATGGACTTACATACATGTAGGCAAAACACTCATACAAAATTTTTAAAAAGTTTGAAATATTCTGGTCACTGAATTCCAAAATTTGGTCCAAGATAAAAACTAAATGGTAGACTAGTGCCTCATCAGATGGGGAGGCAGGACCTTGAGGGGTGCCTGGTCCTTACTGCAGGCACCCCTACAAGGGCACCTGCAGTTCACAGAAACTCCTTCCAGCTCTGCTCAACAGGGAAGGATTTGTTTTGTGCAGGTTATCTGCTGTTCACTCTGGTTCTCACTCCTCAGTGACATCAAGAGAACCTGCAGTGAAAGGAGAGGTTACCTGCTGCCCATCCCATTCTCCAGACAGGAAGCATGGGCCATCAAGTAACAAATGTGGGAGGACGGCTGGAATTCCACTGTGCAAGGAACCGGCACTGTCAGACCAAAGGTGTTTCCAAGAGAAGCAGGAATCAGCTTTGGTGAAATTTCCCACTTAAACATGAATAACTTACTGAAACATTTCTGAAACACTACCGACCCAGGCACGCCTGCCATCAGCCAGTTCCAAGTCTATGGTCATAAATCGAGCACGAAGCATCCTTCTATACCTTTGAGCTATCTCAGGGACTACTAACACTGCTTCTATATTAATACTTCCGTGAGAAGCCTTTGGGGGATACAAAAAAGAAAATATATTGGAATTGGAATTCCAAAATCCTCATCAGTCTCTGCTAGGTAAACAATTAAGATAAAATGCTTTACCTTAGAGAGAAAATTGCTAATTGCCTAATTGAGTTCCTGAGCCATTCATTCAAATACTCAGAAGCTGTGTTCTATACGTGGTTCTCTGTAAACTCAAACACAGAAAGGCTTCCAGGCAAACTGAACAAGGAGAAATAGGCAGAATAACTGAACCTTGCCTATGTGGGCTCCCATTTTGCCAAGGTCATACAAGTAAAGCCACTGGTAGACTAAAACATAAGGATTGCTTCCAAAATGGTGGTGGAGGTAAGCTGAGTGAGACAGGAAGTGTGTAGACGCAGTCACAGGATCACAGCCAGTGCTGTTTATACAGCCCTAGCCTGCTGGGCAGGCATCCCTATTTGGAGATCAATTTTAAGTCACTTTCTGCAAAGAGAAATTTCCCATCCCTATCGCTTTATGTGTACAAGGTGGCAGCTGGCGAACGTCAAAAGATTGCAGCAATGCATCTTCTGAAATAAATTCGATCGAGACCATGTAAATTACCATTATCAGTATGCCTTAATGCTAGTAATTTTAGTATTTCTACAAAACTGAACGAAGTAACTGACATTAGAACAGATGACCGCTAGTCTAAGGGGCACTCACTACAGAGTGAGGTACAGGGCATAGAACACCAGGATTCAGGAGGTAACATTTGGAGACTCACCACTCATTAGCTTAGGCACTTCCACAATATGAGTACTAGACCTTTCTTTTTGTCTTTTTGAGACAGGGTCTCCCTGTAGCCCCAGCTGACCCAGAACTCACTCTGTAGACCAGGCTGACCTTGAACTCACAGAGATCAGCCTGCCTCTGCCTCCCAAGTGCTGGGATTAAAGGCACGCCATCACAGCTGAGAGTACTAGTCCTTTTCAAAGGTCTCCCCACAACTTCAGCATTCTGTGCAGGGAATGAATTAGTTCCCTTTCAGCATTAAGTGCTTTAGCTTTTCCGATTCATCTACTGCTCTACAAAAGTAATAAAAGGGTTTGATTAACCATATTTTTTTTATTTTTAAAAATAAAATATTTGTGATCATTTTATAAGTGTATTGCCTGCATGTATGTAAGTGCACCCATGTCATGCAATAATGGTGTTGGTCGAAATGTCGGATCCCCTGGAAGTGGAGTTACCGATGCTTGTTAGCCACCATGTGGGAGTTGGGAATAGAACCCGGGTCATCCACAGGAGCAAGCCAGTGCTCTTAACTGCTGAGCCATCTCTCCAGTCCCCATAATTTTTAATTAATGGGGGGGAGCTTTAAAATTTTAGTTTTAGCAATAGCAATCCAGGATTAGAACAGCATCTGTCTGTGGGGAAGAGCTCAAACACGCTCTGAAGCAGTAACACTATATACGTAATGTTAACAAATCTCATTCTTAAGTAGGAAGGAAAGAGACGAGTAACAAGCTTGACACAACAACCTTCGTGTAGTGCTCTAAACCCACCTTTTCCCGTGGAAGAGGAAGAAAAACGTAATTATTCTTCAACTCAAAATCTTTGGGGGCTGGAAAGAGGATTCATCAGTTAAGAGCACTTACTGCTCTACCAGAGGACCAGGTTAGTTCCTTGCACCCACACACAGGCAGCTCAAAACACATATAACTTGTGCTCCAAGGGATCCAATGCCCCCTTCCAGTTTCCATGGGTATACACGTGTGCATACACTCACACAGACACACACACACATTAATAAAATAAATCTTTAAAAAATAGTCTGTGGGGCTGGAGAGATGGCTCAGCAATTAAGAACACTGATCATTCTTGCAGAAGACCCGGGTTCGAATCCCAGCAGCCACATGACAGGTAACAACTGTCCGTAACTCCAGTCTCAGGGGATCTGACAGCGGGCATTGCATGACACGAGTGCACTTACCTACATGCAGGCAATACACGCAGACACATAAAATAAAAATAATAAAAATTTAAAGGTGGCACACACCTTTAAAAATCCCAGCACTCAGGAAGCTGAGGCAGGCAGATCTCTATGAGATGGAGGCCAGCTTAGCCTACATAACAAGTTCCAGGCCAGCTGGGGTTACAGGGAAACCCCTTTTTTTTCAATTTTTAAATTGAATTCTTGTGATTTTTATACAATATAATTTGATGGTATTTAGAGTCCCTCCCCTACCTACATCTCCCCTTACTGTCCCCGCCCAATTTAATAGCCTCTA
>NW_008348201.1:547017-557765 GCF_000622305.1 Nannospalax galili | reverse complement strand
TATATGGCCTACAAAGTCTAATATGTGTCCCGAAATGGCGTTCAATGTTGTGGGTCCATCCACTGCAGCCTGGTTAACCTACCAGACCTTGGCTTTGAGAGAGAGAGAGAGAGAGAGAGAGAGAGAGAGTCTGTAGTTGGAAAGACTCTAATAGAAGAGAGATTAACAAGACAGAAAAAGCAATTTTATTAGCATGTGCAATGCTTGACTCAGGAGAAAAAAGCAACTCCAAGCAGTGGCGTTAGGAATATGTCCGCCGCAGCACTTCAAACAAGAGATGATGATAGAGAAAGGCTAAGAAATTCCAGAAGTGGGAAGATGTTAAGAAAATGAATGTGTGTGAGGATACCACCTTAACCTGGTCAAAAGCCCATGGCTGGGAAGGTTACAGGGCATAGTATGAACATGAAGTTCTCACCAACGAAAAGATGCAGATTTATAAGTAGTTTAATAAGCAGGGAGAAAGCCATGTTTTCTTTAAGTGCCACCACCGACAAAGTGCCCATGCTCCTGTAAATAATTCCACACCCATGTTTCTATCAGGAATCCTAATAATACTGACTGGGCCACCATAAATAAAATAAATGAATAAATAAATAAGAGGAAAAAAGAGACATGAAAGTAGGATGGCTGAGGAGGGATCGGTGATGCAGGGCAAGAAGGTAATGGGAACTGGGGGATGAATATGACAACGATGACAGACACGCATGGAAGTGACAGTGAAACCAACTGTAGATGCTAAAAAAATATTTCAGGGGCTGGAGAGATGCTCAGCAGTTCAGAGCACTGGGCGCTCTTGCACAGGACCTGGGTTCAGTTCCCAGCACCCAATGGTGGCTCACAAAGGTCTGTAACTCCAGTTCCAGGGGATCCAACACCCTCTTCTCACCTGTGTGTACTTCATGGCACAGGTGCATGCATGGCACATGCATGCAGGCAATATACTCGTACACATAAAAGCAAGCAAGTAAATAGGTTTTAAAATTCATATGAAAAAAGTCTTCCCCAGAGGGTCATCTTTGAGCTGATGAACAAGCTTTGCAGAGTTTACAACCGGCCTTCAGGGAAGCAAAGAAAGGAGGGAGGGTGAAGAAGGGCAGGTTAGAGTCTTGGAGAATCTCTTCCTTGCATCTAGGCTCATAGAAAAGGCAGGCTCTGCATTCTGATGGACTACAGCTCAAGAGCTCTTCATCTGGCTTCCTTCACCATCTTCACCACCTACTATCTTCCGAGTAACTTTAAAGTCACAGTTTTTATTATCGGCTTGACTGGATTGAAACACCCAGATTGACAGTGTGCACTTCTGGGCTGTGTCTATAAGGCCCTTTCTAGAGGGGAGTAACTAAAGGAGAAGACACTCCCTGAATGTAGGTGACACCACCCAACAGCCTGGAGCCTCAGGTGGAATAAAAAGGGAAGGAGGTGGCACAGAGGTATAGACATTCTCCTTGCTTCCTGGCAGGCCTGGGATGAGCAGCTTGGCTCTACCATATGTTCCCAACACGATGTTCTACTTTACACAGGCCCAGAAATAGGGAAGCCAAGTGGCCACAGATCAACACCACTGAAATCATGACATAAAATAAACCCCTTCTCACTGGGCGTGGTGGCTCATGCCTTTAATCCCAGCACTCGGGAGGAAGAGGCAGGCAGATCTCTGTGAGTTCAAGGCCAGCCTGGTCTACACGGTAAGTTCCAGGACAGATGGAGCTACAGGGAGACACTGTCTCAAAAAGACCCCCCCCAAAAAAAAACCCTTCTCTCCGGGATTTGTCACAGCAATGAAAACTGACCATAGCCACACAGGGCTATAACTACCTTCACTGTTCTGTTCCCTCCTTCTGATACATCTCAGTGTGAACAAATCCTATTTCTCTAAGACTTGGAAGTCACCAGTCACCGTGGCTAACAAATATGAGTACCTACAACATCCCCAGCTAAGAACCCAAGCAGTGCAGACCACAGGGCAGCTGCCCTCCAGGAGTTGCTACTGAGATGGAGGGCATCAGCCTTACTGTCCTTTGAAATTCAGGTTCGTAATTATTGCTATTGTGCTCAGCAATATGTTCTTTTTCAAAAAATATTTTATTTTTCTTTTATGTGTATGCATGTATTGCCTGCACATAGGTAAGTGCACCTGTGTCATGCAATGCCTGTGGACATCAGAAGAGGCTGTCGGATCCCCTGGAACTGGAGTTACAGACAGTTGTTAGCTGCCATGTGGGTGCTGGGATTCAAACTTGGGTCTTCCGCAAGAACAGAACAGCCAGTGTTCTTAACCACTTGAGTTATCTCTCCAGCCCCGACACTATATTCTTGTTTGATTGCTTCTGCAACATCAAAACTCCATGAATCACCAAAGTTTAGAGCGTCCTGATTCTCCAATTTCCCCTCGCCTGCTGTTAGAAGACAATAAGGAGTCATTTTACAGCAGAAAGTAATAAAAGGTACATTTTGGCCAAATACTGTGAGCTTGGTAAAATAAGAGCATAGACACTCTAATTATTTAATCTTGTTTGCTTTATTTTGAATTCCTAAAGTTCACAAAAGCTTACAGTATGTTTCCCCACATTGATCATCAAGGCTTTATGGTAAGACAATGAAAATGTTATCACACCAATTAGGTGTACTAAAAAGAATGGGTCATTTACAAAGATGGCTCTTTAATCAAGGTCATTTTACAAAATACAAAGTCTAGTACACATCTGAATTTATCTGCCCTAAAATGAAACTTTAAAAGGCATTTTATAAAGCAAAAACCAAGTGAACACTTAACACTGACAAGCCTAGCAGAATAATGCTGATGGCATATCAACAGCTTTAAGTGCGGACTGTAACCTGAGGGACGAGGAAGAGATCATCTGTTGAACCTACATCTAAATGCATCTATCAGTAAGATTCTCTTTTTAATGGATTTCTACCAAATGAATATACCTCTGGTAATTTCTGAAATATTACATGTAAACTTGTTAACATCTTGATTAAACTGAATTCTGGGATTAAAATGTTTAAGAAAAGAAAAATAGTGGAAGGAAAAATAGCATCAGTACCTTCTTCAGGCTTTCTAAAGTGACTGGCAATTAAATCACTGTCTACATTAAGGAAGAGCATGTCTTAGAATATATGTATAGACTCTCAATGCCAAGAATAAAAAATTCATATTCTCTCTTAGGAAACTTAAAAAAAAATGTCCTCAATTAAGTTTTTAATTTGCAGAATGGCATAATACATATTTTCCCATATTCATTAGATGAATCATTAAAATCATTTATACTGCTATTTCTACTTTTAATATCATCTGTATATCCTTTGGGTTACCACTGCAGATAGTGCAGACAGACACCATGAAAAGTAATGACAGGCATGGTGGCTCACACTTGTACTCCTAACCCTCAGGAAGCTGAGGCAGGAGACTCATGGGTTAAAGGCCAGTATGGGCCAGGCTATATGGAAAGCTTGAGGCCAGTCTGGGCTACATAGTAAGGCTCTGTCTCAAAAAAAAACTAAATAGTAAAAAAAGACAAAAGTGAATGGAAGTGAAAAAAGCATGCTAGGAGTGGTGGCACACACCTTTCACATCCCTTTAACTGGGAAGGCAGAGGCAGGGGAGCTTTATGAGTTCCAGGCCCACCTGGTCTACACTGAAAGACCCTGTCTTATTAAACAAAGAATACCAAAAGCAAGAACAAAACAAAAACAAACCCAAACAAACCAGCGAGGATGGGGGCTAATGAGATGGTGCAGTAATGGAAACCATGATTCTTAAGGGAACTAATGCCCAGATGATGTGTTTGAGTTCATGTCACTGTGCCAATGGAAGAAGCCTGAAGTGAGTAGGCCGCCCAGGGGCCCTTGTGACTGGCTTGCTGTGGCTGCGGAACGCTGGCCTCCTGCATTTCTGCTTTGCTTCTTTCTAGATAGAACTTATGAGAAGCTGAGATTCTCTAAAAGTCCACATAACAAAGAGCTCAGATTACAGAAGTGAACAGAACACCATGTAAATGGCTTGCCATGGACATGTCACCAGCTCTCTTTTGTTAATGGAGTGGGGCCTACTGAAAAACAACACTCCAATGCTTTCGTGTATTGCGTTTTTTCCTCTATGCTCAGATTGAAAATGTCCCACGTGCTCATCTCAGATGACCCTTCTACTGCTCGGATCTACGCCACTGCCTAGACCTGCACACGGAGACGGCAGCCAGAGGCTGAGGCACACTTTAGCAGAAGAGTGCACCGAGCTCACTCACTGTGTGGGAAGATCTTACCCTAACATGCCCTTTAGAGAGTTTAAGTGCTTTTTTAAATAACTGAGTAAGAATTATTCTCTAATATACCGAAGTTCTAAATCATGAAGGCAGTACACTCTGACATTAACAGTTACAAATGGAAATAAAGCAAGCAGCAAGCCAATTAAATCGAAATTGGAAACCATTTTCAAATGATATCGTTCTCTGTGAGATCAGACTTCTCATGTTAGGTGGATGCTCTCTAACCACATTACACTCACATGACCAGATGATCACACACTATGGAAGACCACAGAACACAGCTGAGTTCAGAAAGCTCCCCAAAACTGCTCTTTCAAACCCTAAAAAATTAACTGACCACTATTTTTTGGAGGGTGTGTGAGTATGGGCCAGAAGATTCTATATGTAGGAAAAAAATGTGAATTAATATATTTTAAAGACTGTTTTAGACATCTATTTGACACTGGAAATGTAGTCAGCTATCATAAAGTATTTCTTCTCTTCATCACAAAATAGTAAGGATTTACATAATCCAATGGGCATAAAATCTAGAAACATTTTTATTTTGTTGGCTTGGGCACTAACTCTTCTAAAAAGGCTCTCCAAAATCTTGAGTAGAACTATCATACTCCGCAATGAAATGCTCGAGTTCTTCAACACACCGCTCACCTATTTCATGCAAGTTCTGCCTCAGCGCAAACTGTATAGATTTTTCTAAGGAAGGATCTTTCTCAATCAGCATTTTCACCACCATCCCGAAAGTTTCACAGTCTTGTCGGTAAACCTAGAACGGTGAAATACATTCTGGTTAGCTGAGTGAAAACAATTAGTCAAACACTTGGCTGACTAGGCAGGCCACCTCCCGGTGCCGACATTAGGAGGGTGTCGCAGTAGCACAGCCCAAACCTCTATCTGGAATATTCGCTCACAACCGAATGAGCACAAAAACTCTGACGTCCCCATGTCTGAGGAGGGGCTGGGCAGGTTCTGAAGTAAGGCAGTCTGCTCATGTTAGATCAGAGGCCAGAGGAAGGAAGAGCAAAAGCAGGCAAGTCGCACCAAAGGTTTCCTTCGCTTGTTAAGTGGGAAAAAATTCCTGAGCCTCTAACTTTAGATTCTTTGAATCACAATCAGGTGACAAATTCAAAACTATTTGTAATACAAGAAGCTGTAAGAAGGCTGAAGAGATAGTTACAAACATTTAACCAAAGACATCAAAACAAAATTCAGATCAAAACAAGATTATGCACATGCACACAAAGGTGTGTGCATTACATACATTTACATATAAACACATGTAAATGTGCATATATTTCTATTTAATGTGTATATTTTACTATTTTATTTCAAAACGTATGACTTTTATCACTGGCAATTAGCTGTTTACTGTCTAAAAACTATATTTCTTCTGCACTAAATGTCATGTCCTTAATTTTTGTGGTCACAAAATGTATTTTTTAGATTTCTATGCTATTTTTTATACTTAGATATTCATATATTTAAGGAATGTACTGTTGAGTGTCTACAAAGTTTATGTGAATTAAAAATGATCTGATTTAAAAGACCTATTTTTATATTTCTAATGTAACAATAAAAACTAGCTTACCATTATTCTCCAAAAACATGATTTTATTCATTCTGAAATTCTTTACAAATAAGATAAGATGCTGATAGGCTTATGATACTTTTTAGAATTTCATTTGCTAAATTTTACTAAATTCATTTCTGTTGGGGTAAAAATAAATCACAAAGCTGCCGTGGTATGGGCATGTGATGCCAGTACTATGAGGTTGGGTCAGTAGGACTGCTACTAGTTTGAGGCCAGTCTGAGCTAAGTGAGTTCAAGGCCAGCGTGAGCAAAACCATAACCGTCAAAAAAACCAAAAACAAACAGAAAGGAAGAGAGAGAATGAGGGAGGGAAGGAAAGGAGGAAGGAGGGGAGGTGAAGGGAAAGCCCTGGATTCACAAAGTCTCAAGGAAATTTAAAATATATATTTTTGTTTGGTTTTGGTTTTAGTTTTTTGAGACAAGGTTTCCCTATACCCCTCGCTGGCCTATCAGTATGTATACCTGGCTGGCACAAAAATCCATCTGCCTCTGCCTCCCTAGTGCCGGAACCACAGGAGTGCACTGCCTGGTTTATACATTCTACAAATGATGCAAAGTAGGATAAGTAAAACTCTTAGCTGGGTCCCAGCAGGATGGCTCAGCAGATAAACAAACATTTTGACAACCCTGACAACCTGAGTGAGCTTCAACCCTAAGAAGAATCAACTTCCAAAATTTGTCTTCTGACTGCCACATCCACATGTACCCACTCACACTAAATTAATGTGCTAAAACCCCTAGCTGCTTTGCCAGCAATATTATACAAACACAAACACAATTTTCTAATGTGATAAAATTCACTTATAATACCCATCAAGTTCAAGTCAATCATTTATTCCAGTTTATCCTGAAGCTTACAAGACACGGAACTGGTCTTAGCTCTTACAAACAAGTCAGAAGCAGTATACTATTCACACACGAGACACATGATGTCAAGGCAACAGAACACATTCTTTTTTAAAAAAAATATTTTATTTATTATTTTATGTGTATGTGTGTATCACCTGCATGTAGGTAAGTGCACCCGTGTCGAGCAATGCCCCTGGAGGACAGAAGAGGCCATTGGATCCCCTGGAACTGGAGTTGCAGACAGTTGTTAGCTGCCATGTGGGTGCTGGGATTCAAACCTGGGTCTTCTGCAAGAACAACCAGTGTTCTTAACTGCTGAGCCATCTCTCCAGCTCCACAACAGAACACATTCTGACTGGTCTGACAAGCACATGCTTCCTAAGAAGCCAGTACAGTCCCCAAGGGCAAGTAGAGCACAGCTGTTCAGATGTAGGACTGGTCAGTGCCCACCAGCACACATAATAACGGCATTTTAACAGCAACCACAGGCCTGAGCAGACGGCTTTGTGGGTGGCCTAGATTTACCAGCTTTTTAAAAATAACAGATGTGCTAGATGAGGATAATGTTACACTGAACTGACCTACAAATTCTCTCTCTAATGTCAGTCTATTTCTTACTCAAACCGTATTCTTTATTTAGCACACTAACAGAACATAATTATGTTACATATTTGCATATGAAAAAGGCATCAGGAAACTCTAATACACTTATTGAAGCTTGATCTACTGTCACTCTAGTTTTAAGATACAGTTTTGTTTAGTTTATATTTTGATTTAAATCTTTTTGTAAGTATTCACTGGAAATACAAAAATGTTTGTGCATTTCTGACAAGAATTCAAACTACTGAAAGCAACATAATTCTCGACTAAAGGGAAACTTTTCTGAAGACTGACTAAAATGCCCTAGTTGGACATTAGATAGGAAACAGTTTTTGTTATAGGAAGACCTCGCCCTATAACATTTTATAAATACAACTCAAAATTGTCAGAAACCTACTTCTGAAGTCTGTTCCACAGTGGCTCCGTCCCCAACAGGAAGTATGTAGTTATCTGTAGCAGTTTGTTTGCTTATGGTCCCTGGCTGGAAATGCATGAATGACCTTCAGATCTACTATCGACAGGCCACACAGGAAGAGTGTGGTGCTGTTACTGTTGAGCTTATATCTCATCCAAATAGGAAGCAGGTCAAAGTACGGGTGGGGCTAACACTAACTGGGACAGTTACACTTGTCAGTGATTTGAAAACACCATTCAAACCTGGTTTCTCTGGGTCCTTTATTATACAGCAGTCAGTGTTCACAGTCACACTCACACACAGTACTCGTAGGAATAAAGGGTATGCTACAGCAAACTGCACAGGATTCCGACCAGCAATTATGCTATCGGAGGAACAGACGGAGCATTTTGGCAAAACAAACTCAAAGGCAAGTGTGCTGTATTTAAAGCTGTTTGCCGAGCTGGGGAGGGAACTGAGCCACAAAGTCCAGCACTGAAATAAGAAAATAAACAAAACACCTCTGAAATATGCTATTTTACTCTTACCTCTGATTCACTGGAAAAAAGAAAAGCATAAAATTGTGGCAAGGTAAGCTGCCACTAACACATCCCAGTTCTGGAGGAGCAGTCAGGGGGCTGCTGGAAGTCAGTGTCTGAGAATAGCCTCAGCACCCACTTACAGTACCAGTGAGAATATCATTTCCTCTGCTGTTGCTGCCCTCGTTCCATATAATTGATCAACTCATTTGATCAAGACATCCCACGTCCTGTTTCAGGAGAGTCACATCTTAGCGACAGAGAGATGAGCACAGAGGATTAAATTCCACATAGATGAGACAGAAGGTTCTAAGAGGAGGCTTATGAGTTTGAACTCTAACTCTGCTGTTGCAGGTCAAACAATGCCTTCAACAGTAAGGAAAGGTGGTAAGGCAAGCAGGAGCTGACAATCTCTGGCAACTGGGAAGCGCAAGACAGGATTCCTCCTCACCCCAGGACAGTACAGCCTGCAAGACACCCAGACCTGGAGCCCAGGAAACCAGGCTGACAAGAAAGGCCAAATAGACCATATTACAGTCAAAAATACAACTTAACAAACTTCAAAGAATAAATACAGTATGCACCCAGACAAAAAGAGAAATTAAGAGTTAGCTGAAGGGCAGTTGGGAGACCCCCAAATATTTGTGGAGATTAAAAAACATACTTTTAGGGACATATCAGCTATTGTTAAGCAGTAAGTTTTTTGTTTTCTTATAGGGGAGACCAAATCCAGGGTCTTGCCCGTGTCAGGCAAGTACTACCTGTCACTGAGTTATTTCTTTAGCCCAACAACATACTTAAAAATAGCACATGGGTCAAAGAAGTCTCAAGGGAAAATTTAAAATATTCTGAATTATATGAAAATAAAATGTCAAAATCTGAAGGGCAGCCAAAAAACCAGTATTTAGAGAAAAATTAATCAAATATGTATTAAAAGACAAAAGATTAATAATTTAAGACACTAGAAGAACAAATAAAATTTAAAGCAAGAAGGAAAAAATTTTTAATTATAACAGAAAAATAAAATTAAAACAGGAAATCAAGGGCAGGGGAGACGGCTCAGGCGGTGAGGTGGTTGTCACGGAAACATGAGGGCTTGAGTTCGAACCCAAGCCCATATAAAAAGCTGGTGCAGTAGAATACACCTGTAAGATCAGCACTGGAGGATCCCTGGGGCTCACTGGCCAGTCAGTCTAGCTAGATTGGTGCCTTCTAGGTCCAAATAAGAGAGAGACCCTGCCTCAAGAAATGAAGTACAGGGACTGGAGACAGCTCCCAGGTTAGGAGCACATACTGCTCAAGCAGGAACTAAGCAGAAACCACTGAGATTAGAAACGCTGATTAGCAGATGCCTCTTGGGCTCATGCTCAGCAAGCCTTTCTTTGTGGCCCAGGCCCACCTGCCTAGGGATGGTGCCCCACAGTCAGCTGAGCCCTCCCACAACCATCATCAATCAAAACTCTCTCACAGAAATGGCCACAGGCCAATCTGCTCTGGGCATTTTCACAACTCAGACTTCCAGGTGACTCTAGGTTGTATCAAGCCCGACAGGAAAACCAACCAGGCCACTCAACTAGGAAAGGGTATTAGAGTGCCACAGAGTAAACAGTCCCATTCCAGAAAGGATGACTGAGGCCTTGTGTGTTGGAACATGCCCTCCAGAGGCAGAGGCAGGCAAATCTCTGTGAGTTCCAAGCCAGCCTGGTTACATAGCAAGTTCCAGGTCGGCTGGGACCATACAGTGAGACCCTGTCTCTAATAAAAGAGAGAACACTGTGGTGTGAGGGGAGCATAGAGGAAAGGGTGGTACTACTGAAACAAGGCCAAAGCCCAACAGGGCAAATGCCAAATCCTGCAGCTCCACATTAGGAGCCAGGACAGAATATGGGCTCCAAAGGGCCCAAGTGGCCCCACCCCTCCAGCTCGGCACTGTGGTGCATCCGGCCTCTCTCTTCAGCCAGCCCCACTCAATGCCTGCAGCTTTCTTTGGCAGACATCCCAGGGCTGTGGCATCTCCGACATTCTGAAGTCTCTATTGCAACTTAGGCTTCACATTTACAGTTTCACACAGTAACTTCTCAGGGCCTCCTTGAAGGAACTGAGACCCTGCTGCTCACTGCCTGAGGACCACGGTTATACCAGCTTCTGTGTGCTGACGACCCTGGCAAACACTTCTCTAGTCCTCCTTATTCAGTGTGGCATTAGGGCAGGTCTTCCCACCCCAATAACCTAATCTAGAAAATTCCTCACAGACATGCCCAGAGATTTGTCTCTAGGGTTACAAAGTGAGACCCTATCTCACACAAAACAAAACAAAACAAATGGAAGGAGTCAGATGTGATAATGTGAAGGGTCAATAGAAACTTTTATATGTTTATTTATTTCAAGGGGGAAATATTTGGAGTGGAGATAAAGTCAATACTAAAAATATCACTTGAAACAACCATAAATAGACCAACCATCAACAGTTATTTGAGAATGAGTCTGAACCTGGAGTAATAGTAAGAATC